>NW_004524636.1:9681319-9736983 GCF_000260255.1 Octodon degus
TTCTTTCTTTCTTTCTTCTTTCTTTCTTTCTTTCTTTCTCAGGTTTTCTTTCTTTCTTTCTTTCTTTCTTTCTTTCTTTCTTTCTTTCTTTCTTTCTTTCTTTCTTTCTTTCTTTTGGTGAAACTTGGGATTGAACTAGGGCCCTTGTGCTTGCCAGGTAAATGTTTGTTCTACTGAACCATCTCCCTGGCCCCAACCATCTCCCTGGCCCCATGTTGTTTCTTTTTGACCTTTTAAAACCACAAATCTTGGGGCCAGGGAGATGGCTCAGTGGAATAAGTACTTGCCTGGCAAGTTCAAGAGCCTGAGTTCTATCTCCAGTTTAAAAAAAAAAAAAAATTTAAAACCATAAATCTTGGTATTACCTTCTACCTTGCAGAGAAGAGAAAAGAGATTTCAAACATTTTTTGAAAGCACATTCCTAAACTCCTGTTAACTAAATGGTACTCATTCTGGTTTATACCTAATACCTAAAAAATGAGGATAGTACTGTTAGAAATATTAAATATCTGGGGTCTATGTGACCTTGGCTGAGTCAGCAGCTCTTAACGGGTCATGGTTTCCTCATCTCTAAGTTGAAAGATTTGGCTTATCCAACCTGAATCCAAGCTCCAACTCTCCGTGACTCTTCCGCAAGCACTATCGATGGAACATGAACTCTAATGCCCAGTGACTCATTCTGAAATCTGGCCTTGACAGGGTCTAGCTATATTCCTTGGACAGAACAGTTATTCTACCTGGGCCTCGGTTTCCTTATCTAAAAAATGGGACAGCTTTGTGGCATGGTTCCAAGTATTACACGATACAATCAATGTAAGCTCCTTAGAGCTGTGCCTGACACACACAGAGCGCTGCATGAATGTTTGCTATTATTTCAGTTGGCATAGAGTCACGTCTGATGCAACTGCACTTTCATGGGATTTAAATGATGAAAGTTCGCATGGTGAACATCAACTCTGTGGATAAATCTGCAATATGTTTTTGAAATTTACACGTACACACACACACAAAGAGTATTAATCATTCTAAATCCACTTTCAAAGATTTTTTTTTTTCCTTCACCTAGTTGGGTGTTGTATTTTATATAAATGAAGCTTACCATCTTAGCTCTGAGTGTATTTTTCTCTCTATGGTGCCTGGCCTTTGGCAATGAGCAAGAGATGATTATGATGTAGTATGAGAATGGGGTCCTACCCTGGGCTCTGCTGCTTAATACCTTGATTAGCTCTTTAATGACCCCAAACTTCCATGTTTTCATGGGTAATATATGGCAAATGATAGTTCCTATCTCCTAGGGTTATTGTGTAAGCATGTATTTAGAGATGTGTCAGACACACAGTGGGCTCTAAACAATTATTATATATTAGTGTTTCACTGTATCCTGATCTACTAACATTTCTTCAAAGTGATCCTTAGGGGGCTAAACACTGCCCTTAGGAATATCTTTCAAGATGAATTAGGATGGTAAGTATAGGGATGCTTTTGTTGACCCCCCCATCTCCTTTACCAGACAAATGTTCCTGATCCCAATACTATATATGAATTTGGCTGTTAATGGCTTACAGCTGCCTCTTTCTCTGGACAATTACCCTTGGCCAAATGGGAGTTGCCTAGCCCAGAATTGCCTGAGAAGTTATGCAACTCCCTGGCCCTTGCTGGTGGCTCCCAGCCAGTGATTGACGGATTACTGGGGTACAAAAGGACCCTTTGCCTCCAAAGGGAGGGAGGTAACTCTGTGGTACAATCCATGCCCCAGAGCTCCCTGTGGGATCAAACTGAGGCGTGACTCCAGCTGAGGCTACACCCTCACCCTCCTTCCCCTTCCTTCCCTTTCTCCTATATCAACAAATTACTTCCAAAGTGAATCCCCATGTTGAGCTATGCTTCTAGATGCTGACTTAAGATAGCACAGAAGGAGGAAATTAACCATGAGCAATTCTAGCAATGTTGAGACATTACAGTAGGAATTTCCAGCAGGGCACACATCATAGGTGGGTATAGTTTTAATTCTATTCAAGCTTTTGTTTTGGGGAAGAGGCTAGAGACCCTAAAAGAAATTAGACTTTAGACACTATCATATAGGGACCAACTATAGTTGGCACTGTGTTATTTGAGCCTGCATGCCATGTTCATGTGTATTATCTTGGTTTAGGTTTGTGGTAAAACATAAATCCCATCCATAGATCTTAATGAGCCACATAACCATGACCATGTTAATATCAACTAGACTTAGAGTCACCCAGCACCCAGGATGTTTTCCATCCCCAAACATACACCCTGAATCTTTGGACTATACGGAGACCTGCTTCTATGTTGTGGCAATTGCCTTCTTGTACATCCATCAGAGAAGACTGCATTCAGGACTTGGGTAATGAATTCAAATACTAAATATGAATTTGCTAATGAGGCACTGGTAGATGGGAGCACCAGACTAGTTGTATGAAGCTGAATCAGAGTCATTTTTCTCAGGAAGAGATAAAATTATTTATGACAGTCTGGTTTGGACTTGCAAGGGCTGAAGAATCAGCCACCTTCTTGAATTTCAAATCATATCTGGTGTTCGAAAAGGACTTCAATATAGAATTTCATCAACATTTTCTTCTTTCATCTGAATAAAGGGGCAAAGAATCATCTCTCATCCTCCTATTCTCTCTCACTCTCTTGTATTTTATTCCTATCTCTGTGGAGCACCTTATAAGCCTAGCTATGCAATTCAAAAAACTAATTAACATTTGCTCACATGAGTTATGATGTCTCTCAAAGTGTTTTATGAAAACTGTCCTTTGTTTCTCAAGCCTTGCAAGATTATCTATGGGACATAAGCCAGTTCACCTTCCTAGAACATCAACTAAAATGATACTAAGTAGTTTGTAATATAGTTGATTTTATATTGAAGAGAGCAGACACAATTTAGAATATGTAAATTTTTAAGATAACTACAAGATTATCAAGAAAGAAATTGCAATTATGGTGAATCATTATTGGTTAGCACATTAGTTCTCTGGTGTGGTACAGTGTTTTTTGTACTCAAAGAACAATTTTGCTGAAAGGCTCAGAGAAACCTTCATAAGTATGACTTTCTCCACTCCACAAGATAACACAGGCACAGTTTCAAAATAACTGTACTGCAGGAAGAAGAAAAAGATGAGGACATCTTTGGTATCGCTTGTATCCCACTGGAAAGGCCAGTAATATTCCCAGTTGCGGTTACTGGCTCCTGACCTACCTAAAACTAGTCTTATACACTTCATGTAAGCTGAAGAATTTTCCACCTTGAGACACACTTTTGACTTGATACATCCATGAGGGGACGGGTCTGGTTGACTCCATTGATGGTAGATAAGATAAGATACATGGCCACTCAAAGCTGCTTCTCAGAGGTGACTCAGATGGATGACCAATAAATGACTGGTGGCTTTCATGACTCTTTGCCAAGACATAAAAGAGTTTCATTGTTTCAGAACTGAATTGTAGGCTATTTGCTCCCAAAGACTTTTCAGGCTTAAGCTGACCTGAAAGAATCTTTCCTTCTCATAATCCTAAATAACCATTATGCTGCTGTTAATCTGGAACTGGCAGTATTGGTCTGAGTTGGACCCAGCAATTGTCCCTTGTAGTGGGATGGGCCTTGTTTCCTCATGCAGGATGGTGATAACCCTTTTGCCTAGGAGGCGTGGGAGCCCTTGGAGGCTGAGCAATGAATTGCATAGATTGCACTGCCTCAGAGAATACAAGTAGAGAACCTTCACTTTGGGCCAAGACTGTGGTTCAGCCCTCTGATGGGGTGACCTTGATTCTGATATCATAACGTTCAAGGAAAGAGCTATATAGCAAACTGAGGAAGAGGAACTTGGAGTTGGCTCTGAAGCACACCACTGACCTTTTCTTGAACAGAAAAGAGTTTAAGAAGTGTACAAGGACAGCCAGCTTGTGTAAAATCTAGACATGAGTGTGACATTCTCAGCTATAGGGAAAGACCTTGGAAAGATGAAGACACCAAACCCCACTGTTTGACCTGAAAATCTTTCTTTTCTCCAGCTTATAGTTTTGCCTCAGAGAGAATGTGTTTACTGCCCAATATACAAACTCTTTCTTTAGGAAATTGTGTCCAGGCAGACAAAGCGTATTCTCACAGGGTCTGGAGAAGGGTGTAGTGGGCTCGCAGACTAGGTCTTTTGATCATGATTTCACTGTAACTGGTGAGTGCAGATCTCACATTTCCTTCCTGCCCTTTCCTTTCAAGCATGCAGTTGAGTGGGTGGTTCAGCCAGATACCCATAAATATTTGCTGGCAAACATAATAGAGGAACTGTGATGACAGCGAGGTGTTGGTCCCTGCCTCTGGGAGGTGACACCTATGGAGTCCTGGTGTACCCACGGAGGACCTCACAACACTGTGTGACCCAAGAGCATGGGTCAGGATCCATCTCACATACACTTCCCACCTGGGCTCTGTGCAGTTGTTGCCTTGGCAAGCTCCTTGTTTCCAAGAGAATGAATTACTCTCCTAACAAGAGTGCAGACAGAAGAGGGTATTAAGGAGACAGGTAAAAACCACCCAGCAAGAGGACTTGAATAGTGTGCAGGGGAGGGCAGGGGAAAGGAGGAAAGGAAAAAAATGTCTCTACACAGTATTGTGTCTCCAAACTATAGCTTTCAACTAATCCTCATGTGGATTTGTATCAGCACTCATGTCTAACATCCAAGATGAGAGCCAGACAGAAATGCTTGGATTTTATAAATCCTGAGGAGAAGTTTGTTTATCAAGGTCTAGCATTGTTTGAAAACTCAGCACCTGTCATAGCCTTGTAGGTCTTTAGCCCCCACACTTTGGGCTTCTGGTTTTATGACACTGGCAAATGGGTTTTAGAGAAACATTCAGTGGAAAAACCCAAGGTTGTCTCTCTTCTCTGGTACTACCTGTACTATAGACTAGGCCTCCTCATCTCTTGTTTGGATCGTGTAGAGCCAAATATTTTTCTATTTCAGTGTCTTTTGCAGAGATTTCTTTTTAAAGCTCCCCAGGGAATCCTTTGCTCTTACCTATTTATCTTTTAGGGAACAGACAAAGCAGTGTCAGCTTTTTCCAAGATCTTCCCCCAGATTCCACAGAGCAGAATTGTTACTTCTTTTGGATCCCAGTGTGTGAGTTCCTTGAAATGATGCATCAACCCCAGTGCATAGCATTGCTCTTGGTCCATATTGGTGGCTGATACCTGCCTTTAAGAATGAATGTCTAGCTTCCCCTCAGAACTCTAGATAGAATCTAAAACCAAGGAGGTCTATGTGGTAACAAAGGCTTCCTGTGTTGAACATAGGAGTGTTTATTAGGCAATACAAAGGCTACTTCATAGGGAAAAGTGCTGGCCTATTTCCCAAATTATAGCTCATATTTGATGCATATTATCACTGCCAAGGTGGTAAATTCTATGGGCTGGACTTGACTTAATATATTAATAAGTGGTACAAAATGTCATCACCACCTGCACAGGTAACTGGAGTGTTTAGAATCCTGTTTTAAGTTGATAGCATTGATTTAGCATAAAAAGTGTCTCAGATACAGTATTAATTTGATTTTAAAGTTAAGGAGCTACATGAGACAGTGAGCAGAGACAGGAAGGAGATTTTGCCTTTTTCCATGCAAAATTTTGGACCAATTATTTTCCTCATTTCCTGGTTCTTACCTACTCACCTGCCCAAAATTTCACAAGGTTCTAATTGCCCAAGTCTTGGTTGTTCCCAGTCTTATATAATTTTTGCCAATTACAAAGTTTTATTCTTTTACTTCTCTATTTTATTTTAGCCAGATGATGGGTGGGAGCTTGTCTTTAAGGGTAGCACTGGTCCTTATTGAACTTTGTGTCCTTCACTTATTACTTTTATATAGTAGATGGCTTGACAGTTTCTAATTAAAGTGAAGATGGTTGCTCACCTCCTGAGCTTCACTGGTGACTCTTTCATTGATTTTGCTTTTTAGTTGGAATGAATTTCTAGATTTTGGGATTTTATGTAATTTGAAAAATGGTGAAAATGTTTGGTAAAGACAATAGAGTAAATAATTCTGAAGGAAAGAAAGCAATGCTCTGGGTGTTAGTTTGACTCTGGGTGTTAGATTGATTTTCTATAGTCTATATTTTTCCTTTCTTTGTTTTAGGAACTTATGCAAATCAATAATACCTTCCATTTTACAGTACAAGTATTCTCCTTTAATAGTGAAACAACGTTATTGCCCAAGGATATTGAAAGTGGTAAATATAGGTAAGCAGTTGTTATGATTTGTGTCTAGTTGTCCTCTCAAAGCCTCATGTAGTCATGTGGTGGACTTCTAGTGGTTGTGATCAATTCATGATCCAATGCTGGGATTATGGGTCTGAATGCTGCTGGCATTATGGATATGAGTGCTACTCCTACCCTGAGGCAGATGGCCTGTGTGTAATATGAGGAAAGGATGAAAGCTTGCTCTCTGCTGCCACCACTGCTCCTACCTTTTAGCTCTTGCTGTTTTGCTGTTTTTCACCACCACGAACAGTTTCCCTCTGCCATGTGCCACGCTGCCTTGAAGCCAGCTGAGTATGGACTGAAACCTCTACAAACTGTGATCTAAATAAACCTTTCCTTCTTTAATTTGGGGTGTCAGGTATTTTTTTTTCCAGCAATGAGAGAAAAGAAATTGAGACATTATTTGGTACCAGGAGTTGGGTAGTTGCTATGACTATACCTGACTATGTGGTTCAAGAGCTTTTGGGAATGGCTATGGGAAGAGTTAGGAAAGATTTGGAGATGTCATTTGAAAGAGAAGAACTGGATTGCCTTTGGCTGTTCTGATGGGAGATTCTGATAATACCTCAGCAGGCCAGAAGTCTAATAGAAATCCAGTTGGTAAAGACCAAACTGAGGAGATTTCTGCTGGAAAGAAGGATTGCATTGGTTGCTTAACTCCATATGATGTGTGTTATGGATTGGAAGAAAGTTTGCTTATATTTTTCTTGAATTGAAAGACTTTTCCTGAGACTAAGATTAACTGCAGTGAACTGATTAATCTGGCAAAAGAAATTTCAAGGCAGTCATATATTAAGGCAGTGGCATAGATATTCCAGGCAGTGTGGCTCTGAGAGGGCAGTGTGTGAATGTGTGGATGAGAAGCCTAATGTGCAGTGTAGACCACAGAAATTTGGAAAACCTAGGAATGTGGATCATCTAAGAAAAGCTGAAAGAAGGGAACAAAGCAGGCCTGAGAAAAATGCCATGGGAACTACCACCAAATGTGTTATGAGGTGGAGTCATATAAGATCTTTGGGGCTCACAATTTATCACAGTATTGCTTTGGGTATTCCACATGGAACTATAGGACTTCATGCTTGTCCTATTGGACTTTTTATTTGTTTTGGTCCCACTGGTTTGTCTCTCCTTGTTTGTACCTTTTGGAATGGAAATGTTTATCTTGTGCTATTGAATGTTGGAAGTGTTTTACTTCTAATTTGTACAGGGGCTCACAGCTAAGGTTTGTCTTATATCTTGTAGGAGACTTGGGACTTGGACTTTTCAACAATACTGAAACTGTTAGGACTTTGGCAATTCTTACAGATGGACTAAAAGCCCTTTTGCATAAAGGGATTTATATGAGTTTTTGGGTGGAATGTTATGGTTTGTGTCTAATTGTTCCCAAAAGCCTCATGTATACATGGGGCAAATTTCCAGAGTTTGTGATTAATTCATGATTCAATGCTGGGATTATAGGTGTAAGTGTCCTGGAGCAGAGAGCTAACCTGAAAGCAGTATAATGAAGGGACAGAGGTTTGCTCCCTGCTGCCACCACTGCTTCTCTTTTTTGTCCTTGCTGTTTTCCACCACATGAACTGCTGCCCTCTGCCATGTGCCACTCTGCCTTAGAGCCAACAGAATATAGCAATTTTGCCCAGATTTAATTTTTTATGATAGCATGTACTTTAGTATCATATCTATACATTGGTTGTTAATGGCATATTAAATCATATATTGACATAAGGTACACTGTTCATGCCATCTACAGAGAATAAAGCTTGATATGCAAGCCAGCTCATGAATTCTTGTCAACAGCTCCAAGTACCCGAAGTCACTGTAGTAAAGACATACATTTTTTCTTCCCCAGTGTACACTGAACACACAGTAGAAATAGCTGCCTCTCATCACCAGTGGGTGAATGCTGACTTTGAGAACTCATACATAGGGCTTGTCTGAGACTGACACTTGAGGAGGGCTGCTCTCAAAAGGAAAGAAGGTAGAGAAGAAAGACAGAAAATAAAAAAAGAGGTGATTTCAAGTAAAGCCTAGCTTTGACTTCATGTGTGAGGAGCTCTGGACTGTGGCTCTACCTGTAAAGTAGGCCACTGTCCTCTCTATGCCATTGGTTGGGCTGGGGAGCTAGCTCAGTGGTGTAAGTGCCTGCCTTGCAAGTTCTGAGTTTAATCCCTGGTGCTAAAAAAGATTCTGAGTTCAATCTCTGGAGAAAAAAAAAAAAATCATCCTATACCATTGGTTATGTCTACAGGATGCTTTTGTGATAGTTCAGGTTTCTTATAGGTGATGTGGCCCAGTGGCCAATATAACCCCCCCAGGGAATGTGGAAGGCCTGAGTTGTTAGTGGCCTGAACTACTGCAGAGAGATCTAGTAGGTAGATCTGGACACTATCAGCATGTAGTTATTACATGGTCCATTCCTTCATCCTCTTAAAAAATACATGCGTGCCTGTTCCATAAAGTTCCTCAGGTATAGTGAGTAAGATGGCCTACTTTCATGAGGCCAACAATTTTTGGGGAAGACAGAAATGAGCTAGTAGACAATTACAGCAATAGGATAACTTTTGTGAGTGGACACTATCTCACTGAGAAAATAAACAGTCTAATAACTTCTAGAATGGGGCAAGAAATGGGCCAAGTGGACAAACTTGGTGGGTTAGGGCTGGGTGGGGCCCAGGGTGATGATGAGTAACAAGTTGAAGAAGAAAGGGCCAGCCAAATAGCTCAGCAGATTAAAATGCATGCAAGCAGGCACAGGGGCTAGGGGTTCGATCTCTGGGCTTGCCATTCTGGCCCCACCCCTGGGGCACACTGAGATGACAATTGAGACTGGGCATGGTGGTGCATGTCTATAATCCCAGCTCTTGGGAGACTGGAAACAGGCAGATCACTATGAGTCCAATCTAGTAGTGAGACCCTGAACACCCTGTAGACCCTTCCCTAAAATAAATAAATAAATAAATAAATAAACAAACAAACAAGTTGAAGAAGGAGGTAAGGGCCTGATGTCTAGTGAGAGGAATGACCCTGATCATGTCCTTAAGAGGGACAGAAGACCAATAGGCTTGAAGAAGAGAATGAAGGCCACTGGGCATGGTGGACTTGGAAGAGCTGTGAGAGAAGGACAGGGTGAATCTGATAGACAAGGGGGAGCCAAGGTTGTAAGCAGTGTGGTGATTTTGTATCCCAATTGCGGAAATGAGATCCTTGGCCTTCACTGAAGTATGAAAGATGGCAATTCGTGTGACCTTGATGTAGGTTTGCCTTAACATTGCCTGTAAGAAGAAGGGGCTGTGAAGCAGATTAATGGACTGAACAAGGGAAACTTTAGGATTTAAGGACAGCCCACTCTTTTTAAACCCTACAGGCATAGGAAACACTGAATCCAGACGTCTTCTCTGGTATTTATGACAGAATTTGCTTTTCTTATTAAAACATTCCCAAGATTTTAAAAGATATACAGTTGAACTCAACCTTCCTTTGTCCTTGGCAATGTGACAATGCAGCATTTTTAGAAAAGAATGTAAGTTGGAATTGACCTTGGCTCTACGCAGGAAAAGTTATCAAGGTCACTGTTTTGAGTTTGTTTTTATTGCAATTGCTATTAAAATCAAGAAGTAAGAAGAATCCATCCTATTTTCACTCAGTATTCTCTTCAGACTACAAGTATGAAATGCAGATTTTTAAAAATAGTTTTTTAAAAATCTAAAAAATAAAATATTCTCCAAGTCCTCTGGAGAAAGGGCCATGGTTAGAAAATAGTACTAGATCGTGATCATGGAAAATATTTCCAAGACTTTATTCCTGACTTTATTGTCTAAAGACCATTGTCCTTCATCAAAGGTGGTAGGTAGATAGAACACATTGACATTGTTTAAAAGTAGCCCAGGAAAGCTGTTCTGCTGTCTCATCTATTATGTCCTTGTTGAAGATCAAGATTAAAGAACAATTCTCTAAGCTAGTAAAACTTAATGTTTGAAATCCAGAGTGAGCTGAAATATAAATGGCATTTCTATCCCTTCTAAAAATGGATTTTTTCAAGTGGTTTTGATTTTACAAAGATTCCAAATTGGTTTGTCATACTCTTGCCCACATATATCCTGCTGATCTTCCCTTATATGAAGCCTACATTTAATTTAGGAGGAACTTAATCCATGTGTTTCTCATTCATTTGTGTAATGTTCTTTGGTGCGAGTTAGTTGATGTCCAAAGTTTGATGGGTATTTTTATAAGTCCTTAAATTTTTTCTTCTATCCAGAAAATTATATTTTCCAGCTTAACATGCCCCTCAACATCAAAAAAGATTTGAGTCTATTAAAAACATCAGTCTCAAGGGAGCAGGAGGCCTACCAGAAAGTTTGAACTCAACAACATGTATTAGATGAAAGCCTCTGACAGGCAGGCAAATCAAGGCACAGGGGCATAAAAAGTATCTAACTAATCTAGGGAGTCTTGGATTTGGCATGTTTTTCCATTTCTAGGAGTAATCAGTGAAATTCTAAAACATATAATGTTGGATTCAACAGATGATGCATGACCAGGCCAGATGATTTTTAGTTTGCTTTGTAGGGCATCTTTGAGGATGGCAGAGAATTCTAGGATAGCTTTCTGACTATAACTAGAACAGCATTTCCCTTGTGAGCTCCTTTAGCAGTTGCTCAGCATGGTTCAGTGGCCAGGCTTCATTTTCTAGAAAGCAAGATAAAGCCAAAAGATGAATTGTGGACTTCAGGGTTAAGCAGGCTCTGCCAAGAATATCAATTGTGGGCTAGTTAGTGAACAACTGCTGGGTGATATGTACAAAAGTCTTTTATAAGAATAATTTCCATTGTCCATTTACTTTAGCTGTTCAAGACTCAATTTTTCCATTCTTTAGGACACCTGATGTCTCTGGGAAAAGAATGACCCATAAGCCACCTTTTTTAAACCAAGTACTTGGCAATGCATGCATAATCATCAGAAAATGATCATTTTACTGCAAAGAGTTTGCAATCATCTGAGCTCATGTGTTATTTTCCTACTAAGCCAGAAACATGCTATGCTATACCATCATAATCCCATCATGGTTTGCTGTTTTGCCAAAGTGAGTTTCTAGTTAACCTCCCTAAAAGATTTTCCAGCCCACCAGATAGGAGTCAGGTAACCTGAAAAGCAGAGATGGTGATGAAATTTCTGTCTCAATAAATGCCACTATCATCTACGAAATTTTCCAAAGGGGAGGGGCAACAATCTTCCATTTTTCTCTTTCCATTCCTTTGAAATGCAACTCATCAAGAATGCTGCGGATTCTTCCTTGTTCCTGTGATCTTTGCATGAGTAACATTATAATCACCTGGAAGTTTGTTAGTAATTCAGAATTTTAGGCTCCATCCCAGACCTGCAGAGTTATAATCTGCTCTTTGGCAAATATTTTAGTGACTCATATATACATTAAAGTTTGGGAAACATCCTTACAAACTACTTCTTTACTCATTGCTTACCGCTTGCCTGGATTATTATAATTCATTCCCAGATTTTTCCCTTATTACTAGTTTATTCTAAATTCAGACATTGGATGGCCTTTAACAAAACACTACCAGGTAACTAATTCACTGTGCTCTTTAAAGCCACACTTAACACTGCATAACAAATAAAACAAGAGCTTCTAGCCATCACTCAGCAGTCCTGTGTAAGTGGTTTCTGTCTCCGTTTGACCCCTTTGCTACCACTTTTTCTGGTCTGTCCTTCAGGAACACTAGCCTTTCCAGCTCACACAGCCATTTCCAGTGTTCTCTCCTCTTTGTACTCTGTGGAAGGACTTCTCATAGTTTTTCATCATTTGGATCAGTTGTGAGTGTCATCCCACTGGAGAACTGCTCTGACTACTGCCCTCATCCATTTGTGCTACTATATCAGAATACCTGTGGCTGCACAATGTGCAGAGATCACCAACGTATTTCCTTTCACTTCTGGAGACTGTGAGTTTCAGATCAAGGTTACCAGTAGATTTGGTGTTTGGTGAAGGCCTTGGTGTCTGGTTTCAAGGTGTCATCTTGCTGTGTGATCCTGTGTCCCTCTGTAGAAGGGGCAGAAAGGGAAAAAGGCAAAGCTTATTCCTTTAATCTCCTTTATAAGACTTTGATTCATAATTACTTCCTCAAATACCCCATGTCTTAATACCACTAAAGTGAAAATTATATTTTAACACAAATTTTGGGGGAACTCCAGATACTAGTGGCCACCAAATTTAAGTTCACTTTCTAGTCTCTTTTTACTACATGATCTTGTTTTATTTTTTAGTGCTTTCTGAACCATTTGAAAACTGTCTTGTTTGTTTTGTAATGGTTTAATTGCTACCCAGATTCTATAGGAAACCTTCTAACTCATTCCAGCCATATCTGCAACATCTAGACTTTTACCTGGAGTAGAAACACTTGATAAATACTCATTGAATAAATTGATGAATAAATAAATAGATGTGCACTCTAGACAAAAACATGAGTGATCTAGTCATTCATTTTCCTTCCTCTTTCCCTTCTTAATTTGTCAAATGTTTGTCAAGCATTTAATCTATGCCAGGTCAAGGATAACTAGAAAGGAGAAGGAGCAGACCCAGTCACTGACTGAATAGAACAGGAGGTGCTGATGAAGGTGCAGCTGTTAACCAAAATCTCAGCAATGCCATCCTGTAGAACATGTGGAAGTTTTACTATCTCATTGCATGGATCTAAGTCAGAGTTGAAGCTGAAAGATGAATTCATGTTCATCTGGAGAGGGGAGTAAAGATAGCAAGTGAGAGGGAGCATTTCGTGCAGAAAGAAAACTGAATCCAAAAAGAAGTGTGGCATGTTGAAGAAGAAGCCACAGAAGTAAGATGAGGAAGCTGGAGAACAGAGGGAATTGTACATGTTGAGGCTGGAAAGGCATGCAGCAAGAATGGTACCCTTCTAAAGCCCAGATTCTTTAGACAGTCCTAGCTTACCTCTTGGATTGGCTATACTTTGTCCTAGGACTCCTTTCCCTTTTCCATGGTGCTCTGGTTTGGATGATTAACTATGTGGCCAGTCTTATGGGCCATCTTATAGGCATTTATCATCAGAGGTTCACCACAAAGACTTGTGGTTAAGCATGACAGCTCTGAAGCCAGATCTTCTGCTTTCAAGTGAGTGGCTAGCTCTTTATGCATTATGCATTCTTTGGTCAATTGCTAAACTCTGAGCCTTAGCTTCCTTCATGGTAAAGCATGGATTCAATAATTATAACATTCAGTGCAAAAAGTTATAATAAGAATTAAATAAGTTAATAACATCAATGTTGTGGGATAGTATCTGATTTATATGATTACTATATACTGCTAGTTCATCATTATTATTAATTTTTATTTTAAATGACATAATATCTGTACTTGTTATGGATTATAGTACAGACAATTTGACATCTGTATACTGTGTATAATGACCAAGTAAGAATGATAAGCTTTTTATTTTCAAAAAGGAGTAAAACCCAGATTTGCTTCATTGAGCCATGGCCCCCAATCCATGTAACTTTTGAGACAAGTTCTTGTTAAGTTGCTACGTTGCTCTGGCTGGAATCAAACTTGTTATCCTCTTGCCTCAGCCATCCAGAGCACTAGGATTACAGGCGTGGCTACCATGCATGGAACATGAGAAATAAGCCTATAAAGCTGTGTAAAGAGGTTGATATAGTCAGAATTGTGTTTGGCAAAGATCATTTAGCTTTCATGTGGAATAGTATTTCATATTGAGGAATTAACTATAAAATTCTTATAGAGTTCTCCATTAAATGACGAGAGCATTGCAAGTATTCAATAAATAGAAAAAGTAGGTGATTATAATGATTATTTTCTACTAAGAGTAGAGGCATTCATAAATAAAGTTCTTATATATCACCTGTCAATTTCTATTTGGTAGTATTTGGAGACCAAAGAACTACTTCAACTGTGAATGTCAGCTGAGTCAGAAATAACAGAAATAGCAAAGTTCAGAGGGGAACCACCACCCAGTTCACTCTTATACTTATTCTATGCCCTCCAAACCTGTCCACTTTGGATTGTGCAGAGGATTCCCATATGTATGTTCTGTTAGGTAAATGATTTCTAGGGCCAAGAAAACTTAGACACATCAAGAAGGGTTAGAAGGGTTCTGCAATTTTCCCAGGGGGATTTGACTTGAACTTCCTGCCCTGGAATGTCTCTTCTGCTGCTCTTGACATTCCTGCTAATCTGAGGGTGATAGGGTGCAGTGGGAGGAAGAGGCTGAGTACAGAACACACCTCAAGCCACTTGTCACAGTGAAATTCCCCTCTCCTGGGAGTGTGGAGAGGAATTGCAGAAACCAGGCAGATAATTAACATTTCCCAGGGTGAACAGAAGGGACTTGCCCTGCAGTAGCTTGAACACCATGACTTTCTCACTATCCTTGGGGAAAAGATAAAGCCTTGCAGGATAATCTCACTTAAAGATTGAGGAATGGGGTCGCTGTGGCAAATTGTTAACTGTTTGGTTAGCCAGGACTCATCATGTTAACACCTTTGGTTTTCCAAGCCTGAAGATTTAGAATAGATTGAGGTACTCTTAGAAAAGTAAATTCTTTGACATTTCTCAAGGCATTTTTTAAATTTTTTCCCAAAATTTTATTGAGAAACAAATAGCAATGAGACAGTTTCAAAGCAAATTGGTAGGACAGTTTCAATAATTAACACATTGCATACTCTCTTCCTAGTGGTTATTTGCTGTACAAGATGCGGACATGATATCCTATTTACAAACACTATTAGAACAAATCTCTCTATTCATTAAGAGAATGTAACTATATATTTATCCTAACCAATTTGAATACACAGATATAAAATAGACATTCATCTGTATCCCCTTTTTTGTTTAGTTCCATCATTTGAATATTATAGGTATGTTAACTCAGCAAAATATTCCAAAATAGTCCAGTAGTTCATAATAGTATAGGGTCTTCTGCTTCACTGGCAATGTCAGAAATTGTTGACCTGAGTCCCCTACAGCTCAACATAACAGCATGGCTTTACTTCTTGTACTTCGTTTTTATACTTTTCTGCTGGATGGTTAAGACCAAGGTAAAGCAAGACCTATGCAACAAGAGTTGTAGATTTTGGGTCTGATAAGGTCAGTGAAATCCCCTCAGGATTTACCCTGAGATCCTGTACCTCAGATTGTAGAACCTTTGTCAGTGTCAGCCATGTGGATGAGTCACGGCCATTGCTTGGCCAATGTGCTCTCTGTGAAAGCCTGAATGCTTTCTCTCCATGTGACTCTCCTTAGGCACACTCTACATCATCAATCACTTTCCTCTTTGGCCCCATAATCTCCTCTCAAGGCATTTATAACCCTTCCAAATCCATTATAATTAGTTAGAATCCATGGTATGGCAGTTTCGGCTTTTCAAATTCTTTGGTGGCTAAAAGTGGATCTATCTCATTGAGCTAGACACCAGTGGTGGAAATGGCATGTCATGTCAGCTGGAGGACCAGTGAAAAGAACTTTATTGGTTACTTTTCTCTAACTGCTGGAACAAAATACCTGACACCCAGAATTAAGGAAGGAAAGGTTTGTTTAGCTCACAGTTCGTGGAAGTTTCAGTCCATACTCAGCTGACTCCAAGGCAGAGTTGCACATGAGGGCAGTGGTTCATGGCAGCGGAAAACAGCAAAGAGCAAAGGGAGGAGCAGTGGTGCAGCTGGCAAACCTCTCTCCTTATATTGTATGCAGGCTGTCTGCCCCAGGGTGGGTGTATCACTCACATCCATAATCCCAGCATTGAATCATGAATTAATCACAAACTCTGGAAGTCCACCCCAATGACTGCATGAGGCCTTGGGGAGACAACTAGACACAAACCATAACAAGAATGGAACCATGTTTTAGATGTGAGGTCATCTTTTAATCTCCAATTCACCAGTGGTGTTATAGTACTTATTTGGCATTGACAGTGCATGTAAAGATCAGTCCTTTTGTTTTATGTTTTTAGATCTCTACAAAGAGATTTATTTATCTGATGCCATGCCAACTGTCATGAAGGTGCTTTAAGGAGATGGTTGTTAAGGCTAGTTTAAACAGAGACAGACAGACACACAGACAGGAGATGAGGAAGGTGTTAATGGAGGTACAATAATCTGTGGAGGGAAATTGAGGAGAAAGGCAGGAATGGATTCAGCCTTTGAGTACAATAATGAAAGGCGTCAGTAACAAAGATAAAAATGTGTCAATAAAGTATTTAACTTGTCATGCTGTCACCCTATCATTTAGTTCCTTATAACATTATAAAGAAAAATAGGTCATTCTTAATTTCATAGACAAAACCCCTGAAGATTAGATAAAGAAAATATCAGGGCCAGACTATGAAGGAACTTGAGTGCCAAGCTAAGCAGTTGTGACTGCGATGGACAGTTTTCTTAACTCAGTGGAATGCAATATATTCTGAGCTTTTGAGAGCGTGACAGCAAATTTTAGGTGTTGGCTTTATATAGGATTTTTATGTGAAAAAAAATCAAACTATATAAAAGTGTTTTGTTGGTATAGTTCATAAATAGAGGAGACAAATATTTAAATAGGGTGTGTGTGTGTGTGTGTGTGTGTGTGTGTGTGTGTGTGTGTGAATGTGGGATTAGAGAAAGCCTTACCCCAAAATCTTACCCTTATTTCTTGGTACAGGTATATGAAATTCTATATACGAAGATGTACTTGTTCAAGTCCAAAAATATTCTGCAATTTTCTATCATCTTTCTTCTTTTCTTCTATCATCCACTTGTCTTTTTCTTCTTCTTTTTATTTTTGAGGCTTTGAGTACTTGCTGAGAATGTGTCATATTGCTTCAGAATAAGGGCGCAAAAAAGTAATTTTCTTTTGGAAGGCAGAGTCTGGTGAAGAGAAAAATTGGGTCATACATACAATATTGTAAGGTCAGTGCCTCACAACACGCCATGTTGGAGTACAGAGAAGAAGCTCCAGGAAAGAGGCTGTGACCATCAGATAAGATTGTGTAGAGGAGCCCTGTAGCAGAGGTCTAAAGAGTTAGACCAGGTAAGGGTCAGGCGTTTCAGGCCAGATTACAGTAATTTCAAAGACCTGAAACTGAGGTTGAAGAATGCAGTGCTACTCAGTATTTTTAGGACATTTTCTTAGTTACTTTTCTTGGTGCTGAAACAAAATACCTGGTACCCATAGTTAAAGGAGAAAATGTTTATTTAGCTCACAGTTTTTAGAGGTTTTAGTCCTTAATCAGCTTGCTCCAAGGCGTAGTGGCACATGGCAGAGAGGCAACAGTTCATGGTGGTGGGAGACAGAAAAAGCAAGCAAGCGAGTAAGAGACAAGGCTCTTTCTGTCTCTCATATTGTATCCAGACTACCAGGATTAGAGGGGCATCAATCACTGGTCAACAGATCCACCTATCACACATCCTTAATTCCAGCACTCTTAATCCCAGCACTGCATTATGAATCAAGAATACACTCTAGAACTAGCCTCTAAAATAGTCCTCTGAAAAAACCCTATGACCACATGAAGCTTTTAGGGGACATCTGGACACAACCATAATAGGCATGCATTGGATGGGGGAGGGATTGACAGGTACAGGACGTGTATAGATCAAAACAGGACCATGCTTTTTTTTTACAAAATGAGTTTAGAGTCTACCCTTCAGCTGATGAGTAACTCTATTGTTTGATGTTCTTTCAGATAAAAATAACTGCAAGGTAATTTAGAGGGACCTGGAAGTTCAGCATTGTATTTGATTTTGGGCACAGCTATATCTAGTTATTTCTCAGTCTGGTTTTTCTAGGTAGGTTTTATTCTTTGGAAAATATGCTACCCAAAGTTTTAAGGGTTGCTTCTAGCATCTAGCAATCTTTACAAAAGAGACAGGAACTTTTCATTATATTTCCATATAAATATCTCAGGGAGCATTTTCACTGGCTTTTGTGACAATTGTGGTGGAGTGTCAAATTGATTGGCTTTGGGATCTGCCTGGGCCACTGTGTGGATCACATTGCTGTGTGTCTGGGTGGGCCATGGAGGTGCAACCTTAAGCTCATCTGGTCACTTACTCCTCCTTCTTTGGCCTGTTCTCCTGCTCTGCTTTCTGGGCACCATGGACTAAGCCCTTGGACCTTGCTTCACCCTTCTTCCATGAAGTTTCTGCTTTGCAGTCATCTAACCATGGACTGAATTTCCCAAAAATCATAAGCCAAATTAAGCCTCTCTGCATGCCAATTGTGTGTGGTAGGTGTTGTTTCCCAGCAACAGAAAGCTGACAAACATAGCTATTTTAGTTTATGTTCTTTTATTTGAATTAATTGCAGAAGCCAAAGAGATATCAAGTTTATTGACAGGTCACACAATCATCTCTTGAACTGGAGAGTGGAATTAACTCAAACCCAATGGACATTTCCCCAAAGAGACACTAGACACATCTGAACATTCCCAGGAGAAGAACCCTTGAAAATTTTTAATGGTAGATATGATATGATTGATTGAGATGAAATTTTTGTTTTATGTATACCATTTCACCTGAAAGAAAAGGAAAATAGGGAGAAAATAACACAAATCATGACACTTAAGTGCTACACAAAATCAATTGTCTTAGAAGATGGCTCGTGTTTACACAGTGGTCACATATACCTACTATAGCAGGTGTTATGGGCACTCTACCCAGACCTCCTGTGCTGGGCAGGTCATGAGTTGCCTGGCTCCTGCTAAAGGCTCTCCACAGTTTGCTTTGATAAGCTTGGTTCACTGCAGGTGCCATTCATTCCCTGAAGTTCCTGAGGAGTTGGGTTGAGAGCTCACATTGCCTGTCTTGACTTTTCCCAGTGCCTCATATACTCCCTTTTCTTCCTTGCTGATTTCTCCCTACAGCTCTCCTTCCATGCAACACTTGTACAAGAATCCCCATCTAGTATTCTGCATCCAGGCAACTAACCTAAGATACCCACAGACACATTTCTGTGAAACTCAAGGGTGAGGAGCCTTTCTCATCTAAGATCTTTGAAGAGGGTCAGTTAGTGCCAACTGCTTTCTAGGAATGGATGCTGAAGAAGGGAGGGGATAAAAGAAGATAAATTTATGCTGCCTCCCTGCTCTACTGTGGCCAGGCCTGCCTTTTTCTCTGAAGCCCTAAGTGCCTGTCTGAAATTCCATTGCCTATTCTTTGCTAAGCAAATGTCTATTGCTATGCTGCATGTTGGAATTTTCTTGGGAAAGTCAAGGCCTTTGGTTCACAGCTTTCATAACTCATGTAACCCCACCCTCTGGGAGCCTTGGGACACAGACAAAGAGGAGAACACAGCTCTGCTCTAATCTCATAACATTCTCCTTAAATAAAAAAAATCCAAACAAACAAAACCAAAACAATCCCCCAAATTGGATAATCTTAATAGGATACAGTGATTATATTTTAGCCCAAATGGAGACCAGCTATGCAGATTCAACAGATATTCAGATTCAACTTTTTTGTTTCAAAATTTATATTACAGAGATTAATTGAATGGACTCATTTATCTGGTTCTGCGGAGGACTGCAATGGTTGCACTTGCATTCTGTAGGAAAGGCATACTTTAAATTACAAAGCATCTGCACTGCCAAGGTCTTTACAGAAAACAGAATGGTAAAGCACCAAGACCCACTGATTTCCTAGAAGTCCACAAGACAGGGATCTATCTTTACAGCCACTCTAACCTTTTGGCATCCTCTGGCTTGGCTTCAGAGTTCTCCTTCTACCTCCAGAGGCGGTGGCACCTAGCGAAAGTTCACTGAGGACAGGGTGTTGCTGCTACATCTGACCTTTGTTTGGGAGCCACAACAAAGCTTTATGGTTCAGTGCCCAGTTTTGCTCTCAAAATAATTAGTTAAAAAGATATTCATTCTACTTTAATTTCCACTGCAGGGAAGGCATTGGGAGCTACGGATGATTGCCTAAGATTCCATAACAGCTACGTCTACCAGGGCACGTTCGCTCATCCAAAGGACCTGAAAAGACCTGCATTTAGGTATTCAGTAGACTGGCAAGAAGGGTGTGGATCATGGGAGAAATTCCTTGTGTCTTACATAACAATGAGATGTATAGTTCAGCAAGTCTGCTAATAAAGGCTTCCCTCTCTTTCTGGGCCCCACCTAATTTTGTCCACCTGCCATGCATGGTCACACCCTCAAGCAGTTTTCTTAGTGTCCAACTCCCTGTGGTATCACATTTTCTCCCCCTCTTTTGACAATAATGTTCTCTTGTTGAAACTTCATTTTCCTCTACTCTGCCCTAGGCTAGGCTTTCTACATACCTAGAATTTTATGGTAATTCTGTTTGGAGGCAGCCCTATTCTGACATCAATATAGCACTTTTTCTTTAAATATCTCTTTATCTACCCCTTCTTTCCTTGCTCCATATACATCTTGTTAAGGGAGCTTTCAGGAAGCACAGCAGAGAACTGAGCCAGAGAATTTTAAAGCCTAAAGAGAAAAAAAATTGTCATGAAAACTGCAGTTTAGCAAAACTAGAATCATTCTTCAAATATTATGATGACAACTCTAAAAATAAAAAGAATATACATAGTAGACAGTAAAATAGCATCAGAGAACAAAGCCATCTACAATGCCTTGCTGGCAATGGCATAGAGAAGAATATTTGAGCACAGTTTAAGTAGAGAAAAAAGTGAGCATAGAATTGTAGATATACACACAGATGGACAGACATTTTTAACGGATCTGAGCAGATGTAATAGCCTATGTACAGAACAGAACTTGGAACTTTGCATCAGTCTCCCACACACAGCCTTACATACAGTTTTTGTGTTGATGTGTGGCTCTAGGGATTTCACAATCACATTAGGAAAGTGATGCCTAATCTTGTTTTTCCATGACAACGCCAGCTAAACAAGCATTTTCAGTTCCCTGATCCACACTTATCCAAGCAATGAGTCATTTCTACATTTTAGGGGTGATAAACTTCTTGGGATTTCTTTTGACCTTGAGATTCTACTTGTCATGGAAATGGGCCTTCTCTGTGCAGACACTGATGAGCTGCTGAGTTCATGCTTAGAGGGTGAAGTCAGATGGACCACTCTCTTGGCCATCTTTGAGAGCTCATGCTGAGCACTAAGTCCAACCTAAATGAATTGTGACATATCGTCCAGGAATGATTATGGAGCTGTGTGACAAAAGATACTCCCAAGGTACCGAACGTATTTTACTGAGTGGTATTAAAGGACTGAGCCAAAAAGAACATTAGACTGTTGGGGGGAGGAGTAGAGACAGAGATTAGATGGGGGGGAGAGAGAGAGGAAGAGAGAGAGAGAGAGAGAGGATGAAGGAGACCCTGAAAATCAGGAAGTAATGCTAAAATGCACTGCTCAGGAGCTAAGCCTTAGGACACTTAGGTTAACTCAGATGACACCAGATCATCCCACTCCTAGGTTAATCTCTACTTTTCTCTACCTAAAGAAACATGTTCTTTTGGCTTGAAACATGCCCATATTCAACTGAAGCCATTTCCTTTGTGAAGAATACTTTTTGAAAAAGGGCTTGTATTAATTTCCAAGTGGAGAACAATGAATATTTTGCTGTAATTGTCTTCAGAGGTTTGTAGTAGACTCTTTCTCTTTTTATCTTTACAATTAAATATTGAAGTATTATCTTCATGTGCTTCTTATTTAAGAAGATTATTAATAGCAAATAATTGTTATTCATTACAAAATGTAAAGTGTCCTAAATTTGTCTTTTTGAAAATAAAAATTATATATATGGTACCATGATTACAAATTCTGCTACTCCTGGCTTAGAATCTTATTTTTGCCTTTCCCTAGTGTCTGACCAGTTTATGCCTATTATAAGTCTTGGGAAATATGTCTTTTTTAATTGTTGATCTTTTGATGTTTTATTTTAAAATAAAATAATAAAAGTGATACAAAATTTCAAAATAAGATGATAGGAAGTTAACAATGGTTCTTATATTGAATATTGTT
Source organism: Octodon degus (assembly GCF_000260255.1). Classification (NCBI taxonomy): domain Eukaryota; kingdom Metazoa; phylum Chordata; class Mammalia; order Rodentia; family Octodontidae; genus Octodon; species Octodon degus. The sequence continues at coordinate 9,703,572 of NW_004524636.1, forward strand.
ATCTTTAAAGTAGGTAGTGGTTCAGATTACCAGATATGGGAATGTAATATGGATTGAACACACACACATATGATACCATGAGTACATATATATATCTGCCTGCCTTCTTTTCTCCTTTCCTTCATCCTAGTTCTCTTCTTTTGAGTAGTTTCTTTACCTTTCAAAATATGTATTGTGACATTTGGACTTTATTTACTCTTTTAGTTTCTTACACTAAGGAGACAATTATTTACATGTAAGAGTTTACATGTAAATGTAAATGCAAACTCTTTACATGTAAAGAGTTTTGCAATGTTTACATGTAAGAGTCTAAGTTATTTCACTTCTGAGTATGGTCTCTAGTTGTGTCCATTTACCTATAAAAGCCTTGAGTTTATCTTTCTTTATAGCTCCATTGTATAAAAATACCACATCTTTTTATCCATTCCTTGGTTGGTGTAATTTAGGTTGTTTTCAAGGTTTCGCTATTGTAAATTGTGCTGCTATAAACATTGTAGCGCATATATTGCTATGGTATGATATTTTTAAATTCTTCTGGGAAAATACCCAAAAGGGGAATAGCTGAGCTGAATGGGACCTCCAGTCCTAGTTTAATGAGGAATCTCCATGCTGATTTCCACATGGTTGCACCAGTCTACATTCCTACCACCGGTGAAGAAAGGTCCATCTTTCCCCAAGCCCCTCTAGCATTTGCTATCGTTTGACTTTTTTATGGTAGTCATTCTTTCTGGGGTGAGATGTAATATTACTGTTACTTTAATTTGCATTTTTCAGATGACTAATGATGTCGAACATTGTTTGTTTGTCATTTGTATATCTTCATCTGAGAAGTATGTATTCATCTTAGTTGCCCATTTTTGATTGAGTATTTGTATTTGGAAGGTATGATTTTTTAAATTGTTTATATGTTCTAGATGAGAGTCCTTTGTCTGAGGGAGAGTAGGGTAAAGTTTTTCCTAATTTGTAGGTTTTCTTTTTAATCTATTAGTGAGTTCTTTTAATGTACAAAATCATTTTTAATAAGATGAGATTGTACTTGTTGATTCTTTGAAGTATTTCCTATACTATTTGATTTTGTTTATGAACTGTCTGCCTAGCCCTGTCTTCAAGATTTCTACTTACTTTCTCTTCCAGTAGATTTGGTGTTTCTGTTTTAATATTTAGATCTTTGATCTATTTTGTCTTTAATTTAGTGCATAGTGATAGACATGAGTCTAGTTTTAGCCTTTGCATGTGGAAAGGCAGTTTTTCCAGCAGAATTTATTAAAAAGGCTATCTTTATTCCAGTGAATGTGTTTGGCCCCTTTGTCAAAGATAAGGTAGCTGGGTATGTTTGCAGTCATGCCTGCATCTTATAATTTGTTCTACTGATCCTCAGGTCTGTGCCAGTACCATGCTGATTTTATCATAGTAGATTTATAATATAATTTCAGGTCAGAGATTGTGATGCCTCCTGCCTTTCCTTTGTTGCCCAAAATTGCTTTTGCTATTTCAGATATCTTCTGGTTTCAGATGAATTTCAGTAATATTTTCCCTAGATATATGAGGTATACTAATCTATGAGATATTTTGATTGGGATCGTAATAAATCTGTATAATAGTTTTGAGAGTATGGTCATTTTCACAATGTTCGTTCTTCCTATGTATGAGTAAGGAATATCTTTCCATTTTCTGAAATCCTATTCAATCTCTTTTATTTCCCAGAGTGTTGTAATTTTCAATATATAGATCTTTTACTTCTTTTATTAGATTGATTCCTAAATATTTCATTATTTTGGATGCTATTGTGAAGGGTGTAGTATCCTAATTTTTCTCTCAATTTGTTATTTGTGCACAGGAATACTACTGATTTCTGAGTATTGAAATTATGTCCCACTATGCTACTGAATTTTATTATTAAACCTAGAAGAGTTTTGGGGGAGTTTTTAGAGTTCTCTATGTAGAGTATCATGCCATCTTCAAATAATGATACTATTACTTCTTCCTCTCCTATCTTTATTTCTCTTTCTTGTCTAATTGTTGTGGCTAATCTTTCCAGAACTATATTGAATAGGAGTGGTGATAGTAGACATCCTTGTCTTGTACCTGATTTTAGGTTGAAAGCTTTCAGATTTTGTTCATCTAGTAGGATGTTGGGTGTTGGCTTGTCATAGATGGCTTTTAGAAGATTACAGTAAAGTCCATCTGTTCTGATCTTCTGTAGGATTTTTTTCATGAATGAATGTGGGACTTTATCAAAAGCTTTTCCCTGTATTGATTGAGATTATTATGTGTTTTTTGGTCTTTGTCTGTGTTGATATGGGTGTATTACATTTATTGATTTGTATATATTCAACCATTTCTACATCTCTGGAATGAGTCATACTTGGTCATGGTATTTAATCTTCTTGATGATTTGCCTTATTCTTTTTGCCAGCATCTTATTGAGGATTTTTACATCTATGTTTATTAGGGAGATTGTCCTGTAGTTCTCTGTTTTGTTTGAATCTTTCTTTGACTTTTGTATCAGGATAATACTTGCCTCCAGGAATGAGTTAAGGTGTATTGCTTCCCTTTCAATTCCATTAAAGGGTTTGAGGAGTATTGACATTAAATCTCGAAGTTTCTTGTATAATTTAGCAATGAATTCATCAGACCTGGGCTTTTCTTTGTTGGTAGGTTTTTAATTACACTTTCAATTTCATTAACTGATAGTGGATTATTCAGAGTTTTTATATCTTCTTGATTCAACTTTAGTAATTCATACATGTCTAGGAATCTGTCCACTTCTTCTGTGTTTTCCATCCTATGAGAACAAAGAATTTTGAAGAAGGTGGTGATGAGTTTCCACAGGTTCTGTAGTGGTTGCATTCTTTTCATGCCTTATTGCATGAATTTGAGTATTTTCTTTCCTTTTTTTGGATAAGATTGGCTAAGAGTTTATCAATGTCATTTATTCTTTCAAAGAACCAACTCTTTGATTCATTAATTCTTTGTACTGTTTTCTTAGTCTCTATTTCATTAATTCCTGCTCTGATCTTTGTAATTCTTTCCTTCTTTGATCTTTGGGCTTTGTTTGCTCTACTCATTATAAATTTGAGGGGAAGCATTAGGTTATTTATTTGTTCTTGTTCTGTTTTCCTGATTTGAGAGTTCACCAGTATAAATTTCCCTCAGAATGATACAGGGAGAAAAACTGATCCTGGGTGGGTGACCTCCAAACCATATAGAGAACCTCCAAATGACATAAGGAAAAAATGATCTGCGGACCTGACCTGCACGAGTTTGTGTTCTAAAACTGAAGAATGAATTTTAGGAACAAACAGAGATTATGAGCAGAATATATTTATTGAGAGAAAGAAAGCTCCTGTCCTGAGAGAGGGACAGGAGGGGGGCCCAAGCCGGTAATTCCCCCCCCCCCCAGGAAGCTGTCTCTTCCAGTGACTTTTATAGTGTAAAACCATGTGGGGCTAAGGTAGAGAGAATGAGAACTCGCTCAGGTGGGCAGGAGGTGGGACAAAACTATGGTCAACCAATGGGATTACAAGCACCATTGCTCAGGTAAAACTGATTAAATCCAGTATCAAATGGGAAAATGAGTCACATAGCAAGCGGGCATGAATATGGGACAAGGTCTTTTCCTGTTGGGGGTTGGAATGCGGGACAGGGTCTCTGTTGGGGTTTGGGTTAGCGACTCACTTGGTTCTTTCCAGGTGATCCATACCTATTTAGAATATTAATCCCAGGTGCTACTCTTTTAGCATTTGTTTGGCCTTTAGGTCTTTAGGTCTGGTTCACAGCAGGAGCATCTGCCCCTCCCACAATTGTAAGGCATCTCATCTTTTGTGTTGTCTTCTTCGAAGGCCTAGCCCTGTCTGACTGCATATAATATTTCTATCTAACTCAGCTGCCTGCAATAAGAGGACAGTTTTCATCATGTCCCACAGGTACTGGTATATGGCATTTGCATTTTCCTTTGACTGTAGGTAGTATTTAATCTCTCCTTTGATTTCTAGTGTGACCCATTGGTTTTTCAGGAGGGTATTAATTGCCATGTGTTTATCGTGTTTTTGCAGTTTCTTTTGTCAATAATTTCCAATTTCATTGCACTTGGTCAGATAATATACATGGGATCATTTCAAATCCTTTGCATTTATTTCAACATGTTCTCTAGGCCAGTGCATGCTCTGTATTAGAGAATGTCCCATGTGCAGCTGAGAATGTATGTTGTGATGTTGCTGGGTGGTACACTCTGTAAAAATCTACTCAGTCCATATTTTCACAAGTTTGCTTCAGTTCTGTTATTTCTTTGCTGAGTATTTGTTTATTTGATCTATCTCTTTCAACAATGGCCCCCCATTTTGAAGAGCAGTTAAAACAAAGGGCACTAAAGTGAGCAATCTGAAATTGATGGGTAATTAATCTTAAAGAAGATGTTGCTCTTAATGATAAGATGTATGCTGTGTTTGAAGACCTAAAAGTATTAGTGGCTTTATTATATATATTTTTATTTTAAATAAAAAAAGAATAACTTCCCCCTGAAATAGAATTTCAGAACAGGTTAGGAGAATTACAATAATTAATCCATTGTGCATTGCTGTCTTTGTAGCAGTTATTCTGAGTACAAGATACAGGCATGATACTTTATCCAAAAATATTAGCACAAATGTTTCTTTTTAATGAATTAAGAGATGTTAGCTGTATAACTATCAAATTTATTTTAATGTAGTTAAATATCGTTTTGTCTTTTTCCCTATCATATTAAAGTATATTTCTCCTTTTTTTCCCCTCATGCTGGGGATTGAACTCAGGGTCAATCTCATAGTTTTCTGTATTCTTAACACAAAATGCATATACGAGAAACCTGACAGAGGCTTTGTTACCTATTCTTTACCTACTTTGGATCTAATGAGGAAGAAGTATTTTAGTGTAAAGAATATTTGGAGATGTCATTTGAAGAGCTCGGGTAAATGAGAGGTAGAGGGTAAAAAATATATCACCTTCCCTAGAAGCTGATGTTAGTGGAAAAAAAAATCACTGTTTTGTTTCTTTAATTGACTGAGAAACTCATTTACTTGCTAATAAAATTTATGGAAAAAAATCTTTTCTCCAGTGCAGATTAAATGATGCAGCATTGATTATTTTAGTTGTAGATTAAAATAAAAGCAACAGTGGCGATGACAGCCTTAAAGTAGGAGGGTAAACCTAAACTTATTGTACAAACTGATATTTTTGAAGTTTGAAAGTGAAAGGCTTGATTGATAGAGAACAGGGTGGCCAGTTTAAACCAGACCATTTGATCCCCTAATCAGTAGTACAATGCTAATATTAATATACACAAGGCCGTATTTCAACTGGTCCAGATGAACTTAGATGGCAGTTGCACACTACACACACACACACACACACACACACACTCACATTCCTGTATCCAAAAAATTTTAGTTATTCACAATAGCTGAGGAATATAATCAATCTAAGCGTCCATCAAAAAATGAATGGATAGAGAAAATGTGGTATGTAGAAAAATATTCCATTGTACATGTGTACATATACATGCACATACATACATATGTATACAATGGAATATTATTCCACCTTTAAAAAGAAAAGAAAAATATTTGTCACAACATAAACCTGGATGAGATTATGCTACATGTTTTAGCCCAGGAACAGAAAGAAAAGCATTACATGACCATTATCTTACAGAAAGAGAAAATAGAAAGATAGCTACCAGGGGCTTTGGGTCCGGAGAAATGAGAGATGTTGGGCAAAGGGTACAAAGTTTCAGTTAAGCAAGTTGAATAAATTCTGGTGATCTAATGTGTCCCATGGTAGCTATAATTAATGTGCTGGTAGTATGCTTGAAATGTGCTAAGAATATAGATCTTGAATGTTTACACAACAGATACACAATGGACAACTATATAAGGTGTTGGATAAATTAATTATCTTGGTTATATTAATCATTATATAATTTTACTTATACCAAAGCATATGTTGTAAATATATAAATCTTTGTCAGGTGCATCTCAATAAAACCAGAGGGGGGAAAATGTGAAACTAATAAAATTCTTCACTTGATCATAGCCAAAAGGCCAGGAAGAGATGGAAATAATAAAATTCTTTACTCGCATTTCTTGAGTATCATGAAGTGCATAGGAAAATACCATGAAAACATACCCTCAAATTTCCTTTTGCCTTTCAACAGTTTTGACACATTCCTGTACAGGGTCTCACTATGTAGCTCGGACTCATAGTGATTTTCCAATTTTCAGCCTCCCCAGTGCTGGGATTGTAGGCATGCACCACCATGCCCAGATTAGTTGGCAGGCTCACTGTGCCCAGGGTTGGGGCTAGCATGGCATGGGGGACTGGGGATTGAACTCTGGTCCCTGTGCTTGCATAAGCAGGCATGTAGTCTGCTGAGCTATCTCACTTGCTCTGGGCCTCTCTTTAAAGCTACCATAACTGTCTCATTCTGAACTTTTTCCTTTTTTCTTCTCTGTTTCTTTATGTTGATTCTATAAAATAGAGACCCCAAATATCTTGTGTGGCAAAGCCAGAACCTTCTGGGAGGATCAGGGAAGAGGGAGAATTAAGCTGCCACAGTGTAATCCTCATTAGAAGACAGGGAAAGGGCAATGCTGTTCATATTGACCTAGGAATAATATTAATAATTTTGGTCCAAGCCAGTCACTTATATTAATTGAGAATTTTCCACATTCCCAATGCTATGACAAAAATGTAAAAGCCTCTTCTAAGTCTTACAGAGGTCCTTATTGTAGGCACTCTTGACACCCCTGTTGCACATGGAAGACTGAGATGCACTAAGCATAGGTGAGTCGTCCAGAGGGCAGAGCCAGGACCTGTATCTGTCAGAATTAAGAATTGATGCTCCCAATGCATCTTCCAGACAAACCTCAGCCTGTGTTCACTGACATTGCTTAAGAGCAGATCAACTCCTTACTTAAGTGTGCTATAATAAAGCACACCCCAGGTTTAAGTGATTGGCAAGGCCAGCACTTGCTCTTTCTCACTTCGAGGATCACTGGAGTGGATGAGGTGTCTAGAGATCTTTCTGATAAATGAATCCAGTAGGAAAATAAATGTGAATGAGTACAGGTTATTTGGAACCCACACAGAAGGGAGCAGAGCACTCAGCGAGAGTGAGGCATTTTTTATCCAGTTGGAAGGAGCTGCCGTTGGCTGAGTTTAGCTGCTATTGCCAGAAAGACAGCAACTATTTTTAATGCTCAGACTATATTTTATGACTGCCCAAGGATCTTCAATGTGCTGTCCTTTGTAAGTTAATAATAATTTGCTTTAGATTAATGAGGAACCAAAACAGTTTCTAATGAATCTTCAAATGCTTAGCATACTTTGAAAACCAGTCATTTAGTGAGAGAGACTCAGGTTTCTTCTCTCCCTTGAGAAGGAACTGAGGGCGGAGGGAGGCAGAAAAAGTAGCCAACATTTTGGAATAACAGAGAAATGTGCAAACAGTGAATGAGAGTATATGCATTCCAGACTTTGTTTTGTAATCTCAGCTATTTTGGGGGTACTTTAACACCCCAGAAAATGCCAAGGTGCCCTGTAGTTCATTTCCCTGGAAGTGTGTATTGGATACTAAGTGGTAGGTCTGAATTCTCAATATCAACAAGTAATCGGAATATATTGGAAATAATTGAATTCGGGTCTAAATCATGGTCTCTGCATGTTGGCAGTGCTCTGCAGTGATTGGGTAACTGGAGCGTGTCTTGGAATGTGGATGAATGTATCCTGCTTTCTGTCTAGTCTTTTTTTTTTTTTTTCCAGTATTTAAACTGCATCTTGGGAAAAGAGAAATGTAGGCTCAATTCATCCATTAATTTGATACTATTCTAATTCTATTTTCCTGAGGATTTTCTTATAAAATTGGAAGAAGAAAAGAAGTCCATTGGAGAGGGGGAAATTAGGGATTTTTTTCCCCTTAAAGATATCTGAATGATTCTAAAGTTATGCCAACATTTTAAGAGTGATCTATTGGTTAATAAACTGTTACAGTTGTTATTTGTCAAAGAAAAGAGTACATGTAAAATCTTTGGTCCTCTAATCCTAAATTTATTTGGGGGAAAGGAATGATATTAATATAGAATACTGTGGCTGAACAATAGTGTATTCTGAGCTGGGTTTCCTGCCTCTAAGAGAGCTTTCTCACTACCATCTTTCAGTAAATGTAAGAATTGCACTTTCTGGGCATCCTAATGCTGTGACAATGTTTTTCATTATATGTTGTCCCATAATGAGTAAAATATGGGTGCATTCTAATATAGTATGCTTTCTGAAATGGATTTTTTTTGGTGGAACCAGAGATTGAACTCAGGCCCTTGTGCTTGCCAAGCAAGTGCTTATTCTACTGAGCCATCTCCCTGGTCACTGAAGTGGATTTTTTCTGGAAAAACATTTTTTTTAGAAGCTGAAAGGACTTGATCTCAGTGATTCTGCATAAATTTAGCTAAGAGTTTATGGAGAATACAGATAGTTTATGGAAAGATAGCTCAGCAGACTAAATGCCTGCTTAGGCAAGCACAGTGACCATAGTTCAATCCCCAGTTCCCCATGCCATGCCAGCCCCAACCCTGGGCACAGTGAGCCTGCCAACTAATCTGGGCATGGTAGTGCATGCCTACAATCCCAGCACTGGGGAGGCTGAAAATTGGAAAATCACTATGAGTCCGAGCTACATAGTGAGACCCTGTGCCAAGTACGAGAGAGAAAGAGAGAGAGAGAGAGAGGAGAGAGAGAGAGAGAGAGAGAGAGAGAGAGAGAGAGAGAGAGAGGCAGGCACAGGTCTGCTATATAAGGTCCCCTGTGCCTGACTGGGTTTGCCCATGCAGGTGCTTAAACAGCTGAGCTAACTGGTAAGCCCCTGGATATGATTTTAGAATATAAAATGAAATGAAATAAATCATATGCAAAGATTTGTCCTTATTTCTGCTCTTAATCCATCTTTCAGACACAGCTAGATTATTTTGTTCTTATCAGAGCTTGATGTAGTCTTTTATTTGTGCACCATCCAATGACAAAAATGATAGGTGGTGCTTCCACATCTGCCTCCTAAAATCTCCTCTGTACATTTCTTTTCCTCTTTTATAATGAAGACTTCTAGGACCTAGAATACAGTAGACTCTCAGTTCACAAGATCTGTGAGTCTTTCAATGAGCACACTAAAGGCTTCTCATGAGAAAAAAAGTCTGGTGACAGTTATAAGAATTAAAACATTATAGTATTGAGCCCCTGGGTTTGAGCGAATACTTTTTCACAGCAGCTGATCTTTTCACTGGGAAAGTACTGGGTTGGTATGTGAATGACTATGGTGACAATCATCTGTCTTCTGTAGTAGGTTGTCTACCTTTTGGCCCTGGCTTCTGCCCATTAGTGTCTGAATGATTCTAAGGGAAAAACTTTTTTTTTCTCTCTGGCCTCTGTTTTTCACTAGAAAAACACAACACTTGGAGCAAAGTCTTTAAGACAAGGTAGGGTTAGACAGAGGCCCTGAAGAACTTTAGCGAAAGAACTTTGTCTTAAGGATACAGATGGCTTATACTATGCAGTTGCTCTGAGACATCCGCCCTCAGGAAGAGCAAGAATCGAGGAAGATCCAGGAAGCAAGGGGTATTTATACACAATGGAGGGCTACTTCACTATAAAGTGGGATAGACATGAGGCATTTGCTGGTAAATAGATCCGATTTTATTTATTTATTTATTTGGCTGCTCAGGCTGCCTTAAGGGTGGGCCTGGTGTGGCATGGGGAGCTGGGGACTGAACCACGGTCCCCTGTGCCTGACTGGGTTCGCTCATGCAGGCGTTTAAACAATCAAGCTAACTGGCAAGCCCCTGGATACTATTTTAGAATATAAAATGAAATGAAATAAATCAGATGCAAAAGTTTAAATATTGCATGGCTTCTCTTATGAAAAACTCTCTCTCTAATATACGTTATATATTATATTTAATATAGGTACACACAAATAAAGAGCAAAAGGGAAGTTATATAAATAGAAGTAGGGAGAAGCTCAAATAATCGCCTAATTTATGTATTCCATAGTCTCAAAAATATTTTAGTATGTATACTAATTTGTTTCATTTGTACTAATAGTTTCTCTCAGTTCATTGAAAAGAAAACGTTGTGTTATTATCTGTTTCTCTTTTGTAAGTCTTTTTTGTCTATATCTTGCACGCTGAGTAGCTACTTATTTGATTATGATACATAATGTGCTAAACATATAGTATATTATTATTCTTATTTTATAATCAATTTTTTAAATAAAATAACAACATAGAAAAGTAGTTAAAAATCTTGGCAAGGCACGAAGTTTCAGTTAAACTGGAAAAATAATTATCTATTGCATTACATGGTGACCACAAGTAATAATAATGTATCATATAGAATTGCTAAAATAAGGGCTGGCCTGATAGCTCAGTGGATTAAAATGCTTGCTTAGGCAGAGCGCAGCGGCTTGGTTCAATTGGCGACGTGCTGTGCCAGCCCCTCCCCCTGGACACTGCTGAGACCATGATTGAGACTGGGTGTGGTGGTGCATGCCTGTAATCCCAACAATTGGGAAGCTGAAAACAAGAGAATCACTGTAGGCCCGATCTATGTAATGAGACCCTGTAGACCCTGTAGATCCTATCCTAAATACAGACAAAAAAATTGCTAAAATAATGCATTTTAACATTCTCACCATCAAAATGATAAATTCATAAGATGATAAATATGTTAATTAGCCTGATTGACTCTTGCTACAATGTATATGTATATGAAAATATGACATTTTGTCTCATAAATATACATAATTATTTGTTGAATGAAAATAAATTAATTATAAAGCTCTTACCATGGGTAAGAGGTCAAAGACTTATCCCAAGTTATTTTTTTCCAAATGTGTTTATGGGTTAGATTTTTATTATGGGAAAACAGACAAAAAACAACAGTAGTTGTGTGGCTGTAGATTGACAATTCACGCGTGACTCAGTTGAGCTTTGCTCTTTCATGTCTTGGCCTTCAGCTGCCTTGGTAGCTGGGGGCTGGTGATCCAAGATGACCTACTCATTGGCATGACTTGCGTCTGTCCCACATATCCTGTCGTCTGCCATCATGTGAACACTAGCTAGTTGGGTGGGGATCCAAGGAAGGCAGACATGAGTGCCAGGTCTTCTCAGACGCATGCGCAGCACTTTCACAAGACAGCTTCTGCCTCGTTGTGTTGGCCAATGCAAATACCAAGGCCAGTCCAAATTCAGAGGATGGGAAATAGGCTCCTATTCCAGGTGGGAGGAGCTTCAAAATCCATTTTTAACAGCTGCATGGAAGCAGAGATTTGGCAGAGAAGAACAAGGTCCCGCAAAACTTGCTTGGAGGGTGTGTCTATGCCTTGGTTAGCAAAGACTGGTCAGTTTCATGCTCCCCTTGAAATGAACTCAGCATGGGAGGACTTTCCCAAAGAAAATCAAAATCAAGAGAAACTGCCTGAGTGACATTCTTGGTTTTGAAACTCACCACCCTTAGCTATATAATGTCACCAAAACACAGACACTCCAAGGAGACTTTCTCATCTGCACAATGAGTTTAATTATACTTACAAGCTTATTGTTGTTGATATATATATATATATATATATATTTGATGCTTAGTAACTTCCTGGTTTTCACTTTGCATTGATAGTGAAATGAAAGAGAGATGCACATGTCTTCAGAGGAGAATGCAGGGAAATTTCTAAACGCTAAAGCTTACCCTAGCTTGCTCTTGCTGTAGTAGTTAAGAAGCATCAGTCACAAAGGAGACCTATTACGCTCAGAAACCAAGGACGTAGCAGAGCCATATTCAGCCAGGAAGTATTGGGGTAGCCACACCACATACTTCGACTTTGTCATCTTTCTGACTGGGTGCTGCCCACACTCTTTAACAAAGTTCTTTTTCTGGAAAATAATGTGGTTTTCTGGACTTTCTGGAGATGTCATTGGCCTCCCAAAGGGTTCAACAAATGTGTGTTGGATGAGCCTTGGAATGACTGGACAGGTAAATGAATGACTTCACATGATTTCTGCTTACTTGGAGATGGCTTTGGAAGGCAGAAGAGTTTTAAAATCAAATGACAATCCTGTTTTGAAAGCTACTAGAGGGAGCATTTTAGAGTTAGAAAGGCAGGTATAAATTTTAACACAATTGGATGTTTGCTTTTCTTCTTTTTCTTGACTCTGTTTATCTTTTCAGTCCAAACTAGTGCTTAAAAATAATACTACTAGGATTTTCTTAGGTTTAAAGTGGGATTTCATTAATTTGTCCTCCTAGCAGTTTTGAGTAGTTGTGCTTATGTGCAAGTAGCATACCTCATAGTTTATAAAAATAAAATTTGATAAAGAAGTCTGTAGTAGATTTTTTTCTTTTTAATATTTTTTTTTTGTGTGTGTTTTGGTACAGAGTCTCATTACGCAGCGCATTCAGGGTCCGGGGTCCAGCATGGCATGCAGTATTGGGGATCGAACTGGGGACCTTGTGTTTCCAGCCAGGCACTTAGACTACTGAGCCATCTTCCCAGCCTCTGTAGTAGATTTTCTTATCTTAGAACTGAAACTGCAAGTACTGTAGGCAGAGATTAAAACGGTTGCCTGAAATCAGGTACTCAGGGCCCTGTACCCCTGCCCCAACCCTGCTGCTGTGCCTCAAGCCTTCATGCTTCTGGAACTATAGAAGTGCCTAGTTACCTCTCTGCCTTGTTCTTCTGTCTGGAGCACTCTGAATTTTAGCTTGCTTGTCTTCTCACCTTCACCCAGAATTGGGAGATGACAGACTCTGGACAGAGGCAGTAACTGGTTAGCAAAGTCCCATCTGAAGCCAAAGCACACAGGTTTCATCTGTTTGCTAAGTAGAACCCATTTGGAGCATTTGAGAAATAAGCACATTGTTGGATCTTTGTGGGCAAAGCTTCAGGGAATTTAAAATGGGGAAGGGGCACAAAAGTAAGGAAAATTGCTGTAAGTTGTACATGCTGCCTCACCTGACACATGCCAGGTTTCCACCTTCTGTCCTCCCTTTCTTCTAGGTTAGCATCTGTCCTTGACTTTTTGCATTAAGTGTAGAATTACGGTAATTACAGGAATTAAAATTACCTGATATAGACACAGAACACCTCCATATTGTACACACACTTCTCCCGAAGTCTTTCCTAACAGTAAGTGGGAGGCTGGGGAATAAAATGAATTCTCACTTTAACAAGTGGTCAACTCCAAAAAGAGAGATGGCCCATTTTTTTTCTAACTCTTTCCAGATGTCTCCATCTCTCTGTCTTTCTCTGTTTTTTTTTTTCTTTTCGTCGGTGTCTCAGTCTCTATGTCCCTCTGTCAGTCTGTCTCTGTCTCTATCTCTGTCTCTCTCTCATTTCTCAGTGTGAGTGGTGGGTACTTTTAGGCAGGAGCAGCTATTGGAAGCTACATTCCTCTGAATGCAGGGATTGAGAACTCAAGACAGCCTGGCCAGGCCCTTGCTGTGCTAGCCAGTTGTGTCTGAATCCCCATGGGGCAGTTGGCAGGATGCTTCCAAGGCTTAAAAGAGGAGGCTAGTTGATATGGTTCCATTAACAATTTTAGTTTTTTCCTCTCTCACCTAGTTCAGGGACTTTCAACAAAGATTTTGAAAGTTCATTTTGGCAAGCGTGAACTATTTTCTGGAAATGACTTTTCTAAGTTTGGTTGCATCTTTTTCAAAATCAGTTGGGACTCTTTAGAAAATATTTCAAAATATTTTATGAATGCAGCATCAAGAAAATTTTGGAAGCTAGAATTTTTAGAAAGCTGAAGTGGAGGTTGGGGTTATAGTTCAGTGGTATAAGCATCTTCCTGATAAGCGTAGGGTCCTGAGCTCCATTCACAGTACAGCCACAAAAAACAAAAACAACAACAACAACAACAACAACAAAACCTACATAAATGGGGCAGCAAAATAGTTCAGTGGATTAAAGCACCTGCAAGCAGGCTCATGGCCCAGGGGTTTAATACCCAGGCCTGCTGTCCTGTCCCTGCCCCCAGGGCACTCTGAGACAGCAATTGAGACTGGGCGTGGTAGTACACCTGTAATCCCAGCTCTTGGGAGACTGTAAACAGGCAGATTACTATGAGTCTGATCTAGTAGTGAGACCCTGAACAGCCTGTAGGCCCTTCCCTGAAAAAGAAAAAAAAAAAAGAAAGAAAAAAAGAAAACTGAAGTGATTGACAACAAACTGTCAGACAGGAGATACTTGAACTTGTTTTTATCCATTAGATGTCTTAAGTAATGATAGCTCAAATAGCATGCAAGATTTCTCTTTGAAAATATAATCTATGGCAAAATGTAACTTATAAGTTTTCATTCAGAATTATTCTAATAAGAAGAATCTGAGGTTAGGTTTTTAGCTGGGCAAAATGGTATTCTATACAGAAAAATAAAACAAGATTGAGAAATCGGCGCTGTATGAAAGGAGAAGTTAGCACTCCCCTTGACAAGGATGGAAGAGGCCCTTGGGCCTGACAACATGCATACAGTTGAGGCATTGCTGCCTAGTTCGTGGCATCTGACCACTTTTTTTGCACCTACAATATTTAAATGGCAATGGAATACCCTTCTTTGACAAAACTAAGCAAAACAAAACAAAAAAGAAGACAAATGAACAACCATTTTGTATTTGTATATTCAAAATAGTTAGGATAGATATACAGCTACTTAATTCAGTGAATAGAAATATTTGTTCTAATAGTGTTTGTAAATAGGATATCATGTCTGCATCTTGAACAAGGAATAACCACTAAGACAACAATATGTAATGTACTAATTATTGAAACTATCCTACTAATTGGTTTTGAAACTGTCTCATTGCTATTTGTTTCTCAATAAAATTATTTAAAAAAAGAAAAATTGATGGTTTTAAGTTTGGCAAATATATTGCAAATAAAATGAAGCTTATTTTCCCTGAAAAGTTTGCTTTGAAAAATATTTGCCTAAGAAAAATACTCTGAAAACAGGCAAATGTCAATATCTATGACATTATTTAGGTTGAATTATTGCATATTTTAATAAAAAAATAGTAGCATTGATAATGACCTTTGCTGTGAACTGAATTTTGCAGTTGTGGCCATCTATGTGTGAATAGAGTCCCTTTATCAGTGTTCACTAGAGGACCAGCCTGGGGTTTACTACAGAGTCAGCTATGAGTCC
Organism: Octodon degus; assembly: GCF_000260255.1. Taxonomy (NCBI): domain Eukaryota; kingdom Metazoa; phylum Chordata; class Mammalia; order Rodentia; family Octodontidae; genus Octodon; species Octodon degus. Next base: position 9,718,785 of record NW_004524636.1, read on the forward strand.
AGGTTGGAAAGCTGCACTAGAAAACCAGAGTCTGCGCTGGAGCCTGAAGAAATGGGAGCCCAAGTTCAAAGGTGATAGTGAAGACTAGAGTTTTCCCCAAAAGGTCAAAGGACAGATTTCTTTCCTCTTTCCCTTTTCATTCCACCCAGGCTCCAAGCCTATTGATTGAAGCCACCTGCACCTAGGGTGAGTCTTCTCTCCTTAGTGTGTGGCCCAATATGTCAGTTATCCATAGCTGCACCTAGAACTGTGCTCCACTAATCTGCTCAACACTTGTTAATCTATTCAATTGAATGTTACAATGAACTATTGGAGGACCTAACTCATCCAATGTTGCTGTATTTGGAGAGAGAGCCTTTTGTAGGCAGTTAAGGTTGAGTTAGGTCATAAAGGTTGTGCCCTGACTCAACAGGATTAGTACCTTTATAAAAAGAGATGGCAAGAAGCTTGTGGTTGTGTCTCCCTCCTTCCCCACATGAGGACAGTGTGAGTGGGTAGCTGCCTGCAATCTAGGGAGAAAGCCCTTAGCAAAAACTGAATCACTTTTAATACTGGGTGTCCTAAGCTACAGAGCTGAGAAATAAGTTTTTGTTGTTTAAGTCACTCTGTGTTATTTTTGGTATAGCAGCCTGAAGTATAAATATAGCTCAGCAGGATTTACTATGAGTTTGGCAGGTATTACAGCAAATGTAAAGATATTTTCTTTTTCTTTTTTAAATATATGTACTTAGCACAGGGTCTACAGGTTCTGCAGGGTCTCACTACACAGATCAGACTCATAATGATCCTTCTGTTTTCAGCCTCTTAAGTTCTGGGATTACAGGCATGAGCTGCCATGCCCAGTCTCAATCACACCCATCTCAGGGCACCCCGGGGCGGGGTCGGCATGGCATCCTGGGCATTAAACCCTGGCTGCTGCACTCTGCCCAAGCAGGAACTTTAGTCCACTGAGCTATCATTCTTTTTTTTCTTTCTTTCTTTTTTTTTTTTTTTTTGCAGAACCGGGGATTGAAGTCAGATCTTTGCATTTGCCAGTCAAGCACTTATCCTACTGAGCCATCTCCCTGGCCCTTTTTTTTATTTTTTATTTTTATTTTCTTTTTTAAAAGAATAAAAAATTCTACTTTAATCTTGCAGTTTTAGAAAAAAAATTAATCTCTGGCATTTTGTGAAAATAATGTGCTAATACTGAAAGACATAATTTAGAAAAATTATTGGTACCAGAGTGAAGAAACTAATTAAAGCAGATAAATATACACCAAAGAAAATTGTTTTGCTTATGTTGTTTTAAAATGCTCACATATTAAGCATATATTAAGCATTTTAAAATAGATATTGTATGTTTATTTTTAAAATCTTATTTTTTTAAAATAATGTGGACCAGAATTACATTTGCTTCTCCAAATAAATTAGACTCATCATGCCTGGCAACAGTTAAACATTGCAAAATAAATATTTTATTTTGCTTTACCACCTTTCCATTCTCAAAATTGTCCTGCACTTGGTCCACAAAATATACGGTCACCTATGGGAAGGATGAGATAGTCTGTTTGAGTAATGTGTTGTCACTGAGGTTTGTTGTCTATTGGGCTGATAGTTCTAAAGTGAGTTCCTCCTATTTACTAGAGATAAGAACTAGTGCTACATGTACTCAAATTTATGGCTGCCATGGAAGAGCACAATTCTCAGCATCTCTTGAAGAAAGGGGTAGAACATAAGTGGATTCTAGTCAATGGAGCAATGTGTTTTGCATCTGGGACTAGCTCTTGAAGTCTCCCTTCCATGTTCCTTTAACATCTTTTCTTTCCTTTCCTACTGGATAGATATAATCCAGTTGAAGATTTGAAAGCCCTAAAGGATGGTGAGATGATTGACAGATGTTCCGAAGTCCTTGCATAACTGGAAGGAAGCATTCTCTGTAGGCTTATATTAAACTATATGACATGAAGAGCAGTGAACCATGTTCAGCAGTGCCTCTGTGATGTGGGGGCTGATGGTTAGAACTGGAAGGATGGTGTATCTTTTTTTTAATGTATCGGTTATTTAATTAGGTTCTTAGTAAGAAATTTAGAACACTAATTTATGAGGATAAATTCCATTTTTCAGAGCAAAAATGGATCGCAGGTAGCCCTGGAGCTGAGGAACTGCTTTGATTTTTGGTACAAACTGTGGTCTACTGCTTTCTGATCCACCTTGTGCTGCTCTGAAATCTGGTATCTCTCTTGGTTTAGAAGACCCCACCCTCCTGGTGTCTGGGTTTCTACAGCTTCTTTTTGAAATAAGCATCAGTGAGGTGTTTGGGGATTTTCACTTTGCTGATATCAGTGTTTGTAGAGGTGACAATGACAAATTTCTGGTCTGTTCTTCATAGAGAAACACAGTTAAGGCTAAGAGGCCCAGTTACAAGAAGCAAGCCACTGGCCAGCTGCTTCAGGAAGACCACTCTCTTGCCACTGCGATGCCCAGTGAGGATGATCAAGATAGTACTGGGAGTGATGCTAGCTCAAAGTTTTCTCACATGTGACTGAAGGGTTTCTTGTCATGGTTCAAGAGCTTTCAGAGCACATCTTCAGGAAGGTAGTATCTAGACATCTTTTGAAGCTTAACTACCCAGGTACCTCCATTCTTGTCCCTACTGTATGATTTTATGATCGTAGGAAGAACTTTCTCCTTTTTCTTCTCAACCTTTGATTTAGCAGCTGTGTATTTTCTCTTGTATAAAGCCTTTTTGGAATACATAGCAGATCAGGAGTATCTACCAATTCCTCTAACCAGGACAGGATTTTGGTTGCAGTGGGACTGCCCCTTCTTGGCCTCTTTTGTCTTCACCTTACCCTTTTTACCAGTACCACTGGCAGGAGCCTTGTTGGCTTCAGGTTTCTTCTCTGTAGTGTCTGGCTTTTCAGTTTTTTCATCCACAATCTTGCAATATGGGAAAGAGAACTAAGTTTCCCAGTATTCTGTGTCTTTTTTTTTTTTTTCCTGTATTTTTAGGGAAGGGTCTACTGGGTGTTCCAGGTCTCACTACTAGATCAGACTCATGGTGATCCACCTGTTTACAGCTTCCCAAGTGCTGGGATTACAGGTACACACCACCACACCCAGTATCAATTGCCGTCTCAGCATGCCCTTGGGGTGGGGCCCACATAGCAGGCCCAGCGATCAAATCCCAGGCTCCTGTGCCTGCTTGCAGGTACTTTAATCTGTTGAGCTATAGGATTGTACATTTTGATTAGCGTAGTATACAATTTCCTCCTGGGAATATTAATCACTGGTTGTTTCTGTACTTGGCTGGGTCTCCTGCTCTAATCCTATGTGACTTGACTTGAAAGATTTCCAAAGAATAAAGAGTATACTGAGTACTAAACCAACTGGTAACAAAAGTAGTTGGTATCTTTATAGTGTATAGATGAAGAGATGCACATCTATCTTTGGGCTTTTTGGATTGTCCTTATAATAAAATATATTAAACATGAAAGTTATGTTAAAAGTATTAACTGTGTATTGCTACATGTAGCATGCATCATTAAGTAAAATTACTGTGCTAAGTGTGAATATAAATATAATTCTCAAAACAACTGTTTGATGTAGTTATTTTAACTCCAGTTTATAGATATGAATGTAGACGTGTAAAACAGGGGTCCCCGTCTCCCCTATTGCTTGCACAACCAGACCAGTAGAGGCATGAGATTCTCCTAGGAGCATGAACTGTGAACTGAAGGATCCAGGCTGCACACTCCTCATGGGAATCTAATGTAATAATTGAAATAGAGTGCATGATGTAAATACTAATAGAAGTCAAGGACAGAATAAATGTAAAGCCCTTGAATCATCCAGAAACTTGCTTCCCCCATTGGTGGAAAAGATTGACCTCTATGAAACTAGTCTGTGGTGCCCAAAATGCTGGGAACTACTAGCTTAAGTCATGTAGATCGCTCACCACAGGTCACATGTGTCGAAATGGCCAAGCAAGAATTTACTCACAGGTGTATTTGCCTTGCAAACCTGAGCCCTTGACAGAGACATCACTGTATCAGCCATGACAGAGACATCCACTTTCGGTCCTAGGACCTCTTAAATCTCACCGTGATTCATCATGCGTGATGATCTGATGAGTGACATTTCTGCACACTCACTGCCTGTTGGGCCCTGAGCTCTAGGCTTTGCATCAGTTAGCTCATTAAATCTTCACGGCTGTCCCACGAGACGGATGTTCTTATTGTCTGTTATGTGTGTACCGAGTGTTTCTGGTAGCTACAACAAACAGTAAATATAAATCAGTTTCTAGCTTAGAGCTGAGAAATATGCAGCTTGGTGAGACTAAGTCACCAGTGACACAGCTGGGAACTTTCTTTCAAGGAAAGCGTCTTGGGAATCTCAAGTCCTGCTGCTTCCGTGTGTGTGTGTGTGTGTTATAAACTTTATCTTCAGTGAAAAAAACTGGGGAGGCAGTTGTGGAGCCTGTGACTCTAAGTTAGGGCAGCCATCAAGTGAAAGGGGAATGAAAAGGGAAAGAGGACCAAGCAAAAGAGAAAGGAGGAGGCTGAGCAGAGAGGGAAAAAAAAAAAAAAACATGTTATGATTTATCCATGTGCCAATTCCCCAAAAGATTATAACTCTTATTTGTTGCAGACATTTCCTGACGTAAGTGTCCCCATTATATCAAGAGAGTTTGTTCTTTCCCACTGTATAATAGACATATCCCTTTGTGTTAACCTCACTACTTATGTCAATCAACAGAAAACTTGATTCTGTTGAAATCTAGGTGGCCTAGTTTGGCTTTATGAAACTGATCATAGTCAGTGTTCATATTAACTTTCAGCAAGAAGGGAAAAAGCAGCAGGCACACGCACCGAGAGCTTGAAGTTACATTGTTTGGCTCAGCCCTTTCTACCACCAAGAGATGGGAGACGGGGGTTGGAGGGTAGAAAAATACCAACGAGACAGAAGGTAGGAGGAGACGCAGGGGCTGCTCCAGCTTTCAGCGAGCCGGCTCTGTTCCACTTCCTTTTGATTGTCCAGGAAAGCTAAGAAAAGTAAAAACAAGGCTGTGATTCCGTGGAAGCAGCCCTGTGGAAACGTTATGTGAAACAATCGGCCTGTGGGTCAATTGTGAAGGGCGTTAATGTGCGAGACCCCGATAAAGAGATTTGCAACAACGGTTACAAAGCAATTCGTATTTAAATGTGAGCTTGAGTTTGTTCTGCACAACAGTATAAATATAACTAAGGTGGGGTGGAGAAGGAGATTTGGAAAGCAGCCGATTTTAAGGAAGCCAACATAAACACTCCAACAAACGCAGCGTTTCGCAGAGCCTTTGTGCTGGTCCTGGCTTTTGGCATGTGGTCATGAAAACAGTAAAAGGCCACGAAATGGGCTGGTTGAGATATTGTGTGCCCTGGTAGTAATAAAATCTACTGTTTATTTGAAAGCCACCTTCTTGTCACGTATATTGCGTTTTCTGGTGGTGATGGTCTTGTTTATTTTGTTTCGCGTTGGTAGGAAGAGTTTAGAAAAGGGCGCAGGATTTCAGGAGAGCTGGCTTGCTTTTTAGCAGCGAGCCTATGGAGAGCCAGGCTGAAGGGGCCACAGTCCTTAAGCTTGAAGTCTCTTAAAAGGTGGTGCTTAATATGGTGGAATATATTTTAGACTCCTTAGTGCATTTAATCTGTATGAAAGGGTATTTTATAATAGACTAAGCAGGCCATATAAACTTAAGTAAGGCTGGATCTGCTGCCTAAAAATATTTGGCAGAATTCCCTGGAAAGCCACATTTGAACATTTTTAATATATATTATGAGGCAGAAAGGAATAATTATCTTCTATTGAAGTTCCCAAGTGAGAGAAATGTATTTGTACAGCACTTCCAAAGCAACCGTCAGTATTGCCAAATTGGTGTGTTTGGGCTGTGGCCTCTCTTCTGTGGCTTGTGGCTTGCTTCTCATAGAAGAAACGCATGGCTCAGGCATCCCTGCACTCTTCCAGGAGACTGCTACCTTGGACAGGATGCCTTTGCCAAGTGCCTTACAATGCGTGGCTGAGAAATCTCCAGGATAAGTTTGTGGGAAGTCTCTGAATGAGAGCCATGGAGACAATGAGGATAGAAGTCTACCTCGGGTGACTGTTCTAACCTGGGCTCTTGATTTAGAATGCATGCTGCCTCTTCCTCCTCTGCTTTCTCTGGACAGGGATGTGTATTGCTCAGAGCATCCATGTGTCCTCCTTTCTGAGGTCAGTGTCAAAGATAAGAATTTGGATGTAAGTTGACCATTTGGGAGTTGATCCCAGGAGAGACCCTAAGGGATTGGGGAAAGGGAAAGACAAGAAAGCCAGTCCATAAAAGGCTGTGAATAAACAGTTATGTCCATAAGGCTCAACCTGCTGGGTCATCTGTCAAGGAAAACAGATTTGAAAATGGTGTCCATATGGGACAAGGTCGCTCAGACACTTTACTCCCAAGCTCGTTCTCTCTTATCTAGACAGTTGTGTCTGAGTTATCTACATTGCTGCTTAGGTCAACTGAGGATTCTACCACAGGCAGGACATGGGCTTGGGGAGAGGAAGACAACTGTGGTCCTATCCAAATAGCAATTCTTTGCAGGCTCCCTTGGGGAGGATCAAGAAGATTTTGGTGGTAACTTGGGAACATCAGCTGTAGCCAACATCTCTGCTAGCTAAGGCAGGCTTTTTGTAAAGGAAAAAGTTCTTATTTTTCATTTTTTTTTCTCTTAATGTAAATAGTTCTAGTCTTTTGGGTTAACTGAGTAACTATGGCCTTTAATATGCTTGAGTACTAAAAGAAGACTTGTTGAAGCTGAGATACAAGTCTTACCTATTGAAATTCTGCATTGCTATCAAAAAGTTAGAAAGAGATGCATGTTATAGCCAAGCATAAAATCTCTGAGATGGGAAGAAGGACTGATTGCTAGCCTGTATGCAGATCTCTGGTGGTCCTGGCTTGACCCCAGATCCATCAGCCCTCATATGGCCCTTCCTCCCACTGAATCAGCACTGGCCTATGTGGCCATTAGATGCCTGCAGCCCATGACATGTGATCTTGAAGAAGCATGTAAGTCTCTTGGTTTGTTCATTCTGGAGAAGGCAGCTATCATGCCCAGTAGATACTCACACAGCCCTGTGGAGAAAGGGCCACCTTCCAGCCACCATTACTAACCTACTAACCTTGAGTGGGCAAGTGTGTCCTCCAGCTCCCAGGTGAGCTTTTAAAATGATCACTATCTTAGCTACTTTTCTCATTGTTGAGACAAAAATACCTGACACCCAAAGTTAAAGGAGGAGGAAAAGTTTATTAAGTTCAAAGCTTGTAGAGGTGTTAGCTTGTAGAGGTATTTGTTTGGCTGCAACAAAGGGTGGGATGGCAGAGGAGCATTCCAGAGGAGAAGCAGCTCATAGTAGGCAGAAGGCAGAAGGCATCAAGGCATGACAGCAGCCACCTTTTGTCCCTTATAATCTGTCCAGGATAGACACCCTTAGGGTGGGTAGCACTCAAATGTAGGGTGGGGCTTTCTATTATCCACACCAGAACTATGCCAAGTTAATCAGTGGACTAATTTAGTAAACACTCACCCTAGAACCAGCCACTTCTGAAAAGCCCCACCTATGACCACATGTGGCTTTGGGGAGACATCTAGATGTAAGCCATAACAACCACATTCCTGGTGACATCTATAAAATTTTGCTGGGAGATTAAGAAAGATTTAAGTACACAGTATATTAATGTATACCAAATTTATAATTCAAAAAATGTGGTAACGTTAAGATTTCTGTAGTACTCAAACCTTTCCATTTTAATACATATCCTATTAGGCTATTAGGAATCGGAAAGCTAAAATTTATATGGAAAAGCAAAAGCTTTAAAACATTTAAAGCATCTTGAAAAATGATAAGTAAGAAGACTTACCATATTCGATTTCAACACTTATTAGAAACATGTTGTTGTTGTAAGCAAAGGCATATCAACCAATTGAACAGAAAAGAAACTTCAAAATGGGCTCATATATGAGGTATTATAGAAAATATGGAGAACGTTTAAACATTATTACAGTACAGTCATTATTACATTGCCATTAATGTACACCAATCCTCCCCCCAACACACTTAGCCCTTTTGTTTTGGCAAGTTTTCTGAAGCACTTCTCGAAGTCCTCATTCACCGGTGTTTTTAGTTGCTCTGTCATGGCTGCCTTGATGTTTTGATCCTATACAAAACATTTACCCTTTATAGTCATTTTCATTTTGGGGAAGAGCCAGGAGATATACAATGCCCTGCCTGGTAGTTGAGTATATGTCCATAATATTTTTTTTTTATTTTAAAACAAGCCTTTTCATTGGTTGACACATGGCATGTACACTCACCATATTTTTTTTTCATGCGTTGATCTTTTTTAATGTTTTATTAATTTTATTGAGAAACTAATACCAATTAGACAGCTTCAAAATTGATTGGTAGGACAGATTCAATAATTAATACATGGCATATTGTTGTTTTTGTAGTGGTTGTTCATAGTACAAGATGCAGACATGACATTCTGTCCAAACACTATTAGTACAAATCTTTCTTCTCATTGAATTGAGAGGAATTAGCTGTATATCTATCCTATTTCATATATACAGATACAAAATGATGGTTTATTTGTATCCCCTTTTTTGGTTTAGTTTTGTCAGAGATGGGTATTTCATTGTCATTTAAATATTGTAGATGCATGAATTCAGCAAAATAATCCAATATAGTCCAGTAGTGCATAACAGTAGTGGGTTATCCATTGGAATGGCAATGTCAGAAGTTGTTGACTTGAGCCTTTTACAGCTCAACATATTAATACCTTGTTTTTATACATTTCTGCTGGATGGTTTAGACCAAGATAAAGCAAGACCTATATAACAAGAAATGTAACTTTTGTATCTGACAAGGTCTGTCGAATCCCCTCAGGATTTACCCTGAAACCCTGTACCTCAGTTTGTACATCCTTTCTCAGTGTGAGCCATGTGAAGGAGTCACAGCCAATGCTTGACCAATTTGCTTTCTGTGAAAACCTGAGAGAATGTTTTCTCTCCATGTTACTCTCTTTAGGCACACTGTACACTATCGATCACTTTCCTCTGTGGCCCCATAATCTCCTTGATCTGAAAATTTGGGTGGCCTGGGAGATGGCTCAGTAGAATAAGCGCTTCCCTGGCAAGTGCAAGGGCCTGAGTTCAATCCCTGGATCTGCCAAAAAAATAAAAAATAAATAAATAAAAGAAAGAAAGAAAAGAAAAGAAAATATGGGACACCACTGAGTTACAGGATGTTACAGTACAAGTTCTCTTACGTTCTGAGTCCTCACTGACCTTGAAAGGCTAGGGCCAAAATGTTGGCTGTCCTTGCAGCCCTTCTTTTTCTCTAATTTTTGGTCTGCAAACTTAAGTTGTTAACCCTCCAGAAGAGAAGCTTAATGATACTATTATTCTATAACATACGCAGTTGAGCTGAACCTCCCTGTTTGTCTGAATATCAAACATCTTAGACATAGCATGGCACAGGTGTTTTCCATCAAGTATTAATATGTTAAACTTTGAATCCCTCCAGAATGTGGAGAAAAAAATTAAAAAATAAAAAATAAAATAAAAAGGAATAAACAATTACATATTATTACACAGAAATTTAGAAATCTAGGCATGTACAGCATTGAAGCAGGACAGTCCTATGACATTTTTTTTTCTTGTCTCTTGTTTTAATTTGTTACTCTTTTTTTTTAAACAAACATTTATGTGAGAAAGAGTGTAGCAGTAATTTATATAACAACAAGCAGTATGTATTTAGAAGACCAGAATGCCAGGCATTCCAAGCATTGGCCTTGTATTATACATTGCTATCTTCAGTGCTCACCATATTTTTGATCATGCCTCATAAAGATACTCATGAAAGAGTACTACCTGAACTTCTTCAGCTAGTGTCAGTGGCAATGGAATAAGTGTGAAGACTGAGTAATTATTTTGAGGGGGTTAAATGCCATGTGTTTTTTACTGGAATAAAATTTAGAACATAAACATTTGCTGTGTATTTTGAGCATACCTTGTGTGCACAGCCTGTTGACTTTTTCCTTCCACCTGGATTCATAATTCAATGGAGAAAGTATAAATTTTTCAATAAATCCTTCTGTAGAAGCTAGATACCCCATAGAAAATGTAATGAGCACCAGAGTTCATCTCACTGTAACAATGTGAATGTAATGGATAATCCTCAGCTATGCACTTGAAAACAGTTACGGTGACAAATTTATCACATCTATCAAGTAATGTGTGTTTTGCTGCAATTAAAATGAAAGTTATGGAGGGAGCATGTGTCAGGTGGAGGGAGCCTGCTATTAGCTGAAGGTGCATGTCCTCCTGAAAACTCGGATATGGAAACCTAGTCACCAGTGTGATGTACTCAGGGAATTGTGCTGGCGGAAAGTGAGAGTCATGAGAACAGGGCCCTTGGGAACGAGATCAATGCCTCCTTTGCCCTTCTATCACATGAGGGCACAGCAGGAAGGCGGCCTCTCTGAGCTGGAAAGTGGGTCCTGACTAGACATTGAGTCTGACGGCACCTTCACCTTGAATTTCTCAGCCTTCAGAAGTGCAAGAAGTGCGTTTCTGTTGTGTATAAGTTACAGGGCTATGGCACTGCAATCCAAACAGAGTGAGACAGAACTCAAGTCCAGCCCTCCTGGATCCCACATTGAGCACACTGTAGCCATCTGCCACATTAGGTTCCTCCATGGCAGGCTTTGCACAGAGGAAAACCTTGTTTTGGTCTTCGTGCCACAGCGTCAGGAATGTTGGGATAGCTCTGCCAGTCGTGAAATGAACTCCCCCTAATTGTCTTGATGTTGTCTTAGATTTCACTGTGCTCCTATTCCTCAGTCTTGGCAGCATATCAGAACCATGAAGGGTGAAGTTAAATAATGCTGAGCTAGACACAGTGGTTCACACTCATAATCCCAAAGCTCTGGGAGTCAGAGGCACAAAAATCACAAGTTTGAGCCCAGCCCGGGCAACTTAATGACTTAGCAAGATCTTGTCTCAAAATAAAAAAAAATAAAAAAGGGTGAAGGCACTGAGTTCAGTCTCCAGCCACTGACGCTCATACTGATGCCATTTTGGTCCCTCTTGCCCACTCTTTCCACCTTGGATTTTCTGATGCCATTCAACGGGGATATGACCTGGGCACCAGAATTCTTAAAAGTTCCAAGCCCAAATGGGGCTGCAAGTGGCTGATCTGACATGAACGTTATGGCTGAAAGAGCAGGTACCATAGGTGGTAGAACTCCAAGTAGTTCTCAGGTCACAAGTACTTGAGCCAAGTTGTTGGCTTAGGTATCTTGTCCTCAGCTCCCAGGAAGCGTACCAGATTCCTTTCTGCACATTTGAGAAGGGGAAGAAGTTAGTGTACCATGTGTCTAAAACATGAACCTTGGAGCCTAGCTTCTAGAATAGCCATTCTTTTCTTCTTTTTCTTCTTTTTTTTTAAATCTATGTGGTACAGGGTCTATAGAGTCTCACCACATAGATTGCACCTGTAGTGATCCTCCTGTTTTCAGCCTCCCAAGAGCTGAGATTACAGGTGTGCACCACTAGGTCCAGTCTCAAACTTCCTCTTAGTGCACTCTGGGGGGCTGGGCTGGCACAGCATGCCAGGGATTGAACCCTGGTTGCTGTGCTCTGCCTACGCAGGCACTTTAGTCTGCTGAGCTATCTGCCTGGCCCCTGGAATAGGAATTCTGACTGTATCCCCTACTATAAGTAACTTTAGCCCAATTGTTGAGCCTCTTTTGGTCCACAAATGGTTACAATATTGCTGCTCATTTCTTGAGTTAATTCCTTTACAACACAATATCCAACAAAGGCTGAAAACTTCATCACTAGTACCTTTATAGAAATTGGATGCTTGATGTCTCTTTTTCTTTTTTTTTCTTCCTAGTTTGGTTTTGAGATAAATTTCCTTAACATGATATTTAGGCAAGCTCTGCATGGTGTATACTTTTCAGGACTTGTCCAGTGAAGATGGCAAGGAGGAAAGGGTGTGGAGAGACATAGGAGTGAATGTGAGTGTACATATATTCACACATATATAAAGAAAGTAGTGAGAACAGAAGAACAGAGGATATTTGAACCATCAGAGACATTTAATAAAAGGTGACAGTCAGGAGAACTGTGTTAAATTCCTACTCGACATCAGAAGGAAATAGAGGTTTCTAGAAGCCAAAAAACCAAGCATTTAAGGCATTTTTACAAGGGAGAGGGCTGCCCCTCAGATGGAAAGAAACTTTGCAAATAGGTAGAAAGAAAAAGAAAGAATGAGTCTTAAAATCAGACAGGAAGGAAGAGAATTCAGAGAAAGATGATGAAGGCCAACATTTCAAAATATTGGGCCCATGGATGTAGCTCAGAAGCATGGCTTCTGACTGGCAAGTGCTAGTGAGGCCCTGAGTTCAATTTCTGCTACAAAATAATAATACTAATTTAACTGAAATATTTATTTTTTAATGCTGCTACATGAAAAATTAAACTTGGAGGAAAATCATGTTTGGATTTAGATTCTGGATCATTTATATGAAAGAAAAAATATCATCTTTGAACTGTGTATAGGATCTCCAGGAAATGGAGGTGACATTAGATGAGCCCAAATTCAGCATGACATCTTTTAGTCTCATGAACTGTCTGGGACCCTCAGTGTACAGTGTCCCCCTCCCTGTGTCCAGTGCCATGACCCCTGCATCAGAGAGGAAATATTGTCTTGATCCAGAGCAAAGAGCTGGAGGAAGGTGGCTCCTGTCCCAGGCAATAAGCACTCATCTTCTGATGTGGATTTTAGGAGGGAGTTCACTGGCCCGGCCCTGGTATCACCCTGGATGACCCTGCAGGAGTGTGTGCTGTTAGTGCACTACATGGAGGGTGCTGGAGTGTTCCTAGTCATTCCCAGTGTGCTCATTCCATGTGCTGACCCATGCTTTTGAGAATTAATCAGAGGAAGGGTCTGGGCTGCTCCTTTTCGGGTGTGACGCGTGGGCCTCCCACACTCTCTCTGGTCAGGAGAGTGAGCATACCGCTTACCATCTGCAAGGTGTATAGAAGCTGCTGGAAGACTGATGTCTTTGCCCAACCTATTGCTCCCTGAATCCCTCTGTCTTCACTAGAGTGGGTCAGACATGCCCATTTGCCCAAGTCCCTCTGGATTCTGTCCCTGCTCAACACATCACCCCACACAGGGAAACAGAAGCAGTTTGGACCCCTTCACATTCCTTTTCTATCTCACCTAACTTTACAGCTCCCAGTATGATTAACTCAGACAATAAATCCTCTGTGAGTTCTCATCAGGCAAGGGATAGGTCCCTCTTTTCTTCCGGGTCAGCTCCTAGCTTATATTTCTGAAGCTCTGTGTGTGTGTGTTTTAATATAATAGCTTAGGCTCGAAAACCAGTATGTTTGGAAATATAAACTAGATGAAAACAAGCTATAATGAAAGTGAAAAAAAAATATCAGTTTACTGCTGATTGAAAATTAGGACCAGATGAGACTGGGCGGCTCTGGACATTTAATTTACAGGAGAAGGTCACTGATTGGTGAAAACCAGGTCTTGCCTGCATTGGCTGCCCATGAGCAATATTGTGTTTATTTGTTTGTGCCCTGCCCTAGCATGTGGAGGGAAATAATGAATCTTCTTGTTTAAAGTTCTTTCTGCCTTTCTATATCATGGTGTATTTCATTTCATTTCATTTGGAAAGAAGAGAGAGAAAAAAAAGGATATGACTAATCAACTTGAACATTAATTTTATGACCAAAACCAGAAGAGGGCAAGAGAGGTGTCCAGAGGCAGTAGGATGCTCACTGGGAGGAAGCTCCAGGAGGCTCCAGGGGGAGTGCAAAATACTCGATCTTACCCAGCCATACATAGGGCAGAGCAGTGTGGCTCAGTAGGATGGGACAGGGCTATGGCTCCACCTTCTCTGCCTTCCTATTGTGAATAATACACACTATCATGCCATTTTTATACATGAGGGCATTGTCATTCTTTTCAACCAACCAGATTTTGGGTGTGGGGAGTCCATCATGCTCCTAGCCTAATGCTGGGTGGTGAAAGTTCAGGGAGTTGGGCAGCTATGGTTTTGTGAGTGCTCAGAAGGGTTCACCATATTAGGTTAACTCTGAAGGATGTGTTCAAACACTTAGGACTGTAAAGGAAACTGCAATGAACCTTGTGGTCCACCACCCACCTCCAACAATGATTGCTCTGTCACCTCTCACATTCATCCATCTTCACTCCATCTCTCCTTTTCTGAGAGCTTTAAAGCAAATCCTAACAAATTCATTTATGAATACTATATTATGTGTTTCCAAAAAACATTTTCAAGAAAAATAATTCCCTTTATTGCCTATGATATAAATGTAGATATGCATATATACCCACTATGTGATTACTATGGCCAAGTAAAATATCACACCCATCACCTCATAGTTGTTTATCTTTTTCAGTAACAACATCCAGCACTGATTCTTTTAGCAAATCTCCAGAATGTAATACAGTATTAATTACAGTCCTTACAGAGGAGAAATTAAGATATACATACACATGATGGACTATTACTCAGCCTTCAAGAAAAAGAGATCCTGCCAGTTACAGCAACATAAATGAAACTAGAGGACATTAGCCTTACCTTTTCGGTTCTGTACTGAGGACTGAACTCAGGACTTGTGTTTTCCAGGCAGGCACTTGTGCTGCTAAGCTATATTTTTGGTCTGTACCTGTTTTATAATGTCAACACAGAAACCCTACCCAGAAATAAAACCCACATGAATTCTGTAACACGAAGTGTACAGATGTGTGCAGTTTTTCTCAATTGCCTCAAAACAGCTTTCCAATCATCATGCAAATAAAACCTTTAGCATTCTACATAGCTCTTTGGTATTTCCCTTCCTAATGCAGTTTTGATTACTTTCTTGTTTGTCTATTTCTTAGTTGTTCTGTGGGTTCGTGGATGGCCTCTGTCACCCCAGAACTGTGGGAAGTCCCTGTCTGTCAGCCTTCCGGGTCAGCGCAGCGAGCTATACACGGGATTCTCAGCAAGCAGCTGCTGGAAGAGCAAATGAGCCGGTGAGGGGGCAGCGTGGAAGTTCTGTGTCCACACCCCATCTTGTATGCATTTACGACTGCTTCTCTTTAGTTCTCCAGTTCACAGAATTGCAGTATGATTCTTCTTTAGCTTTTGCTCACAAAAAAGAAAAGGGAAGCAAAACCTGAGCTCACAGTGGTGAAATTGTCCCAAGGGAGCCCTTTGGAGGCTACGCAGTGACAGTTCTGACAAGACTGCAGGCTTAGCACACAGAGATGACCTTGTTTTATTCATTCATTCATTTATTTATTTTTAAATTTTTTTTGGTGGAACTGGGGATTGAACTCAGGCCCTTGCGCTTGCCAGGCAAGCGTTAATTCTACTGAGCCATCTCCCTGGTCCTGACCTTGTTTTAATAAATTGAATGAACAGTGTTGAAGCAGCTCTGTTCAGAGGTACTCACAAAGTAAAAGCACATACAAAAACACACTTACATTTTTAGTCCCTTACCTTATCATTATTTTTCAAAAACATTCCAGATTCTATTGAGTTAGATCTCCATTTAATTCACACAGAATTATCCAAAAGGAATACTTCCCTCAATTGTTACAAATTCTACAGCCCTTCTAATTCAGTGCTTAGATGAGTCACTGCTCAAAAATGGCAGGTAGCTTCGAAAGCTCTTCTGTACAGCTAGGAAGAGCCCAGGGGATCCCAGGCTCATGGACCTGCTGCTGTTCAACAAATGCTACACAGTTGACCTCTGTTCTCCTGAGCTCTTCCTCTTCAGGCTGAACCAACCAGCTGCAGATGGAAAACAAAACTGCATCTGTATTAAACATGTACAGACTTTTCCTCGTCATAATTCCTCAACAATATGAAGTAACAGCCATTCACTTACCTGCAGTAGGTATTATGAGCAATTTTGAGGTGCTTTAAGGTATAGGGGAAGACTGAGCAGGTGATATGTAATTTCCTATTAAGAAATTGAGCACCTGTGTGATTTGCTATCCTCAGAGTTCTAGGAAGCCACCTCTCTCTGCTATCAAGGCATGACTGTACTTAGATTTATTTTTTATAAATTCAAGAAAATCTTACAGACTTCTTATGAGACTGAGTGGCTTGAGAAGTCTCTAATAACTGCATGTAGCATTGGCAGTTGATCTGAAAAATGCAACATAGGTCCCCAGGATAATTGATTTCATTTAGATTCTACAGTCAGTTTGGGAGCCTGCCTTAGCTTATAAGGCAAAATGGAAAAAGAAATGAGAAAAGTCAAGATTATTTATTTGGGGCTCAGGACATAATCTGGAAAAAACTCAGTTGCTTGCCCTTTCAATGGTCAGTTATTGAGAAGCTAATGACTTTCTTAGCATAGCATTAAAATATGTATGCACAATATGTGCATGTTTTGCCATTATTTTACCTACATAATGCATACGACCTCTGAAAGAAGGCAAGGAACACCAGCGTTGCCCAGATCACCCAGAGCCTGCTATGTTAGATGATGCAAATACCGCAGTGCTCTCACATGCAGACCTGAGACACGCAGGTACACACAGATGTAGCTTTAGAACCCAGTTCCATTACCACCTGTCCATTAACACCCCAAAACTTGACGGAGAGAACTGCCCCTCCCAGAGCTGAGAATTAAGTCTTCTTTTCCAAACAATCTGGGCTCGGATTTCCCTAGGATTAATGGAACCTCAAAGAAATAATATTACTCCTCTCTCAAGTGTGAGACAGAAATCAAGTGTTTGTCCAGCCTTTCCAAATTTTTGTATATAGCTCTGTGGTAGGCACCTTAGCCATTTCCCTAAGGGAAGTCACTTGAAGTAGATGATCAAGAAATTCCAGAACCGAAGAGGCTCACTGTTGACTGCAGTGGTGGTGGAGGGCGGCGCTGAAAGGGCTGAAGTTTTGATGGCTAATACAGCATTTCTAGGTGCTCATTCAGCTGTTCGCAAGGTGGGATGACAACCCATTGTGAGCCCCTCTCAGTCCCCCATCCTATTCCAATGTGCCTGCGGGTTGAAGGAATAGACATTGACTGGAGTTAAAGAAGAAACTTGAGCGTTCATTACTGTCTGTAAACATAGTTGTTGAATGCCTAAAGGTGCTGTCTTCTCCCACCCCACCCAGGCTTTATGTACATTCATCATGGGAAACAGATTGGGAAATCCCTGCATGTATGATTCCAGAGCAACTCCACTAATGGGCTCTGGCCTGCTTGGGGGTCTCCAGGTCCTCGCCGCTCACAGCACAGTGGGGGTCCCCTCTGATGTCTTCTAAGCCAAAGTGCCAGAAGAGTAGCCAAGGCCAGTAAGCCTTGTAGAAAGTCCTGCCTATGCCTTCAGTGTAATAAAGTTGTTTTTTATTACAAAAGATTGAGGGTAGGACAGATACCACCCAGGGAATTATTCTGGTAGTTTTAATAGTACTCAGAGAGATCCTGGGCCGGAGCAATGGCTCAGTGGAATAAGCGCTTCCCTGGCAAGCGCAACGGCCTGAGTTCAATGCCCGGTTCCACCAAAAAAAAAAAAAAAAAAAAAAAAACCAAACAAACAAATCAGAGAGATCCTAGAGGGTAGTTGGGACTCTGACCATAGCTAGTAAGAATGAAGGAGAGGCCAGGTTCTTCTGCAAGGGAGCATCATGGATGTGGCAATGGTGGAGAAAGGGTATGGCAAACATAAACTAACGATGAAGCAAAGAAAGGCGTAGCACACAGTGTGAATTTGTCTCTGGGCTTTGACATGTAGTGGCTTCATGATCTTGGACACTGCAGTCTAAAATGTTATCATGGCTATGAACTATCTGGGGATTTTCCTCAGACATGAAATCTTACTCAAACTGGAACAAAATCCCCAGGTGATTCAGATTGAGTAGGTGTTGGTGGGGTGGCTTGAGGCTCGCCTTTCCCTGAATCCTACTGTGAGTAGCCCACAATCTATCCTGTCTCCTTACAGATGGAGGGCTCCGCTTCTCTTTTGTGGAATGGAGTTTGGAGTGATGCATAATCAGTACTCGAAATGGTGCCTGACTGGGTGCTGACATGGAGAAATAAGAGCCGGGTGTGGGTTTGGGCTCCCAGAATGCTAGCAC
>NW_004524636.1:9737171-9739256 GCF_000260255.1 Octodon degus
AAAAAAAAAATTTCTTTTGCAGGTGAAGAAACTAAGGTGTGTGTAGAGCTCAGGGAGTTACCACAAGGGTCTTTGCTTTTTGAGACTAAACAGAAACCATGTGGACAGATGTGTCTGCCTTGTGCTTGGGGTGGGTGTGATTTGAATCTCTGGCACCATCTGACCTATGATTTGACATAAAATGAGTCATTGTGGCAAAAATTTCACCTCCCAGCTCTTCCCCATATTATTATTATGTACAAACTAAGGATGTCTGGTTACAGTCTATAGTAATATCTTTCATTTAAAACAGAATAGGGCAAGGAGTCTGATTTCATTCATGCTGAGCTAAAAGTGTTTGTTTTCCCCTGGCATCTAACTCCCACCCCTCCCAACTCCTAGCTCAAACTCTCCTTTCCTCAGCTCTGAAGAATGCTAGGCAGGTCTCCTTGTCATCTTTAATCTAATAATGTGATCAGCAAACACCATAAAATATACCTTTCTGCATTGCAGTAGTGGGGAAGATACTAATGACGTAATGAAAGGCTAATTAAAAACGAATGGATCTCATAGACTTTGAGCTTGGCAAGTGGCTAACAAGTAAGACTGGAGTCCACAGCTTACTAATAGCTCAGTGGTCTGAGTTAGGAAACATTTCTCACTGTCTGCTTCTCTTTACTGAGACTTGCATCATAAGGTTGTTGAAAGACCCTCCACATGGCTCAGCTTTGAAGGGGGCACAGCTTCTTGAGCTTCCCAGCTTTTAAAGTGTTGTGTTTGCCATCATCTGTTTTCAACTATCAGAGCCACTTGTCTGTGAGGATGAAGCTAATGATGTTGGAAGCTTCACCCCAGGCATGTGTGCAGGACTCAATACAAAGAGAAGGTTTATTCTCTGACCCAAGACTGCATGCTCAAGTTGGTCTAATTCTGTGGAACACCAGGAGAACCAGGAGGTGGCCAGTGAACCCCACCTGAAACCTTTGCTGGGCAGAGAGAGGACAGGTCCTGAGAGCACTGGGTCGGTTACCTCTTCATGTACAAAGGGTCACCCAGAGCAGTAGGGCAGTAGGTAAAGGGAAAGGAGGAAGTGGTGTCTTGGAAAAATCACTAGGAAAGGGTTGCACAGGGAGAAGCAGGGGCTCAGGGAAGACAGTGGGATTGGAAGGTGGAATGGCTGGGAGAGCAGGACCCAAGCCTTCCTTACCAGGGCTTTGGAGTGCAGTTATGGCATTGCCTGTCTGAAGCCCTTCCTGGCTAATGTGCAGTAGCCCCTCCTACTCTGCTGGGGACACATTTGAAGACCCTCACTTCATGCCTGAAACTGTGGGCTGTTCTGGAGCCTCTATAAACTATGTAGGTTTTCTATCTATGAGAAAGTTTGACATAGAAACCAGGCACAGTGAGAGGATAAAAACAACTGATTATAAATAAGAACAATTATTATAATATATTCTCATAAATTTATATAAAATATATAAATTATGTCTGAAATAATAATTTGATATTTTTAGGTCATGGTTGAAATAGGGGAAAGAGAAACTGTGGTGAGCATCTGTACAGATGTTAAAGTATCATCCTTCTCTTCTGGGGTCTGAAGACTTAAATCTTCAAAGTTCCAAGCATGAGATTGCTGGTGAATAATTAAAATTCAGTGAATTGGTTAAATCTGCTCATTGAGGCCCCAGTGCTTCATGGGAGCAATAATGAGCAGCCACCGGGGTGGATGCAGAGTAGAGTGAACCCAGCAGAGTGGACTATACCCTTCCTGATTGTTTCCCTTCCACTAAATTTTGGGCTGGTGTCATGAGGTATGCTGGGCAACAGTGTAGTGAAAGTGATAGTATGACATTCCCAAGCTAAGGACTCAAGAAGCCTTGCCATTTCCTCTTGCCTTCTATGACTGCTGTGACCATCATGTGAACAAGCACTTGTCAGACTGTAAGAGGATGAAGCATAAGGAAAGCTAACAGAGTACTACTAACCTGTTTTTTTTTTTTTTTAACTAACCTGTTTTGAAACTATCTCATTGCTATTTCTTTCTCAATAAAATCATTAAAATACAAAAAATGCAAAAAACAGAAACACTGAAATTCGAAAAAAAAA
>NW_004524636.1:9740101-9786033 GCF_000260255.1 Octodon degus
CACACACACACACACACACACACACACTCATTTTTATATGACCCACAGCAGAAAGCATCATGTAGCATTTGGACACAAAGCTCAGGGAGGCCTTTCATCTGCCTACTGTTAGTTTAAAGACTCAAACCAAGGGCCTTTTGTTTTAAATTAGAGCACTTTTTCCATCTCAGTTGAAATATTTTTTGATATCTATGAAAAGTGTAAGATAGAAGGATGACAACATAAAATTAAGAAGAAACAAAAGTGGGACTGGGGGTATATGATGCGTGATTGATTCATCCTGAACGTGTTTCTACCAGAAATGTATATCTCATTTCCTGCCCAGTGTCTGGCACTGATCTGGGAAGGACACATGGCTCCGTGCTGAGAAACCTAGTGTGATAAGACCCAGAGAGAAGGACCTGTGGCATCAGTATCCCTGGGGCTCTGTTCCATCAGTGTGGGAGACAGTTTCGTGGGTCATGTTCCAGCTTCTACCTTGCAGCTGGGCAGTTTCAGGAGGATTCTCTTGATTATTTTTTATTTTCTACTAGTACATGTTTGCAGAACATGAGGTTTACATTTCTTGTGTGGAATTGGTACATAGACATAACACATCTTAATTCCTTTTCTCATCCCTGCCATCCCTTGATCCCCTTCCCATGTGAGAAACATCTAGCTTCCTATTTCCTATTATTTTTTATTCTGTTCTTTATGTATAACTTGGGTTTCTTATATAAGAGTATAAGAGAAACCATGTGATATTTAAGCTTGTGTGTTTGATTTATTTCACTTAGTGTTATGGCCTCCAGCTGCATCCATTTTCCTACAAATGACTCAAGTTTAGCTTTCTTTCTAGCAGAATAGCACTACATTGTGTGTAAGTACTACAATTTCTTTATCCATTCATGCCCTGGACACATAGCCTACTTCTAAGACTTAGATATTAAGAATTGTTTTGCTAGGAACATGGATGTGCGTGGACCACTGCAATATGATGCAATATGATGACTTTAATTATTTGGGAAGAAACTTAGAAGGGAAAGAGCTGGGTGAGAAGGAATTTCTAATAGAATAACCGTACTTTCTAGAACTGGGCCTCGTTACCTACAGCTGCGTCCTTCTACTCTTGTGTTTACCTTTTCCTCTGTCCCTGTCTCTTTCTCCCTGTGCTTTTATTCTTGGTTTCAGACCACATCTCCAACCAGCCTGTTGTCTCCATGTCTTGTCTCACATTCTGTGTTTCCCAAGCTCACCAAAAATGACAAAGTATGCTCATAATGCAGTCATATAATACTATAAGTCGGCATAACATGAGAGCCATATATATCTCTCTATATACATATGCACAATGAACAGATGACAGATGACACAGGGTTTCAGAAGTAAAAAAAAAATCACAGAAAGCTGAGGTCTAGAGTTAAGACTTTAAGTGAAAATATGATTTCAATACATTGTTAAATGGAATCCTGGGCATGGGAATGTGTGGGAGGGAAATTTTTCTGGGATTTTTTATAAACGTTTTTTCTTCTTCACTAAATGTCAGCCATTAACAGTGTTTAAGGATCCATGGAAACTTTAATCATCAAGTGCCTACCGTGAAATAACGACTTGTTGATGGCTAATGCCATTTGAAACCCAAGTTGTCTCCATGTTTTCCTCTCTTTGATTGGGTAGAATTTTATTAGGGCTGACCCTTTATATTTTAGGGATCATCACATGGCACAATTGCACAGTAGGGTATTTGTGATCATTTTTAATGCCAAAATTATCCTTGCATAAAAGTCCCATGGACAAGCAAGATGGGTAAACCAGGGTGGATTTGTGATCGAACATGTCAGTCAAAAGAAGGGCAAATGCCATGTGGTTGGCTTTTAAATAAGAACCAGATGGCAAACAGTATTTGGTGGGTCTTGGTTGTTTTCCAGTTGTCTAATGCTCAGAAGTCTGGCAAAAAGTGGAGATATTTTTTTTTGCCACAGTGAGATCCTGTCATTTGTAGCCAACTGCCTTGATTTCCATCCTGGAGGGCCAGTTCTGAAGCATGACTCATCGAGGAGGCGGTAAGGAAGGGCTTGAGAGAGGGTGGTCCCTGAAGGTCAGGCACTGGGCTAGGAAAAGGGCAGGGTGGGGAGGTACGGACTGCAGCTTCTTACATTGTGCCTGATTTTGTTTCACAGACAGCTTTATTTTCTTGGACTCACTTCCCTCTCACTCTTCATCAGCTCCTGAAAGGCAAGAAGGAGGAGGAGGGGAATCAAGAGGGAGGAAATTTAAAAGGAAAAGCAAATATCTGCACATCATGGAGAGCATAAACAAAATGTAAACCTTCAATGATCGACACCCAGAGACAGATGAAAGGAGATGATGCAAAATCTACCCCCAAAGTTACCACAGCTGCATAAATGTATGTCTGTTGAATTACTTTACAAGCTCCAAACACTAACTATTTTGCTCTTTTCAAAGTTTATAACCTTTTTCCTCAGCTGTGTTCTAATGACTTTTTTTTCTGTTAAAGAGGATTGGTTTATGAGAACAGGATGTTTGTATTAAATATTAAATCATCAAGGCTTCCTTTTGCTGAAGGTCTCAGCTTGGCTTCAGTTTTGACTGAAACAGACAAAGCTACATTCCTACATACTACAGAGAATACAAAGAATTGGGCAAATCTTGATAGTGTGACCTGGGGTTGTGCCAAGAACAAGATAATTGGTTAATGTTAGCAAACCTCCTAGAGATGCAGTTTACTGCACAAGTTCTAAACAATACAAAGAGACATACCAGCCCTGGAGGGCCTGATTCTAGGGTCAGGAGATGCTGCTCCTCACAACTGACTTTTGAGGATGGAATTCATTGCCTCATGTGGATGAACTGGATTCTTTGTGGAAGCTACGTGGGTTCTAGGAATTGGCCTTTAACTCTTGGCTGTCTAGTCTTGCCCCTTTTTTTGGGAGGTTTAATTATAGGCCCAGGCGTATGTGGTAGAAAATCAGTATCATCTTTGGCCTTCTGAGATTATGGAATGTTCTTGATGCTGTCCTTCCTTTTTAGTCTCTGTTTAGGAGGTAGAACTTTGATTAAAATAGGCAAATATTTTTTAGCAGGATTTTTTTTTTTTATCTCTTGGGTCATATGTTAGCTGATTTTCTTGTTGTTGAGACAAAATGCCCAACACCCAAAGTTAAGGAGGAAAGGTTTATTTAGCTCACAGTTTGCTGAAGTTTCAGTCCATAGTCAGCTGGTTCCAAGCCCAGTTTATACGGGCATGGCAAAGGGGCATTAGACAGGAGAAATAGTTCATGATAAGCAGAAGTTACAAGAAAGAGACCTTCGCAGCTTCTTTCTGCCCCTTTTATGTCCAGGGGAATGGGATTAGGGTGGTGCCAAACCAATCAGTGGACTGATTTAGTAATCACCCATTCATTATCTTGGTACCCTTAATCCTCCATCAACCAATACACTGCAGATTTAGCCATCTATGGAAAATCCCACCTATGAGTGCATGACACTTTGGGGGGACATATAAACATCAGCCATGATAGGCAGTGTGTCCCATGCAGTGACAACAATAAAGTTGCTCTGGCAAAGTAAGTTCTGAATGTGTGCATATTCCTCATGAAAAGAGTCAGAAAACAAGTAGATTGTTTTCATTATAGTTTTTCAAGAAAAATGGGCTGATATTAGGAAATTTAATAGTTTAGTATAGACACTGAACAAGAGGGGTTATGAGAACTAAGACAGGGGAAGCTGGGCCAATGCAAAGATCAAGAATGCAATAAGCCACTACCATGCCCAGGGCTGGAAAGAAATGAACAAGTAAAGTTAGCTGACTTTGGGGGCTACTTGGGAGAGAGTTGATCCTAGGAAGGCCCTTGTGGTAGGTCCTGGAGCCAAGAAGAAGAAGCACCCTATGCCCTAGAAACTATTCTGTGCAGGGTCAGGAGGAATACCCTGGCTTCTTCCTGACTCCTGCCCAGTCAAACCAGGAACAGATGGTGAGGAGATCCAGGAATATGCCTTGATTGATCCAGCCCTAAGGTATGGGGCAGAGCAGTTGAGGGTGGAGTCCAGGGGCTGGAATTCTTACTGGCTAATGAAGTGCTTGAAAAGGCAAGCCTCCTCCAGCATACAAAACAGGGCATCCCACAGAGAGGCCACAGTTAGAGAGTGGCCTGGCATTGGCATTGTTAGTTAATGGAACTTTTATTCTTGTATATGGGAAATTTATAGCCAAGAATCTGGCCTGCTGTTTGCAAGTGTCAGACCCTCCATCTAAGTGGGAGCCCAGCTATTTCAACCCACCTTTTCTGTGTTTTAGGCCTCATGTTGAGTCTTGGCCCTTTCTAGCATTATGGCTTTACTCTGAGTGCCAGCTAGGTTTGTCTTTATTGGTTCACAGAAGTGAGCACATACTTGTAAGTACACACACACACGCACACACACACACACACACACACACACACACACACACAGGTTTGAAGTGTTGCATATACCTCTGTGAATCTACTATAGTGTCTCTATTGGTATATAGATGAGATTGCACATATTCACTTCTGCTCCTTCACCAGAAGTGGGATTATCACCAAGTACTATGTGAGTACTTTGGGGAGAATTTGTCCCATCCCTTCCCGCACACCAGAGTTTGTTGTCATTACCCAAATTCCTGCGTATCCAGAGTAAATTAGGGAAGATTGCCAAGACTGCCTCAGGACCAAAGGAGAAAAGTTTCAGGAAGAGGCATTAGGAGACAGTGCTACCTTGGACCTTGGTATCCAAGTTCTCATCTATCACTATCCAAGGTTGACCAGGGGCAGGGGAATGCTAGCCCAGATCTGCCACCAACTCTCAAAGTAGTGCCTTTCCATTCCTTGGTTCTTGCTCTCTGTCTTTGCCACAAAATCTACACATTCAGTAAAACCAGTGCTAAATCCTGCATGGGCTTTGATAAGCAATGTGGGTAATTTAGATTGTGACAATGAAATATTTGGTAATCTCTAGGCTCAGGGAAGGCTTCTTTTCTAAAGTTAACTTTTCCTATTTTTCCCTTTTTGGGTCTGGATCCATCTCCCCTACTTGAGTCAGTTCATGGATTCAATAGTTTGTCTGGCTGCTGGAGAAGCCTATTATTTTTGTCGTCGAAATCTTCAACCTCTTCGTAAACCGTAATTTTCTTTTTACTGGTTTTTCCCAGATTGCTACTTCTCTGGCTGCTTTCTGCTTCTCCTCAGTCAGCACGAGCCCGAAAGCTTCCTCACTAATCAATAAAACTATCAATTTATGGCAAACGTCTTTTAAATCAATGAGCTTAGGTGTACATATTAGTGGTTTGTTTACTTTAACTGGACCAGACAGTTAATTTCTAGTATTTTCCCAATTCCAGCTTCTAGGCTTAGAATTCAGCCAAATATTCTGAATCAAATGTATTATTAGAAGGTGAGAAGGAGGGGAATAAAAATCAGACCCATAATTTTATGTAATTGAGGAAATCCATCACAGCAGTGAAAACTAAATGAAATCTCTTTGGAGGTAAAATAAATGAAATTGTCTACAGTATTTGTTTTGAACTTTGTGTCTTTTACCTGCTGTTTTACTCTTGATGATTCTAACTGGGATGGGTAATGGAAATACAAAAAAAAAAAAAAAAAAAAAAAAAAGAAAGAAAGAAACCCACAAGAGAGGCTATACTTAAGATACAGCCAGGCAGACTGGAAACAGGAAATACCAGCAATCATATAATAAATGTGGAGACTTTCAACCTAATTTCAAAGTCTCAGAAGTTTGAATAGAGCTTAGACTAGGGTGCAAATCTTGGGTGTACCTTTCAACAAAACTTCCGGTCTCATGGTGACCCGCCCTGTGTCAAAGAAGTTGCCTGTGAAATTCAGTCTTGGTTATCTGCAGCCTATGATGAATAAATCTCCATCCCCTTCAATTTCTTAAGTGGCTCATGAAGACGTGGTGGTCTTTGACTGTGCTGGACCATGGGAAGGCGATAGCATCACCTTCCTAATTCTCCAAAGCCATTCAAGAAGTGTTTACTGTGGCTTAAAGTTGTGTTGGAAAGAAGAGGGACAAGTCTGCCAGTATTCACAGTGGCCATACTGGCATCAGGAGGGAGCCTGGGAACATCAGGATCTCAGGTCCCCAGCCACACCTATTCAGTCAGAGTCTCTATTGTTATAAGTTATTTCAGGGGTTTGGATGTACAGTGAAGTGTGGAAAGCACTGGCCTGAAAGACTCTGATACTCCTTGGACAACTCTGATTTCTCTTTGTCATATGAATGATGAACATTTTCTTTCACTGAATGTCTATTTTATTTTATTTTGTATTTTATTTTATTTTTTGGCAGAACCAGGGATTGAACTCAGGCCCTTGCACTTGCCAGGCAAGCACTTATTCTACTGAGCCATCTCCCCAGCCCCTAAATATCTATTTTAAACCATATATCTACATAGCATAGTCAGTGGAGTTTCTGTAGAATTTGCAGTGGTATAACACCATAATGCTTTCTCTCCCAGTTAATTCTTCCAATTCTCTTATAAATTTTTCTCAAATTCATTTTGAATGTATGCATATGTATATATATATATATATATATATATACAGTAATGATATATTTGATATATGTGTGCATACATATATACTCAAATCATTTTTCCCAGAATCAGGAGCCTGAATATCTGCTGGCTGGACCCTCTGCTCAATGTCTCATCAGGCCGAAATGTAGTTTTTTCAGTTGGGACTATGATCTCACCTGAAACTTGGAGTCCTCTTTTCAGCACACCCATTTGTGGCCTGATCCAATCTCCTGTGGGGGCACCACTTAGGCGCCTATTGTGTTTTTTGCTTGCTGCTGCATATGCTGCTTGTAGTGCTATGCCAAATGCCCTCTGCTCACAACACAGCGGCTCAGTCCTGCTAAGTCAGCGGGCAAGTTAGCTGCTACTACTTAGCAGGTCTGTGGAAGCTCCTCCTTGGGTGAGGCCCCACCAACACCATCTCCCTTTGATTGATTCATAGTCACCTGATGGAGACTTTAATCCCATCTGCAACACCCCTTCAGCTATGTACTAAAACATAGTCATAGGACTGATACTCTCAGAATTTGCACTCAAAGATTTGACATAAAAACTGTTTGGGATTAGTGTTTCTCAGACTGTGTTATTTCACTTAAACATGTTTATAATTCTCATAGCTTTGAAAGAAAGAACCATGCCACTGTGTACATACATTTTCTTTGACTTGAAAGTTAAAAATACGTTAAGAAGGAAACTTTAATGTTATTAACATAAATTAGAAACCATTACCACCCATTAATAAATAAAAGGTAACACAATTTCAAATCAAGAAAAGTAACACGGGATCAAATTAAACCTTTCAGCTATTGCCTGAACTTGAAATCTGTGTCTGATGCTTGCTCTCTTTCTTAATAAGGGAGTGCAGCAGGTGCTTAAAGGGGGATTAAGATGTCCTAATTCCAAATCAAATCTTTCTCTTTGATATAATCAGTTGTTGAGAACAGTATAAAAAGGCTCACTTTCTCACCAAGTGATTTGATGCTCTTAACGCTATGTGATTATCACTCAATTGTGAGTCTTATACTTTGGAAAATACTGTGTTCTTCAACATCTTAAAAATATCTTTGCCCTAGTGGGATGACAGGTAGGTCTTGTGTATCACCATATCTTGCTAAGCTTTCATTGCCCCCATTATAAAATGCCCATCTACTATGTGATGTGTTTTTTTTTTTTTTTTTTTGTGGAGCCAGGGATTGAACTCAAGCCCTTGCGCTTGCCAGGCAAGTGCTTATTCTGCTGAGCTATCTCCTTGGCCCCATGTGATGTATTCTGACAGCGCCAGAAATAATTTCTAGGAATTCTTCTAGCTCCAGGATCAATGTTTTTATCTAACTTGTGATAGAGGAACAGAATACCTAATATAAAAATTCAAATCTGAAATGCTCCAAAATATGAAAATTCTGATAGCTTATGATACCAAAAGGTAAAAATTCCACCTTTGCCCTCATGTGATTGGTCAAGGTCAAAATGCAGATGCATTAAAACCACCATATAACATCCCCTTTAAATCATGCAAGTTAAGTATGCTTGACACATAAAAGAATTGTGCATTTAGACTTGGATTCTATTCTAAAGGTGTCTCATTACGTAAATGCAATCCATACTGTACATTTTCTAAATGACAATTAAAATTCTGAAATCTGAAGCCATCTGGTTTCAAGTACTGCAGTTAAAGTACACTTGACCAAAATGAGTTTATTTGTGTGGGATTACTTACTAAATGAGCATCTAGTTACCTAGCAAGATGTAGCTCCCATTGAAGCTCTGGGAGGATGTGGGAGGATATAAAATGGAGCTGTAAAGGCCAAGTCCATCTGAATAAGGACTGTGTGCACCTCAGGGAAGACAGGCTGCTGCGGGGCTCCAGAGTCCTGCAGGAATGCATGGAGATAGCACAGGACGATGGTGAGCTGTCACTGGGTCAGCTGTGGGTTAGGAAGAGGTGCCCAGCAACAGATTTCAGAGCTGCAGAGATACATAAGGAAGAACCTACCATCTCACGGCATCTTGCATCTGCCTCTTTGGTATATTGCCACTGTTACACAGCCTGCTCTGATGCTGGAGACCTGTGTCAACCTCCAGCATGGGGAGGAGGAGATAGGGCGATCGGAGGGCTGGAGAACTGGAGATACTCGATTCCCAGCTCCTGTCTTCCTCCCTAATAAGGGACCAGCTGACCCTGCTGTGGAAGCCACAGACTCATGAGAAAGCCTGGTTTTTCAGCTGTCTTTCAGCACTCCAGCCCCCACCCTGCCTCTCTTTGGGTGAAAGGCCTAAACATACTCAGTCTTTTGTCATTTCTCGTGGATTTCCTGAACCCATCCCATTCACCATAAATAATCTCTTCTTTAGACTCTCCTGGGTCTGTGTGCATCATCTTTTCCTACCAAGATCCACACACATCATCAGCAGAGGTAAAGAACACACGCTTTGAACTGCACCACAGCTGGACTTAGAATGCAGTCCCAGACAAGACTCACTGTCCCCACCTGGAACTGGAAAGCGGGATCTACACCATGCGCTCTTCTTGGGAGCCCCCGCCTCCAGTAACTTGATTACCATGAGCTTCTAGACCACAGGACTGAGTTGAGTATAAAATGGTATTTGAAATAATATTTTCCTTTTTCACTTTGGGAAAAACTATCCTCTAAAGGTGTAAGTATAGATTTTCTTTGCTGAATTACAGTTATGTGTGATTCCTATTTTTATTTAATCTCAAAATGACAGAAAGGCTTTTGAACTTGGGACTACAGAGCAGTGGCTCCTTCCTTTGGAATTATACAGACTTGAATGGAGACACATAAGCCCATTGAACCTTCTCAATTTTGTCTATGAAAAGGATCAAAGTGGTGGCTATAAGCCCGAGACAGGACACTGAGTGCTTCATAAAGGAAAGAGAAATGAGGCTGGGTGCCAATTATCCTAGAATTCAATGGTGTTGATTTCAAACAGGATAGGGATTGAAAGTCTTTTTTAATTGAACAATTATCATATTCCAACAAAAGATTAGATAGGATGAACTT
This sequence comes from Octodon degus, assembly GCF_000260255.1. Classification (NCBI taxonomy): domain Eukaryota; kingdom Metazoa; phylum Chordata; class Mammalia; order Rodentia; family Octodontidae; genus Octodon; species Octodon degus. The sequence continues at coordinate 9,749,684 of NW_004524636.1, forward strand.
GAATCTGAAGACGAAAAGTCACGGGTATTTCTTTGAAAGAAGCAGCACTAAGCTTTATCACACTCCTCTGTGAGCCTTTACTGGGAAGGAGTAGCTCACGCTGCTTTCAGTGACTCAAACTTTCTTCAGTGGAGAGGGCTTAGAGACTGGCAACAGGACATTTGAGCTGGAGAATGCAATGACAGTTGTCCTGGTGCAACTGGGCAAGATGGTGTGAACAGACGATCTTAGGCTGCTCTGTACATCAGGGTGAGACAGTCTGAGCTCGCAATTACAGCTTCTTCTTGCAGAATTTGTCTTCCCAGTAAGAACAATGATTGTTTCTGTTTGTTGAGCATAATAGCTGAGTAAATATGCCCAGGAAAAACTGCTGTGGGAAAAGTCTGCCAGTGATTCATAGACAGCCCCCCAAATGACACCATGCAAGAGTTTTGCCATTTAAGAAATCTCTCAGGCCTATAAATTGTGCTGATGACTCAACTTTTTTTTTTTTTTTTTTTTTTGCGGAACCAGGGATTGAACTCAGGCCCTTACGCTTGCCAGGGAAGCACTTATTCCACTGAGCCGTCTCCTGGGCCCTCAACTTTGTTTTGTTGATACCATGTTTCATTGATTCTGAGCATGCATCGTGTTGCACATAAAACATCACTAGAACTGGGCTAGGTCTTACAGTTTGATGCAGCTGAAAGTGTCAGTCACTGAGCAATAAAAGAGGGGGAGCTGGGCTCCCACTGCACGCGTGAGCTTCAGCTTGTTTTCTGCTCTTACTATTATCACTTCTGTGTCTAAATAAGTGCAAAATGTTCCTTTTAATAAGTATAAAATATAGCCTCTGTATGAAAGGAGAGCCTCGTGTCGCAGCTTCACTGGCAGTAGTGGCTTTTCCTTTGTGCAATATCATATAATATTGTGTCTTGCTTTCAGTGGCATGGGAGAGCTGATGAAAAGAACACCCTGAGGCCTGAGGACTTGGACGATGAGGCTTCAGGCTGAAGAGAAGATTCGAGTGACTTCTCCAAGGATGGTGACAGCAATGGCTTTAAACCAGGAGTCAGAGGGCCCTGTGACCCTGGCCAAGCTAACTTTCCCAAGTTTCAGTGACACTTTCCTGAAATAAAAGCAAGAGCTACCTAAGTAGATTGTTGTAAAAGTTAGGTCGCAATGTTTGTAAATATGTTGTTTTAAGCAGTTATGCCTGGAAACATACTTTCCAGTTGTTGTTCCTAAGAATATATGAATTAACATTTCTGTCCTACAGAAAGAAAGTGATTACGTTATTAAATACCCCAACAATCAATGTTGGTGGGGTGCTAAAACATGGATTTTAAAAGACATTTAATGGTATGAAGAGATAAGCAAGGTGAAATACTAAAAGGAAGATACAAAACAAATATATTAAAAACCAAACTAAGTACAGTAGTCCCAAATGTACACCCAGGATTCATTATAGAATTCCTCAAGGATACCAAAAATCACATGTGCTCAACCCCTTACATAAAATGGCATACTGTTTGCATATAATCTATGTGCAGCCTGCTGAATGATCTCTAGGCTGGATATGGTCCCAGACACAATGTGAACACTATGTGAATGAGTCCCACACTTCTGTGTTGGGAGTAATAACGAGGAAAAAAAGAAGACTGCACATGTTCAGTACAGATGCCATTTTCTGTGTAGATTCTGTTTATATTTGGTTGAATCAGAAGGTATGGAGCTCATGGTTACAGAAGACTCATGTAAAACTGTTTTGTGAGTTACACAAGCAGGATTACTAAAATACATACAGTATCACATATGCTTCTCATTACAATCTAAAAAGCTGATTCACCAAAGTTTTTCCATTTACTCTTCTCTTTGAAACTCTGGAAAGTGGTACCCGGAAGTGACATCCACCTTAGGAAGCTGATGGCTGCCAGGAATGGCTTCTCTGGGCTTCTCTTTGTCCACAGCCATGAACATGATAAACTCCAGATCTGTGTGGGGCATTGAGGCACCTGCAGACCAGGTCTTAGGGTCCCCTGCTTCTTACTCTGGATCGGCCCTGCAGTGGTCTGTCACCCATCATCTTAGTTTCCAGACAAGCCATTTTAAGCGGGAGGAAAGTGAGCCTCCAAAGGAGGTGAAAATATTACTATTCAATATGAATCTGACACTATTGAGCTTATGAACCTAGAAATTCTGTTTTTCAGGTCAAAGTCCTGCATTGCCCTTGAACCCTTTCTTCTGCATCAGTTTTCCGATCCATCTACTGGGTTCTCTTACTGGTGTTCACCTTAGGAGAATATGAACATTGTGTTGTGTGTGTTCTCTTCCACTGCTACTACCTTCAGGCCAAGCTAGTTCACCTGACACGTGGCGGCAACTGGTAACTCACCTTGTCCCTTTTTAAGAACTGAAAGTTTCTCTTACATTTCACTTTCACCAGTATATTTGCTGCTTCAAGGCTCTTCTCTAGTGAAAGCTTAGTAAATCTCCATTATGCTGATATTTCTGAGGCCCGCACAGCATTGGTTCAGTGCCTGTGCTCGTTCACACACTCCATTCCCTTTAGACCCCCTCTTTGCTACCCAGTAGTTACCCTCTACCTCTGCATGTCCAGCCTCTGGCCTCTGTCACTTAGAATGCATCCTGAATTTTCCACAAATTCATATCTTACTCATTCTCCATAACCTGCAGCAAAAGTCAACATCACTGAACTTCCCAGTGCCTATAGACTTGAGCAAACGGAGCTCTCGCCTAGCTGCTTTATAATAGATACTCTTATATCTGCTAATTTAGTTTCACTAGAAACAAGATTTTTCTTTTGTTTCTGTGCCCAATATCTCTTGCTTGTTTTAAATGGAAAGTAATAAGTCATGTCCCACCTATCACACTGTGGTGTTTTGAGAACCCAATGCAATGAAGTAACCCAATGCTTGCAGAGGTAAAACTTCAGGTATTGTATTGCTCCATGGAGACAAAAAAACCCCTGAAAACCAGCTATGGAAGACTCTGCCAGGGCCAGAGTGGACCTGCTTGTATCAATTTTTTTTTTATTGCATCTGTGCATTCAATTCTGGCTTTTATGTACTTTGATTTTTGCATCTTGGTTCCTTTTAGAGTCTTGGTCCTACAGAGATCAAGAAATGCCTGAGAGTTTACATCCCCTAAATGCTGTTGATATCTGATAACTGATGGGTAATGGATACTCACTGAAAGGGGGGCCGAGGCTGAGGTGCTTCAGATCTGGCTAAGACTAGGCTATCAACTGACTCTTACATGCCTTGTCTTCCTCCCTGCCTGGTTTGCCCATTTCCTCACAATTTCTCTTTAAAGAATTTTCTTAATGAATCACTCATATACACATATTCCCTTCAAGTTCAACCTGGAAGACTCCACCTAACACATCAGTCTTTAAAGTTGTACAGAAGTATGATTTGTATAGTATGAGCCATTCATCAATTTATTTCTCACATGCTTATATTTGCATATACTTCTGTAATTCTCTGGCATCACTGTCATAGCATTGAGCTGCAAATGAAAGGTGTTGGTCTCTCCATTGGATAGATGTAAAGGCACAGAATTAGAATTAGAAAGTGAAAGGATTTGAACTGTATGTCTTCCAAACTCAATGTTCTTTCCTTTGTCTTCTATCTATGGATGAAGAGCTTGGAAAGTTCAAGTCCTTGTCAGTTTTGAGGATCTTTCTGAATCATATGAAAGTAAAATAATATTACCATACTTATACCATATAAGCAAAACTTCATAACAAGAAATCTTGTATAAATCATTTCACTTTCAGTCTGCCTTAGTTTCCTGAGGAAGGCATGGTACATCTGATTAGTCAATATTGCATGTGGGACTTGGGAGAAAGCTCAGTGGTCTAAACACCTTCGTGGCAAATACAAGAACCCAAGGTTGATCCCCAGTACTTCATGCCATGCTGTCCTGGAACTCCAGGCTGCTGTACCAGCCTACGGGGGTGTGCCTAAAATCCCAGTGCTGAGGAAGCTGAGACAGGAGGATCACTACAAGTCTGAACTGTGTAGTGAGACTATGTATCAAAAATAAATACAAAAAAAATTGCATGTGGCTCCACAGTTGATTTTTACATTAGACAAAGGTTGGAGAAGAGCCAGTCTTGGCTTTACAGCAGCCAAAATTCCCAATTTATTGATGGCTGAGGTCTTAGACAAGGGCAGAACCCATCCACGGGCTTGTTGATAAATTTCTCACATTAAGGATGTGAGGGAGGGACAAAAACCCTGAGCCAGATATTAAATCTGATGACATTGTGCAGGCCAAGAGGAGGGGGGAGGATGTTCCTATGATGTCAGCCCCCTTGCTGTGACTGCTTTTTTTAAGAGGGTAGGCAGATAGATGGGATGCTGAGGGATGCTGAGTGCCTCCTCATCAGCAGAAGCCAGGGTTTTGGTTTCTCGATGCTGTAGACAGAAGAACAGAAGTTGAATGCCTGAGAAGAATAGGAAAAGCATGGAGAAAGCATCAAGACTCCACATTGATCTTGAAACACTCATGCTTGGTGTAATTTATATTTGCACTGACCAATTTAGCACTCCTCTGGGATGGATCACTTAATTAGAAAGAATTAAAAAAGCTGTTGTTTGATGTATATGTCTTAATTATTTTCAAGTGGCAGAATTGATTCCCTCCCTCCCCTTGTTATGAATTTGCCTCCATTTGTGAGACTAATGAAGCACCATTAAGGAATGGGAGGGCAGAGGTCATTCTTTCTCTACATTTAATGTCCTCGAGCTGGTAGATTATTTATGAGGGTTATTATGCCTCGGGTAATGTTCCCAGTTTTTCAGAAAAGTTATATCGATATGTAATGATGAGCTACCACACTTCTTGACTTCTTTTGCTTGAGCTCCAGATGTCATCTGGAGAGAAGTAGACTAGGGGTGTGATGAGCTGCCAAGAGGATTGGCAGCAGTCAGGGTGGCTTTTAGAATCTCAGCTACAGTGATGTGGCCACTGCATGTTATAAAGATTACCCTAACCTCCTATTGCAGATAATATATTGTGTTAAGAGAAGGACAGAGATTTTTCACCATGACAGTTTATAGCCTGGAATCTGTATGTTTTCTTTTGAGATGTTTTCCTCAAATTTCAAGCAAAATACCTATATCCCACTGGAAAAATGAGAGGGTAGACCATAACTATATAGGAAGTTTATTAGTTTGTGCTCCTAAACTAGGTTTTCTGGGTTCAAATTTTCTGTTACCGGTCCTATTTTTGTTACCTATCCTATTTCTTTCTGTTGCCTGTCCTTTGTGTGTTGGGGCCAGTTACTTAACATCTTATGTCTCACTCTTCTCATCTGTAAAATGAGCATAGGAGAAGATTTCGGTAATTAAATTAATAATTTCATGCAATCTTGCTTAGACTGGTTTTTGACATACATTAAGTGCTTATTAAGCATTAGCAGTGGTTAATATAAAGAACTAAACTCTATCAGAGGTATGTTCCCTCATTTCTATCCCATTGCTTCTTTCCTGGGCTTCCAGCGGGTGGTTGACATCTGACAGTTTATCTCTAAGCTTTCCTTCAGGTCCACACGGTTGAGCTCTTTCTTACCTAGTGAGGATCTCTATAACCTCTTTGGTGATTATCTGTCACAGGCCACAGTTCATAAGGAAAGGAAATCAAATAGTCACTGCATACCTGTTGCATATGCCAAAAGGTGGGTCAGGTAATACAGTGCAGATTCTGGAGTTAGATGAGAAAGGTTTTTAAAATTCATACTAGGTCTTCTTAGGTGTATGACTGTGGAAAAACTACATCCTGGCTGTGAGCCTCAAATCTTCACCTACAAACTCGTGCAATTCGTAAGTCAATTGTGAGAATTAGATGCAACAGAATGCTTGGCATGATTCGTGCATCAGGGAAGTCTTTCATACATGCTAGATATTCTATTTACATACACATACATTCAAAACAGTCACCAGATAAGAGCAAAGCCCCTGCAATGCGAAGAGATCCTAGAAAGAGCCTGAGTGATAATATAAAACTTAAAAATCTGCCACCTGGGTTCTAATCAACACTGTTTCAGAGTTGCCCTCCTCAGTTTTTACACGAGGAATCTCACTGAATTATGCAAAAGCACAGTGATAAATTTTGCTACTGCGGAGTGTAGAGTTCAGATGGGCCCACCCTCCATTTGATCTGTCCTTTGCAGAAAACCCATGAGTACACTCACATTTGTTTAGGTCGTCAGCGAAATGATATTCATCATGACCATTAAAGAGATTGACATGCTCCTCAGACAGATGGCCGGGGCTGGGCCCTCATGAATTTGTTATTGCTGTAATTGAAATCACATTTGGGCTTTGTCCTCCACTGCTGGAGAGAAATGGGGGGTTTTATTGGCAAATGTGGAGGTGGGAAAATCCTTCAGAGGGTGAAGAATGTGTAGGAGGGCAGGACTGGCACTCTGTAGTCCTGTGATGGTGCTCAGTCCACTGGAACCTGGGCCAGGAGGCAGCTGAGTCCTCACTGCTGTTAGAGATGGAGTGCGAGAGGAGCAGGCATCCCAGCCCACCCAGCTCCTCCACTCTCGCTGTGTTCTATACCCCAGTCCCCGAGCAGGTTTTCCCAGTCTCCTGAGTTCCTGGTGGCTTACGATACAGCGGCACACCCCACTTACACCAGCGAGTGACCCTGAGTGTGCCATGGGACACAGCAGCGGAGCACTTCTGGGGGTCACTACTGTTTTACCTAAAATAGCCTGAAGTGGATGGATGCTTGGTGGTGATGATTTTCAGCCCTATGTGACAAACTTCCTCCCAGATTATGGTTTTAAATAATGAGAGCAAAAATATGCAGAGTGTTTAGTATGTAGCAGGCAAAGCATTTGCATTTGTGATCATGCTTTGTTTTGATAGCACCTTGAGCGGTGGCCCCTGCTTTTCCCTTCTCCATCGTATGGGCAGGATTTAATGCTTGAAGCAAACAGTCTCTATCAGTTCCCGTAGCTAGATAAGAGTGCAGTAATAAGTGAAATGATTTATACCTGGAGTGACCTGGTGGGCCGCTGGTAATGCCCAGCTGAACTGAATCAGTGTGGTGATGGGTGGGGAAGGCCCACCTAAGCACTGCTGGAACCAGCAGAAAAGGAGAATTTTAAGCTTGTTTGATTTGTCTCACATGACATTAGAGTCCAGGTGCACTCATTTTCTTACAAGTGACTCACATTTGTCTTTCTCTAGGGCTCCGTTGTGTGCAAGCGCCTCATTTTCTTTACCCATTTTCACTGGTAGACATATGCTCTGCTTCCGAGATTTAGTGATTATGAATTTGGCGCTACCTACTGAGGCAGGCATGAATCACTATAGTATGTTGACTTAAACTGTTTTACAAAGATAGCTAAAATGAAAAGATCTGGTTGGCCCAGCCATTTTTCCTTGAAAAAAGAGTATTTAAAAAAAAGAGTATTTTGAGACATAATCTCACTAAGTTTCCTAGGGTGGCCTTAACTTCAGAAGCCTTCTGCCTCAGTTCTGAGTAGCTGGGATCATGAGAGTGCCTGTCACCAGGGCTGTCTTTATGAACTTTGTTAATGTGACTAGACGGCATCTTTCCCCACATCAATGCTGTGTTTCAACATGTGAGGCCAGATGAGAGGCTTTACCTTATGCTAAATTCCAATTCCACAGGAATCACCGTGCCATAAGCCATATCAGATCAGCCTCTAGGGTCAGAATTGGTAATTAGAACCTTTCAGACTAAGAAGGCAAAGTCAGAACAGAAAGCATTCTCATCTTTTCAGGACAGGTTCCAGGACACAGAGAGGACCAGCCCGGTTCTGCCAAGTATTGATAAGCTGTGGCTCATAGTTAAATACTCAGGGAAAGAATGTTTGCTTTTGCCCAAAGCCACACAAGTGTGCTGTATTTGAGGAAGTGCTTGCATTTAAGAAATGCTTATTTTTCTTAATAATGGCTGCAGTGTGCGAAAGTGGTCACATTGGCCATTTTATTACAGCATTTTATTGCAATTGTCTCATTTTATAAAATAATAACTTATAGCTTATTATTGCTAATCTCTTGATGTGCCTAATTTTAAACTTTATCATAGGTGTATATAAGCAGGAAAACATATAGTACTGTTTGTATGGGGTTTAGAGGTACTTGAGGTTTCCCACATCCATCCATTGGGGGTCATAGAATGTACTTGGTGTGAGTGGGGTAGGAGAACACTATCCTCATACCAAGAAACTGAGACCCAGAAAGGTTAGTTGACTTGGGCAGACCTGTACAGGGTATTACTAGAAAAGTTAAAAACAGACACCAGGCTGTTTCTCTTTTATTGTGGCAGATTTTTCATAATATCAAGTGATGTTCAGACTCCTAGGTCCATTCTAAACCAAGAGACAAAGTTACCTTATGCCTCAGGGAACCCTACCTGCCCTTGGCTTGACATATACCCCAAGACCCCAACATTTCTGCCAAGACCTTTGGCGTTGAAGGACTACAGTCTACAGAACATAGTCTAAACCATCCTTCACACATTCCTCTTCCTCACCCTCCACTTTTTCTTCTCTTCCCTTTTCTTCTTTTTCTCATCATCTTTCTTTTCTTCAACCAGCACCATTTCTTCCTGTCTTCCTTTTTATGTTTTATTTCCTCTACACACATTTTTTCTCTTAATCTCTTTCCCTCTTTTTTTTTTTTTTTTGGTGGAACCAGGGATTGAACTCAGGTCCTTGTGCTTGCCAGGGAAACACTTATTCCACTGAGCCATCTCCCTGGCCCCTCTTTTTCCTCTTAATCCTCTTTTTACTCACCTAACATTTAACCAAAAATTTATACTTGAGGAGTTTGGGAGAAATTGAAGAGGATTGGACACACTCCAGCCCAGGATCAGTGTGTGTGTGTGTGTGTGTGTGTGTGTGTGTGTGTGTTTGTTTCGTTAGAGTCCTCCATAAGTCAGCTTGGAGACAAGGTTTGCAAGAAAGTACTTTTTATTTTGGGAAGGGTATGTTTTAAGGAGACCTGGAAGGTCATAGAGAAATGAGACTAGAGAAGGAAGCAACTCTTGAAAGCTACATCTTCAGACAAATAACTAGGAAATCAGGCTTCACTCTATTGAAGAATTCTATGAGGTAGTGTGGAGCCTGTATCCTACCCATAAGGCAAGGACACTAGGGTACTAATAGTCCTTCAGGGGTTCTCCTTAGGTATTTTCTAAATGTTTCCTGCTTAGATTGTGTATGGGAAAATGGGTTAAAGTAACAAGAGAGCCCTCAAGCAGATTATGCTGGGAATTGGCTGGAAGCCATGCAGCATTCATGGAGATGTAAATATAGGTAGGACATGGATGCAGCAAGGACATAATATGCCTCATAGTCTTTTGCCCTGGGGAAGTGGAAGATAAAGATAGAAGAAAGGGTTGGATGACTGAAGGAGAAGCAGACTCAAGTTGGCCTATCCTCCAGATTACATGAATCCCTCAAGGTTATTTCCAAAGGGTTGTATGTATCTCCATTGTCTACAAACCTAAGTTGCTGGACATCAGCAACTTTGGGAACAAGAATATAAAGCAATTGAAAGCCTGAAATAAAGCTTCTTGGTGTCTAATGGAGGCTATTGTGTTAGTTAGCTTTCCTGTTATTAAGACACAATCACTGATTCCCACAGTTTAAATAAACCACGGACTAAATCCCCTGAAACCATGATCAAATGAAGGAATATGACTTCTTGTAAAAATTAAGAATACATAATTAACTTTTTACTTCTTACAATATAAATTTTTCATGTTAGAGAGAAAAGTGGATCTCCAGATATTTCAATGTATGTCTTAATTTCTGATTGGAGAAGTTTTGTTGTAGGAAAGTGGGTGAAGGGAGTGTGGTAGTGTCTCTCACACAGGAGCCCGTCTTATCCATGGGATCCAATCTATTTTTTATTTTAAAGAGAGAAAGAGAGAAAAATCAGTTTCAAATCAAGGGCAGTAGGACAGTAGCAATAATTAATACATTGCATATTGTTATCTTCATAGTAGTTATTCAGAGTACAAAATATGGACAAGAATATGGTCCAAACAATATTATACATATATACATATATATTCTTTTTTCTTTTCTCTTCCTTGCTTTCCATTTTTCTCCATCTCTGTTTTAGTCTTTGGCATGTGGAAAGCCAGGTTTCTCAGCACCATTTATTAAACAGACTTTCCACAGTGAACCTGAACCTGTTTGGCTTCCTTGTTGAAGATAAGGCAGGTGGCTGAGTGTGTTTGAAGTTGTCTGCACATCTTTTATTCTGTTCCACTTATCCACAGGTGTGGTGTTTGCCAGTACCATGTTGATTTTATTACAGTATCTTTGTAGTATAATTTCAGGTCAGGGATTATGATGCCCACTGTGGGAGCTAACCTTAAAATGATTGAAAATAATGCTAAGGTGATTTGCATTTGATACTTCCCAAGGCATGAGTCCAAACTCAAGGATTTTTAAAGTCATACTTCTGCTCAGAAAGTAACAAGGTTGGCATTGTTTGTACTGATCAACCAAATAAAGTCATTTCACCAAAAAGAGATGAATTAAATATTTAATTCTCCTCACAATTTCATGCTGGATTATTTTATTTCTTTATGTGGTACTCACTGAGCACTTAATATGTTCCAAGTAGCACACTGGGTACTTTCTCTAAATAGCCACTGCTACCTCTGAATATGTCTTAAGCTAGAGGCCTTGAATCTCTGCTTCCTGCTTCCTGTCCTTGCCTTCACATGGTCAGGCTTGCATACTCTTGTTGATCATTTGCCTGTGCCTTGAACTCTTGGGTGAAGTATTCTAAGTATGGAAAGAATTCTGCCAACCCTTGCCAACTGATCATCCACCCTTCAGTACCCTCAACAACTGTTAAAGATCCAGCTTTCTTTGTCTATGGCATCCTCCCAGGAAGATAGATATTTTTACTTGAAACATGAAAAATAGTAGATGATGCTGCTGTAGCAGAATAGTAAAGGTGAGGACCAGGGCTTCTAGGGTCCTGTAGTCAAGCCCTGCATCGCTTATGCCCTGAGGATCAAGCAAGCTCCATTCTCAGAGATGGGCAATGGGCCCTCAGCACTGAACCCTGTGTTGTTTCTCTTCCCATGACACATGAAGTGCAGAGAGCTGGAGGGTTTGTCCATCTGGAACTCATAGTTTCCCTTTTAGATTATACTCCTAGACTAGCATCTACTGCAAGAACTGCCTGATAGCCTTTGTAGGATCCATGGGGGTTTTTGCTCCTGGTTTCTTTTCCTCTAAAGCACTGCAGGAATGTGCACTTTGACACCCAAGCAGTGGCCAATGGGAAGCTGTTTGCAGAGCGGTGGATGTGGAAGAAGCATGGGGAGGTGGATGTCTACATGTTGCATGCACAGCCCTTGTGTTTCTAAGTGTCCTTGGTGGTACAAAAAGAGAAGGATGTGAGCCTCATCCATCTCCTTGATTTGCTCCCACAAATATCATAAGCAGCTCTTTAGTAGTAGTCATTGTGCACCTTTTTCAGGACTGCTATTTACATCATTGTTGTTACAGTTATAGACTTTACTTGCTAAATGTATGCTGCCTGGCAGCATAGTTAAACTTTACTAAAACGTTGCTAACTTAGCACTGTAATATGTTGAAAAGCACAGACTTGCTGCAGAAACAGTGTAGCATATTGCTAATGAGAGTTTTCAAAAGATTTTTTTTTTCCGAAATGAGGATTGAACTCATTCTCTTGCACTTGCCAGGCAAGTGCTTATTCTACTGAGCCATCTCCCCGGCCCCATCAAAAGATTTTCCATTAAGAATTATACTCTATGAGAGAAGAAACAGTTATGGAATAGGGCTTCTAAGTGCAATCTTGGAATATGAAGTTTTCTCATCTGTAAGAAGGGATCAAAAATAGTTGCTGTCTCATATGCTTGGTGATCTGTTAATAGGAAGTAATCTATTAAGATAATTAGTGTTCCTGGCACATAGAAAATATTCACTGGACATTCTCCTTGATAAATATTATTGATATGGGAATAATGAGCAAATATCAACATCTAATTTGATTTCTGCATCTGGTAAAAAGAAAGAGTTTATCTATCTGACACTGAGCCACAGTGACTGGGTACATTTACTGTGTTCTAAGAGACAGACCTTCTGCATATACATGTGGCTGCAGTTCTACTGTATAAGACAGTGTGTGGCATTTAATTTTATTTAAAATCTTTCTAGGAGCTGGGGATATGGCTCAGTGGTTAGCAGCATAAGTGGCTGCCTGGCAAGTACAAGGTCCTGAGTTTGATCTCTGGTTCCAGGGGAAGGGGGAACATTATCTACATGAAGTCTTTTTAAGAGGAATATATTTCTATATAAAGACAGAAAATAAATGGTGTGAGGGAAAAGAAAAAGCATCAATTTTCTCTGAAAATGTAACAAGGGAAATTGATAAGGGAATAGTTGACATTTTATGTCCTATAGAGATAGCATATAAATGGTCTTAGTATGGGGGCATCTTCCAGGGCCAGTCAGGTCTATGATAGCCGGCTGTGGCTTTCAGGATCAAGAGAAATTCTGTCTGCAACACATCATTTTAAAATAATTCTTTTTCAGGCAAATGTTAGGTAATTCATTCTATATATTGTTATAAGAAAACAAATGGGGTTTGGTTTCCACAAAAGCCTTTCCAGCAAAAGAAACCAACTGAAAATTTGATGGGCTCATGGCATAAATGCCAGAAGCTGACATGGGTGGAGAAGAAGACATCTCACTGATCAGATATCATCAATAATAAATGTCGCTAAAACTCCAGTGCTAAGCCTTTCTGCAAGCTACAAGTTGGAGGTAGACCAAAAACAGCACCCACTGTAGAGTCTCAGTTGCTGAAAGTTTTCATGATGAGTGATAAAATATTGTCTTGTGTTGGGTTCCCTGGAAGTGGAGCTGGAGACAAGGAGTCAGTGCACATGATATATTGAAGAAGTGCTACGAGACAAAAGCAAGTGAGAAAATTGGGATGGACCGGGGGAGGTATTGAACTAATGCCTATTTTTAGCTTGGAGCATTAGGTTTATGTTTATATAACATGTTTACAGGAGTCATGAATATAGGTTACAAATATGATTACATCATCTTACACAGTATATATTTCATCCAATTGTGTGTACTGTAAAGATTTAAGGTAGAGCTACAGTCTTTCAGGAACACACAACTGCTCCGTACAGATATACTACGTACTCAGAAAGCATCTGGACACAGTTGAGTGAACTTTAGTACTGAATCCAAGAAGTTTTACTTCATCATCATGCTCAGAAGTGAGTTGAGAGTAATGACTGAGTGGGTGAAAGGTGGGAGAGTTTGCATTGAATGTTGGGAGACAGGCTGTAGAAGAGACTGCCCTGTTGACTGCTAGAATTAGATGAGAAGAGAAGGAAACTCCTAAGGTAGGGTAGGCCGAAGACAAAGGAAACTTGGACCCATCTCATGTCCTTCCCCTGACATGACATTCAAGAGTTTCACCTCTGGATTCCTACCAGCCTGTATTTGATAATTGCCGATGGAACAAAGTCCACATGGCTGGAATCTCACTTTCCAGTTTGTTATGATTTAAACTTTCACTGCTCAAAGAAAGAAGTGCTGCCTTGAGTTTGCAAAGTTATCTACATGCATGCACCAGTGCTGGGTAAACTGAGACAGGAGGATCACTATGAGTCTGAGATGTGCCGTGAGATCCTGTACCAAATACACAAATAAACAAAAGATTAATTTTTTAAAAAAGGCTAAAAAGCCAAGTGTGTCCAAAAGTTTTGTTTTACTTTAGGTACAAAAACAAATTCAGGAAAAGATAACAGATTCCAAATTTTTATTATTTGCAACTAATTTTTATTCTAAGAGAAGTTTTTATTGGTCATCAGGTAAAAAGAAAACAGAAGAGACATTAGAGTGATATTGTAGAAAAATATTAAAAACTTTTATATTAAAAAGTCCCCCATCCACAAACATGCCCAGAAATCAGGAGATAAAAGCCATATAACTAGATAAAGTAAAATACTTTTTTTCAACACAGTAGCTGTAACATCCTAACTTTATTTCTTCCACTGTGGATTTTTAAATTTATATGATATATATATATATATATATTTGTATATGCAAGACAGTGAAGATAGATACACAGCTACTTTCTCTTAGTTCATTGAGAAGAAAGGTTTGTACTAATATTGTTTAGACAAGATATCATGCCTGTATCTTGTTCTCTGAATAATTCTATGAAGACAACAATATGCATTATATTAATTATTGTAACTGTCCTACTAACCTGTTTTGAGATTGTTTCATTGCTATTTTATCTTTCTTCTCATTAAAATGAATAAAAAATCAGTTTAAGCTTTCTATTTTCCTTTGTGCTCTGTTGTTAAATCTACTCGTGTTTTGGGGCATTGGTTTATGAGTTCTGTTTGACCACATATTCATTCTTTTTATCTATCAAAGACCTCTAGGTTCTGCCTTATCCTGCATGCCTGCTCCACTGTCATGTAGTTATAACTGCTTTGCTAACAATGCTGCATGCTTCCTGCCACTTGTCTTAATCAGCTGCTCTACTGCTGGGATAAAATGCCTGATATCTGCAGTTTAAGGAGAGAAGATTTATTTTGGCTCACGGTTTCAGGGGGTTCACTTCATGGTCTGCTTGCTCCAATTAGAAATGTCACACCAAAAGGTGTGGGAGAAGAAATCTGCATAAGCTATGGCAGCCAGTAAGCAGAGAAAGGAAAAACCAGAGCAAGAGATACCCCTCCAAAAGCATAGCCCTGGTGACCTACCTCCTCTAACTAGGCTCTACCTCCTAATAACACATGCATGGATAAAGCATCTTTATGTCTCAATCACATTCCTAAGCCCAACTCTTAACAAATGTGACTTTGGGGGGACAGTTTAGATCTAAATTACAACCACTCAAGTATCCTAGAAATAGGAAGTGGGGAAAGACATTAGGCAGGGTCAATAATCTTACAGAATTGCCCCTGCCTCTAATAAACTGAGCAACTTTCTTGAGTTAAGAGATGACTGCAAGTAGTATGCAAAAGACACTTAAAATATCATCAATATTGGGGATAGGCCTTTCTTGTTGCTTTCAGACCTTGAGAACAGCCAGTTAAAGGAAAGAGGCCTTTCTGCTGGAGGGTTAAGAGTTGGCCCAATTACCAGACATGAACCCATCTTAGAACCCAAATGACTACAGACACAAGGACAGTAGGGTACAGCAATGCCATTCCAGCTGGCCCATACCAGAACTGCTGAGTTGATTTACAGAGTGATGAGCTAAATAAATTGTGGTTGCTTCAAGCCAACAAAGTTGAGCTGGTTTAAAGAAATCTGATACAGCCTTGATAATTCATTGGTTGACATTATTTTATGAGTCATTTTATGTTCATAAAGTCTGATTTATTCTTAGATTTCTTGAAAGGTGAATGAAATTTTAGCTTATAGTATAATAAATGAATGGCTATAGAAATTTTCAGTTTCAAGGTTTTATTATTACTTAGTACTTAGTAAGTTCAGTGCCCTGCTCAAGGTAAAAACTCCCAAGAAGGACTGGGAGAGCTTCTGTGCACCATTTTGTATTTGATCATGCTTCTCTCCATCTGTTCCTTTCTACTCTAAGGAGATTTCCTTAGTTATTTTTTTCTCATTGTTGAGACAAAATACTCCACACTCAAATTTAAAGAGGGGAAGATTTATTAAGCTCACAGTTTGTAGAGGTTTCAGTCCATTATCCATTGGCTCCAAAGTATGTTAGATGGCAGAGAGGCAACAGTTCATGGCAGAGGAAGACAGCAAAAACAACAAGAGAGCAGGAGACAAGCCTCTTTCTGTCCCTTATATTGTATCCAGTCTACCAGGATGAGGATGGTGCCAATCCAATCCCTTGACTGATCCAAGAATTACCTGTCCTTAATCCTAGCCCCTTTAATTCCAGCATTACACTATGAATCAGACACTAGATTCAGCCACTTCCAAAAAAAAAAAAAAAACCTACAAGACAACGTGAGTTACTGGGGGACATCTAGACACAGACCACAACAGGAATCATAGCGAAAAAAGAGCCTGCCCAGCCTGCGCCTCACATACTTTTATCTGTCAATAATAAATGACAGGGGTTTATATAGAATGAATGCTCATCAGTGTCTGCCATAGAACTCACATCGGGCTGGGCTTGGTTGGTTAGTTATGTGACCTTGTAAAGAAAGGACCTGATGGGTAGAGTCCAGGTTTTATCCTGAGATTTGGGCCTGGCACAAAGGAAACAAATTAATGAATGAATGTGAGCCCTTGATCTACCGGATGTGGGCCTTTACCTGCCTGACACCAGTGTTGACTTGTTAGCAAATACATTCCATCTGAAAGAGTCAGCAGGGGAACCCCAACCTGGCCTGGCTCTGACTATAAGAATTCCTGACACACACCCACCACTGAACAATGGAACTTTCAAACAGAGAAGATATTTTGATTCTTAATCCACTAGTTCCAGACACTTACTTCTAAGGCTTCCTTGCAGATGAAAAGGCATCAGCAATATTAAAAGCACGAAAAAGAGAATCAGGAAGCCTGAATTCCTCTTGCCCAAATTCTGCCAACCATGAGGTGGGTGAATGTGACAAAGACACTGCTCTTTGGAAATGGTATCAGCGAAGTGGGACTGACCCATGTCTTCTGTTTGGGACTTGGAAGTGTATCTATGTGTCTTACTCAAACATGAAGGGCTCTAAGAGAATCTGTGGATCTTAGAGCAGCACTTTAATAGGAGTGCTGTCAACTTGAAATTCTGCTCAGGAAATGAGGGGCCTGAAAATCTGAATTTCTGTAGAGCTTGCTCATGACATTAATGCTCCTGGGCTCACTGTAACAAGACACTAGAGATAGTTTTCAAAAAGTTAGTGCCCCCTCAGGATTTACCCTGAAACCTTGTACTGCAGTTTGTAGATTCTTTGTCAGTGTCAGCCATGTGGATGAGTCATGGCCATTGCTTGAAAAATTTGCTTTCTGTGAAAGCCTGAGAGAATGTTTTCTCGCCATGTGACTATCCTTAGGCACACTCTACATCATTGGTTACTTTCCTCTGTGGCCCCATAATCTCCTTGATCAGTAAACTTGGGATGCAACTGAGTTACAGGATGTGACAGTACAGTTTTTCCCACGTCTTGAATGCTCATTGTCCTTGAAAGGCTAGGGTCAAAATGTAGGCTGTCCTTGCAGACCTTTTTTTTCCTCTAATTTTTGGTCTGAAAACTTAGGTTGTTAACCCTCCAGAAGAGAAAATTAATGATATTATTACCCTATAACATAGGCATTAAGTTTACCCTCACTATTTGTCTGAATATCAAACATCTTAAACATAACATGCAACAGATATTTTCCATCAAGTTTTGATATGTTAAACTTCAAATATTTACAGAATGTGAAGAAAAAAATTAAAAAATTAAAAATTAAAAAGTAGGAATAAACAATTACATATTTTTTACACAGAAATTTAGAAATCTAACCATAGTGTCAGATACAAAAGTTACATTTCTTGTTATATAAGTCTTGTTTTATCTTGGTCTTAACAAGCCAGCAGAAAAGTATAAAAATGAGGTACAAAAAGCAAAGCTATATTAATATGCTGAGCTGTAAAAGACTCAAGTCAACAACTTCTGACATTGCCAGTCCTATGGATAATCCACTATTATTATGGACTACTGGACTATATTGGATTATTTTGCTGAATTCACACACCTACAATATTTAAATGGCAATGAAATACCCATCCCTGACAAAACTAAACAAAAAAAGGGATACAAATGAAGGACCATTTTGCATCTGTATATACAAAATACTTTCTCTTAATTCAATGAGAAGAAAGATTTGTAGTGTTTGGAAAAGATATTATGTCTGCATCTTGTACTATGAATAACTACTATGAATACAATAATGTACAATGTATTGATTATTGACACTGTCCTACTATTCGGTTTTGAAACTATCTCATTGGTATTTGTTTCTCAATAAAATTAATAAAAACTTAATATCCCTTAATTCCATATAGAACAGCGATGCCTGTTGGCAAGCCAACATGAGCAAAAGACTTAAAAAGCACAATTTCAGTTTGTTTGTTTTGAGAGCTCAGAGCATAAAGAACCACATGACATTTTTTAAAATGATTTTGTAGATGTTTAGGGCTAAGTGCAGCACTAGGGTCCCTTCTGGTGTGGCTCAGGGATGCCTGTGGAGAGTTTCCTTTCTTGATTCTGTGATTTGAGTCCTGCTTCTATGGATGAATGTCTTACAGTATCATTGGATTGTTTTCCATATGGAGCTGCTCATTCTAAAGGTGAAGCTGATTTCCAAGCTTGTGTAGCAGTTGCAAAAAATTTCAGGATAATTAGATAGCTTTGAGAAGTATCGGGAGGAATGAGTGATAAAAACAATTACTTTAAAAGAGAATATTATTATTTCTGAATAAATGTTTTACATTTTCATTTAATAAAGTGTCATCAATTGAGAGTTCATATATAGGCCAGTGTGTTTTATTTCTTCTTTTAGATGGGGAAGGTAGGTAGTGGTGGTGTAAAAACCTAAGAAGTTATCACAACACAATGGCTTAAAATAATTCTGGGGCAGCTTTTGCTGTCCTGTTGCAATTCATTGAATATACTAAAGGAACGAAAGAAGACGGTCTTTCTATGACTCTTAAGGAAAAAAAGAAATGTGGGAAGATGTAATTTTTTTTGTACTCCGAAGGAAATTCCATTGATTTTTATTGTTTCCCAAATGTCTAGTAGTGATAATCTTCCCCACCTTCTTTAGCGAAGTGTAGACAGATTACCAAGCAAGTAGACAGACTGAAGCAAGACAGCAAGGATTGGCAGAGACTGTACTAAAATAGAAAGCTGGGGAGAGTCTAGCTTTTACACAGCTTCCATTTTTCTAATATAGTTTCCTAAATATTTAATTTTTTTATTTTTTGCTTCGAATGCCTTCAGGGCAGGTTTGGCTGGCTTGAGTTGTGGGGATCGAACCACAGCAACCTGAGCCTGACTGCTTTGTTGAAGCAGCCACTTAAAGAACTGAGCTAAGGGGCAGGTCCCCATAAATATTTAAATATTGAAATATTTTTAGTTTTTAAAGGATAATATGACTTAGGTCCAGAAAATTATGCTTATAGCTTATTGTCCTAGAGAGGGTGACTGGGACTGGAAAATATTTCTGGCTTTGGGGACAGACCCAGTCTTCAGTAAGTCACCTTGTGCACCGAGAGCAAATACCTTGACCTGTGACTCGAGAATCCAGACATTGTTTGTTCAGATAAAGACAAAATTTTGCTTTGCAATGCGAAAAAAATGTGATCAATCAACTTAGAGTCGCCACACCTCACCTTGATAGGAAATTTGCCAGAGTCAAATTTCTGAAAACTGGAAGAAGCACAAGGAACTCAGAAGTCTTAGATAAAATTATATGTCCTCAGGGGAAAATTTTTAAAAAAGTGTGTAATATGTATTTCCTGACTCTGTACATTTAACATTAGAGTGAAGAACAGTGTAGTGTAACCCTAAAATGTTATATGAATTTAAGTACTTCCAAAAGGCTTTTAAAAAGTACTGAGGAGAAGCTGGGTATAGGCTGGACTAGTTTGAGGGTGGTAGTGTACAGAACTCGCAAACATCTTCTATTACCTATTTGCTCCTCATTGTCTTGTTAGTAGTGGACACCTTTCTGCTGCTCTGGAGGTGATCCAAGTTTGATAGGATTCTCTTTGCAGTTCTAAACTTCTACTGGCTGCTATGCATAATCCCTGCAAAGGTACCTGATGGCCTTTTAGCTTGTGTTTCTCTGTCCTCTGCAAGATAGTCCTAGAAAGTTCTCAGAGCCAGTTTTTCCATGAATACCTTCTTTTTCACAAAACACACTCTTCATGGTTTTGGGCAGAAACCGAGGAAGGCCAAGGCTCAGATTTTGTACTTTGTCCTCAGATGTGCAGCCATACCACACCTTCCTTCCATTGCTCTTGCCCTTTCCCTAGGGGAGGATCTCATCCCCTTGCCCTGGACTGTTTTCAGTCATGAGCAGTCTTTGTCCAGTGCTCTGGTTCTTTATAGTTCTGCATATCAACACCACCTTCAGCTATCAGCTCATGTCAATTAGCAGGTTGGACAGATGGATGATTTTCTTTTGTTCAACCCTCCCTCTCTTAAGATGTTTTGGGTCTGTTAAAGTCTTTAATTATATCCCAAGAGCATTAAATAGCTGCATTTATTTTAATAGTTTAAATATATCTGGATGTTATAGCAGTCTGAGAAGGTGGATTTCAAGTGCTTACATGTTTATGCTGCAGGTCTGTCTCTGCCACTGTTAGAGAAATAGCTGAGAACATTCAGAAGTCTAAGGTGATCAAGAACTAATTTTACATGTGGAAAGTAGGAAGTCAACAGCTCTGTTGGTCACATAGTTCCATAGTTTAGTTTGTACTCCCATACGCTAGCTTCATGTACCTTCCCATTTCCAGGAATCTACTGTCCCTGTTATCAACTCATGATAGTGAAAGTATGTTTGCAACCTTTCTACTTTCAAATTCTTCTTTGCTTTCATCCAATTGTAGACAGATTTATTAGCTATAGAATATTTTATTAGCTATAGAATACCTACTCAAGAAATCTTTCATTGATTCTGTTTGCTTTCTTTCTTTCTTGCTTGCTTTCTTGCAAAACTGGGAATTGAACTCAGACCCTTGCGCTTGCCAGGGAAGCGCTTATTCTACTGAGTCATCTCCCCAGCCCTGATTCTGTTTTCTATAGACAAAGAAATCCAAAAGCCAAAATAATTGCTAAGATCACCTAATGAATCTGGCAATATTACCTTGCATATGCTCTATGTAATTTCCAATATGCTGTGTATTATTCCCAGTGTCTTCTACAGAAACAGGCTGGATCCAGCCTACCTGATCTCCTTGTCTAGAGAACTTACCAGCAGTTTCTCATCATAGATAGAGCTGTTTCATCTGGACAGTCTATGCCTTACCATGTTCTTCATCCTCCAGTGTTCAGATGGACCTGCCTTCTTTCATAAAGCTTTGTCTGACAACTCACCACTACCTACATCCTCTCCTCCATCTGACTACAACAGTGTTCATAAGTAGATCCTCAATAAATAACTAGCCTCTATTGCACTGAATTGCTAACATTTATATACCTATTTTTAAAGTGTCCAGCTTTATCCTTCCTTTCTTGTGAGAAGATAGGCTGCCTTGCAAAACTGATACCTTTCTTATTGTAAAACTTTTCATTATGAAATAACATTAGAATGATTTCCAAACAAGAAGTATCCTACGTGCTCTGCACTTAGTTGTATCATTCATTCTTTATATATAAATCGTGTGTGAATGATATTTCTGATCAGTGTGGAAGTTTATAGCTCTTTTACTCCTAAATGTTTCACAGAGTAAAATGATTTTTTCTTCTATAATCACAGGACAACCAATGAAAGAAGAATACTTATAGTGATGAAAACTTCTTATCCAATCTACAGGCTTTAATCCAGTATCATGACTTTCCATACTTATTTCTTTTGTAGCAGAAAAAAGAGATCTCTGACCCTGAGTCACATAGCTCATTTGATACATTTAATTGACATTTTGCTCTCTTTCTCTGACAATCTGGAATAATTTCTCAACCCTTCATATTATATACATCTAGGCTTTTATTTTAAAGATAAAAAATTTCAACACAAGATAATAGGAGCAAAACAAAATTTAGTACATTGTGTAGTCATCTTTACACTAGTTACTCAGAGTATAAGATATCTGCATTTGCACAAGCATTTCTTTTCAATTAACTAAGAAAGATTAGTATTATAGCTATCTTAACTATCACACTATCATATGCTTTTCCCTTTCATTTTCCTCCATTCCTCCATCTCAGTTTTTCTTTCCTTCTGAAGTTTTCGTTCCCTTTTACAGTATCTATTGTACATTTTGATTCTTATTTACTCTTCCAGCTTCTTATACTAGGAAGAAAAGATAAAGTTTATGCATGTGTTTATGGCTTGTTTTACTTGTGAGTATTGTCTTGAGTTGCATCCATTTACCTATAAGTGTTTCAAATTTATTCTCCTTTATGGTGCAGTAGTACTCCATTGTATAAAAAGACTACATTGCTCAGTTGATGGGTATTTGTGTTGCTCCAAGATCTAGATATTATAAATTGTGGTGAAATAAACATGGGTGCACATATATCACTGAGGCATGATGTTTTTCATTCTTCTGGGCAGATACCCAGAAGGGAGATAGTTGGGTCAAATGGGACCTACAATCCAAAAGGGATTTTTTGTTGTTTTTTGTTTGTTTTCTTGAGGAATCTCCAAACTGATATCCATAGTGAGTGCATCAGCCTGCTCTCTTACCAACAGTGGGGAAGGGTTCCTTTCCCCCCATAGCCTCAGCAGCATTAATTATTGGTTGATTTCCTGATGATAACCATTCTTTCCAGGGTGAGACAGAATCTCAGTGTTGTTTTAATTTGCATTTCTTGAATAATGAGCGATGTTGGTCACTTTTTCAAATGTTTATTTGCTGTTTGTATTTCTTCATGTGAGAAGTGTGTATTCATCTCAGATGCCCATTTTTTGATTGGGTTTTTCAATTCAGGAGGTCTGATTTCTTTCGAGTTCTTTATATATTCTTGATAGTCATCCTTTGTCTGATGAACAGCTGACAAACGTTTTTCCCCACAGTGTGGGTTGTTCCATCAATCTGTTGGTGGTTTTCTTGCTGTGCTGAGGTTTTAATAAGATGAGATCTCAACTGTTGGTTTTTTGTGATAGCTCCTGTGCTGTCAGGGTTTTATTCATAAAGGCTTTGCCTACACCAGTGTCTTCAATAGTTTTACCTATCCTATCTTCCAGAAGATTTAGTGTTTCTTTTTAAATATTTAGATATTAAAATATTAATGTCTAATTATAAATTTAGCTTAGTATATGGTGAAAGACGAGGCCCTGCAACTTAATGTTTTTAAAGAATGCAAAGTAGTTATTTTATAAATGGCATTCCATTGGGATTTTTCTGAGCTTCCTTATTTATTTTACTTTTTAAATAATTTTATTATTATGGACTGCTGGATTGTGTTGGATTGTTTTGCTGAATTTATGCACCTATAGTATTTAGATACCAATAGAATACCCATCTCTGACAGAACTAAAAAAAAAGGGGGGGTGATACAAAGGAAGGACCATTTTTTATTTGTATATACAGAATAGTTAGGATAGAAATACAGCTACTTTCACTTAATTCAATGAGAAGAAAGATTTGTACTAATAGTGTTTGGACAGGATATCATGTCTGTATCTTGTATTATGGATAACCACTAAGAAGATAACAATGTACAATGTATTAATTATTGAAACTGTCCTAGTAATCAGTTCTGAAACTGTCTCATTGCTATTTGTTTCTCAATAAAATGAAAAAGTATAAAACAGGAAAAAAATAAATTATTTGGATATTCTTAGTTCCTTGAAAAAAATAATTTTTTTGAGAAACAACTAACAGTGATACAGTTTCAAAACTGATTACTAGTACAGTTTCAATAATTAATAAATTGCATATTGTTGTCTTCTTAGCAGTTATTCATAGTACAAGATGCAGACATGATATCCTCTCCACAAATACTATTAGTACTTCATTGAATGAAGAAAAATTAGTTGCATATCTATCCTAACTATTTTGTATATGAAGATACAAAATGATCCTTCATTTGTATCCCCCTTTTTGTTTAGTTTTGTCAGAGATGGGTATTTCATTGTATTTCATTGCCATATTGTAGGTGAGTGAATTCAGCAAAATAATCCAATATAGTCCAGTAGTGCATAATAGTAGTGGGTTATCCATAGGCAATGTCAGAAGTTGTTGACCAAGATAAAGCAAGACCTATATAACAGGAAATGTAACTTTTGTATCTGACAAGGTCAGTCAAATCCCCTCAGCATTTACCCTGAAACCCTGTACCTCAGTTTGTAGATCCTTTGTCTGTGTCAGCCATGTGGATGAGTCATGGCCTTTGCTTGACTAAGCAACTGCACTGAAGATAGCAATGTGTAATATTAGGGTCATGCTTGGACTGCCTGTCATTCTGGTCTTCTAAATATATACTGCTTGTCATGTCATACCAATTACTGCCATACTGTCTCTCAAGTAAATGTTTGTTTAAAAAAACAAAGTGGGGGGTAATAAATGAAAACATGAGACAAGAAAAAAAAGAGTCATAAGATTGTCCTGATACAATGCTGTATATGGTTAAATTTCTGTATAAAAATATGTAATTGCTTATTCTTATTTTCAAAAATATTTTTAATTTTTTTCTTCTTAAACTTAAAGTTTAACATATCAGTACTTGGTGGAAATTACCTGTTCCATGTTATGTCTAAGATGTTGGATATTCAGACAGATAGTGAGGTTAAGCTCAACTGCCTATGTTGTAGGGTAATAATAATAAGCTTCTCTTCTGGAGGGTTAACAACTTAAGTTTTCAGACCAAAAATTAGAGAAAAAGAAGGGCTGAAAGAACAGCCAACATTTGGCCCTAGCCTTTCAAGGTCAGTGAGGACTCAGAACATAAGAGAATCTATCCTGTAACATCATGTAACTCGGTAGTTTCCCAAATTTTCTGATCAAGGAGATTATGGGGCCAAAGACGAAAGTGATTGATGATGTAGAGTGTACCTAAGGAGAGTCACATGGAGAGAAAACATTCTCTCAGGCTTCCACGAGGAGCACATTGAGCTTCCTTATTGTTGAAGTCAGGCTATGCAATTTGGGGGACTAGAATATCACAGGGGTGATGCTAAGTACTCCCAGTGCATCATCTCAGGATGCATTTGATTTCCACTTGTCCTGTTAATAATGAGGATTTTAGTCAGATGTAAGTGGTGTCTTTTAGCCTTCTTTACACTTAAGGCAATGTTTCATCCCTTGTTATGAGAGTATCTGTTAAGGAGATACTTTGAGACCACACAAATATCTTTCCTTCTGCTTTTTAAATATAATTTTACATATTCAGAAAAACCACAAAACTCATACAAATTTCCATTATACCCCGGATCTGATTTCCTTTTCTCTTAGTGACTTACTGAAACAGTGTAATGACCAAAATGAGGAAATGGACATTAGTGAAAGATTCTTAACTGGACTAAGATCTTAACAGAATGTTATCTCCTTCCTGCATGATCTTTTTCTATTCTTGGACCTAATCCTATGATGCCTATTTGCTCTGTTTCCTTAGTCTCCAATCTATAATTGTTCTCCACTCCATCTTTTCTTGTCTTTCATGACCTTGACACCTACAGTAAGTGCTGGTTATTTGCTTTTAGACTTTCTTTCATTTAGCAGTTATCTGCTCTATTCTCCTGATTAGACTGAGGTCCTGCGTTTGTGTGGTGTAGCCTCACAGAGCCACAGAAGCAACACTGTGTTTTTGCAGTACATGTAACTGTGTTGATTTGTTTCCTTTCCAGTGATGTTAGTCTTGCTCATTTGGTGAAGTGGGATCTGCCAAGTTCTTCCACTGTAAAATTACTCCTCTTACCCCACAACTGATCAGTATCTTAGGAGAGATACTTTCAAATACTTGCAAAACTATTTTTTAAATGTTTTTAGTACAGGATCCACAGAATCTCACTATACAGATCAGACTCATAGTGATCCTTCTGGTTTTCAGCCTTCCAAGCACTGGGATTACAGGTACATGCCACGATGCCCAGTCTCTATCACCCTCTCAGTGTGCCCGATGGCAGGGCCAGCACTGTATGCTGGGGATCGAACCTCAACCCCTGTACTCTGCCTAAGCAGGTGCTTTAGCCTGCTGAGCTATCTCACCAGCCCTGAAAAACTAGTGATACAGTTTCCCCTCAAACTTTTCCTGTTATTTATAGCATCTATTGGTGTATTTTAACCTACAGAAATGATTATTATATTATGGTCTTTGTTAAATGATGACTTTGTCAGATATGTGGTTTTTTTTGAAAGACTTTCACTCATGTTTTATCATCCACTGCTGACTCTTGACTGGGAACATTGTTACTGTGTTTGGTAAATAATGATCTACTAAATTTTCCATCTCATTTCTTAATGATAACAGTGAGATTTTCAGGAGCATAAACTAGAGCTGGTAAACTCTTGTGCTCAGCTGTGAACTCATGAAGTCTATTTTATGAAGTTCTAATGCTGGACTGTAATATCTAGGCCATTGTTGAAGTCATGGTTGAGTTTGAAGAAACTATAACCCAAAAGAATTATTAAGGCAGTTGTAAGTTAGTGATAGAAGTGCATGCTCGTAGTCCCATCACTCAGGAAGCTGAGACAGGAGGGTCTCCTTGTTTTCAAGGTCAGCCTGGGCAGCATAGTTAGTTTAAGGCCAACCTCAATGGCATAATAAGACCCTATCTCAGAAAGAAAAAGATAATTCTAAGGGGGTGTTTCACATCTTTGTAATGTAAGAAGGGGTGGATGCTCAGCATAATAGCAGCAGCCACTGATCTTTGGTTAACACCTTATCATTTTTCTCTGCAATTCTTAAAGTATTTTCGAATAACTTAGCTGGCATGTCCATAGGCTGGGTTTTATTTATGCTACTTGCAAATATCTGTGTATAGAATTTTTTGTATTTAACAACTTTTTTTGGTAGGGAGCTTGTCAGATTGAGTAGTACCTGCTTGCTGTATAGTAAACATCACCAACATCCTGGGCTTTGCAACTTAATACACCGAGAGTTTTGGAAGCCCACTGTGGCTGTTTCTGACTAGGAGGACACATCTCACATGACCACTGAGGCATTTATGTTCCTATATTACTGAAGCTTCCCCTTCCCTATGGACTCTTAGTGTTTGGCAGGATTTCTCTACATTTATGTGGTAGCAAAGAAGGAGGCAGGACCATTCCTTGAGAGGCTCTTGGGACTAGACAGGAAACCCATATACTACTGCTTGTGCTACTGGGCTGTCACTCAGCTGCTGTCACTGTAAGGGCAGCTAAGAGGGAAACAGATTTTCTGAACACAACAGTTTCTGTTGCACTTGTGGTTCTTAGAGTTCACTGTATGGCATGTGAAGCCCACAGCTTGGCTCAATGGTAAGTAAATAATTTTTTGTGCTGAATGTGTTAGGTGTAGGGGACATCTGTGAGGAAGAGCCTCAGCCAAATTTATAGGAAGAAGGCTTCCTGGCTTTTCAACTCCTGTTGTCTATGGAGCATCCTTTCTATTTCCCCTAATTGCCCTCCTTCCTTTGAAGATACTGTGCCTAGGAATTTTGTGTTTTACTCTAATGAATTGCTAAACCAAATTATTCCTTGGCCTGAGCAGAGCATTCACACATTTGGGAAAGCATCTGTAATCACTCTGTAACCCCAAATCAGCATGAAATGGTCAGAAGCCTCGCTAGGGTGCAAATGTAGGACAAACACTGTGAGTATATTAAGGGCCATTGTAGAGAACCTTCTTTCTTAAGCAATTTCTACCAGGAAAAATGCCCAAGTCAAAGCCCTTTGAATTGTACATGAGCTGGAGACCCACTGAATTTGTGAAATGCATTTCCAACAAAATGAGTACCTCAGCCTTCAGTAGCCAGAACAGTCTTTCTGTCTTCAAGTTAAAAATCTAACCCTACTGCCCACATAGTGAAGATACACTGATCACCCCTGTCACACTTGGAAGAGTACCAAGAGCCTAACAAAGGCTCTCACGTGAAGAATGAGAACTTTTAGTGCTTCTTAGAGAATGTCCCCAGAGAATGCTCCTGGGAGTGGCAGAGCATCATGGCAGACCCAGAGGGTTGTGGGAAAATCTTTGTTACACCTGATGCTCTATTTTGAATGAGTATGGTTTACACTGGAACTTGTGCAAGATTGGGCCATGATTGCAGCCTGCCAGATCAATAAATGGACTTCAGCATGGAAGCTTTAAAAAATCAGAGTGAATTCATTTCAAATATAGTATCATTGATAAAATGATATAACGTGCTTGATGAATATCATTTCCTATGATTGATTTTGGTTGCAAAATTTTGTAACAGCAGCAGTTTAGGGCCATGCTGATGCTTCTACACCTTCAGTGTGTTGCAATGCCACTCCCACTGCTCACTGGCCAGAAGAACAATAAGGGAACACTGTGCTACTTCTACTGAGCCATTTCTACATCTCATATTTATTTATTTATTTATTTATTTATTTTTCCATAATTTTATTGATAAACAAATAGCAACGAGACAGTTTCAAATCAATTTGGTAGGACAGTTTCAATAATTAACACATTGCATACATTCTTCCTAGTGGTTAATTGCTGTACAAGATGTGAACATGATATCCTATTTTCAATATCTTGTATTTAAAGCAGGAAAGCAGAGACTCCTCCTTTCTAGCCTATTCTGCCTCCAGTGCTAGGACTGATGTGAAACACAAGTGCTACAGTTGGGGGTCAACCCCCACATGACCTTCCAACTTCCACTGAAGCGTACCATCAATCTTCCCTTTCTCATTATTAATATTTATTGTTCCTTGAACTCACAAGCAAAAGTGGCTCATACAATAACTCCAACAGAGCCAAAACAAACAGTCACACTCCTGCCCTCCACTGCTTGGGGTTTGGAGACACAAGTGACATTGGAAAAATATAAGCAAAACAAATACAGAATGGAGGATGTATATTTTCCCCTTTGTTCCTTTCTTTTGCTATCTATTTGATTCAATGGGGAAACATATTTGAAATGGAACATAAGGATTAAACAGGGAAGAGGAGAGAAAGGAGAAAAAATAGGAAAAACGGTAGGAGCAAAAAGCATGCAAGCATATATACAAGATGGATGAGGTGATTGTGCTAGGAATTTCCATCAGTTTTATGAAAATAATAGTTAATGTGTAGAATTCTCACCTTGACTGACTGTGTATGCAGATAACTGCGATCTAAGCAACTACATTGAGGACAGCAACGCGTAATGCATACTGGAAACACAGATCTCTGTTGCTGAAAAGCTGAAAATACTGAGACTATTTAGAGCTTTCAATAGCTCCTGGAAAAAAGAGGGCTTAAGCAATTCAAGGATTTATAATTCTTTTGGTCTTGGTAAACAAGTAACTCAATTTGATGCCGAGGTAGTTCTGGCAAAAAGAGTATTTTTGGATATTATTGTTATATCTCAATATGAGAAGAAAATATAGAAGGATTAAGAAAATTATTTGATTATAACTGAAGACATTTACTCTTATACTAGAACATTTTATAATATTTATTACTCAGTTTCAACTTAGAATCTTAGCTGTTATTATACGTTAACTTTCAGTTGGTTTTCTGAAAAAAAATTTTGATGCATAAAAGGAGTCAAGTTTAGCTAGAAATTGGAATGAATCACTATCCTAGCAATGAGGGAACGAACGAACGAATGAATGAATGAATGAATAAACATGTTACTGCTTTTTTATTTCTATTTCTGTCTTGCTCCACGCCACTCCATCTCACCAAATTCTACCACTGTAGCCCCTTCTATCCATCTAAAAATCCTTCACTTCTGTCTTTGTCCATCTGGTGAGTATGTGCTGTTTTCTCTTTTCTGTTCAGTATTGCATCTCTGTTCTTCAGGTGAAGCCATTCACGTGTTCCATGAACACCTGCTCTTCTCCACAGCCAGGTCACATGACCAAGGAGAGCTGACCCCCACCTTCAAGCCTCAGGCTGTCACAGGGACCCTCAGAAGCCCACGAGACCGTTGACTTCCTGGTCATGCTCACCCTACTTAGCAGGAGGTTAAGGAGGTCTGGAAGGGAGAGAAGGAGGATGGTGGTGGAGAGGATCTTGTCCGTTTTCTCACTGGTCTCAACCCACCGAGTGGCCACCATGGGTTGTGCTGGTGGACATTTTTTTTGGAATCCATACAGAAGGTGTATGATTCCAGTATGTTCTGGAGATATTACATGAGTTCCTAAAATCAGGTATTAGATATTAAGTAGGTAAAACTTTTTATTTTTCTCATGCCAGTTGGATTGAAGTTTCTGTCAATTTGTAAGAAGGGTTTGGATGAATTCATCTCCCCCAAACACACATCTAGGAATTTAAAGAGCAGAAACTAGAATCATAGTAGAATGTTTTAGTGTATTTTCGTTGCTTCCAGCATCACAACCAGTTTTTTTTTCATATCTTACTTGATATTTCATACAAAGTAAACACTGCACACACTCCCCCCATACTCATGCAGAGGGGTGAATGTACCCGTTGCCCTTTATAGTCAGTTTGAAACTGAGTTTGAAACTGCTGGAGCTACAGGTTCAATCGTGAGTTCATAGCCTTCCCTCTTGACCGCACTTTGGCTGAATCCTGTCTCCAGAGGGAGGAAATGTTTCTGTCACTCTCCCTCTTCCTGAGGAAGCTTGTCTCCAGCCTTGCAAAATCATCAGGCCTGAAAAAATCACCAGAGGCTGCGATAACAGAGCAGATCCCGCCCCTGCCACTAATTACGCTGCCTCTCTGTGGAAGCTGCTCATCTCCTCACAGTGGCCCCAGAACTGAGTGATCGGCTTTTCCTGGCACAAGCACAGGGTATGCTATAAACGCCAGCAACCAGGAAGCTCCAGAATAAAAAGGAAGAAGAGAAAAAGAAGAGCATTTTCTGTTCTATTATTAATGCCATGATAACTTTTATTACTTCTACCTTTATTTCTCCTTGGTTTGACTCATTTCCGGGAGGTGGCATTGTCTAGGGCCCCTCTTGTCTTATCCTGAACCCAGGCTTCTCTGTGCACCAAAAACAGAATCTGAACGCATCCTGTGCTCTATTTCCCTATTTGTTAAAACATCGATTAGAATTATTAAGTGTATGGATGTATGTCTCATTGTGATCTTGCCAGAATTAAATCAGGTAACCCATAGCATTGAGGGCAGTGCCTGCATGCAGCATCTTTTCTGCAAAGACCGTGGTGTTGATTGCTGGGAGCTTTCTCTTCCCTTCTCCTTTTGGCCTCCTTTCTGTCCTGCATGGAACCCAGGCTAGCCTGATAGCACTTGCTTACTGCAATAGGCAATTCCTTACAAAGTGAGTTGGGATGTTTTGACAAAAATGTCCCTTATACTCAATGTATATCCCTTTGTCCCTGCTGCAATTCCCCTCATTCTGGGTTTAGTATTGAGACCCCTACTGGAAGATAAGAGCACCCACTCATGCATACTTTGAAGATTTGAATGACTGCTAGCAGACAAGAGATTCTGGGGCTTGTGAGGCACAGAATGAGGAAGAAAATAGAGGAAAATTCAGTGATGTGTTTTGTCTTTGAGAGAGAGAGAGAGAGAGAGAGAGAGAGAGAGAGAGAGAGAGAAAACTTTGGGGTGTTGAGAGAAGGACAGGATACCATCTGGCTAACGAGATCATCAGTGTCAACTGGTGAGCAGTTGATACATGTCAGGGTGAGGGGCTCTACATCTCTCCTGGGATGCTGCTGTGGGAACTCCAAGGCCGATGTATGCTCCTGATGGCAGGAAGCCTCTCCAGGTGTCACATGAGAACAGAAGCCAATCTAATATGAAACTTGAAGAATTTAAAACAGTAAATTGGACACACAATTGAGGCAAAGTCTGAGATGTCAGACAGAAGGTGGAGCAGAAAGGTAGAGATCGGCTGAAACAGGACTCAATTACGATGCTGAGGCCAGAGAACAGCAGGAAGTATACTCCCAAGGCTGGGAGCTGAGGCCACCAAATGAAAGCTAGAGTAATATAAATAGCCTCTCTAGCAGGGACCATATCCCTACAGTTACTATATCCCTACAGTTGTTACTTGTGACACTGATGACAGAGAAGGACTGGGAGACATTGCAGGTGGACACAGAAATGGCAGGGCTTATTTCCAAAATAATCGTTCCTCTAATGGTCTCAGAAGTCGTCATGGATACCAAAGTCTGTGAATGTTCAAGTCCCTAATGTAAAATGGGGTTGTGTTTTCATATAACCTTTGTAATATACCTACATGCTTTAAACTACCTTCTGGTTAGTTATAAATAATTAATATAATATAAATCCTGTATACATAGTTTTCATACTACATTTTTTAAGGAAAGTGACAAGTCTGTAGATGACATTTTCAATTCACCATTTGTTGAGTACTTGAGCAGGCTGGGAAATGAAGCTAATATTAATTGGTGAAGAGGGAGACAATGAGCAGGGCACTGAGCAGAAGGAAACTATTACAATCATAGAAGAAGAATTTGCACTTTCATAAGGTCTTTATGTTTGCTGACTTTGGTGGGGATTTTGTCAAGGTATTTTGGTCTATAGTGTCTTCAAATTTAAAAGTGGGACAATTACTCCCCAAGAAAAATTAATTATTTCCCTCTTGGATGATAGCTGACACCGTCCTTGGGAAGTTGTAGTCCATGGGTCTGGTCAGTGTCTGCCTAAAGAGTATGCTGATGAGAAGTATCTCTTGGCTAAAGAGTGATGATTTCACATAGGAGGACCACAGATTCTCAAGAATATGAACAAGCAACCCATCTAGGGTCACACAACTGAAAAAGCCTGATATAGAAATCAGAGGAATCCTTGGTGCAAGAGGTCAGAGACACACTTCCTAGCTGGAGTGACGAACACCACTCCATAGCCTCGAGAAAGCACCGCAGGCAGGTATCTGAGGCCAGTGTCTTGGCATTTCCTTCAGTGCCGCTGCACGTGGCTTGGTTCTCATCATTCTAAGTGGCACCATCATGCGCACAGGCCTGAGACCCAGGTGCTGGAGTTAAGCGTTCCCTAGGTGCATGACCTAAGTAAGACCTCGGTCTTCTTCAGTGCTGTTCTCTCCCACCACAAGGAAGCCATCGTGCTTCTCTTCTACAGCTGTGTGTAGGCTCACCTGTATAAATGGAAGGAGAATTTATTTCTTTAGTGTTTTCCATGTACTTAGTCTCTGTTAGCAATTGTATTCTTGCTTTTGAATTGACTCTAAAGCGAATGAGTGCTTCTGAAAAGAGGATCTATCTGTGCAAGGGGTCTACACCGTACAAGCTCTATGAACGGAAAGCTTCATTTACAAAGCTTAACAATTCAGTTGGGCTTTCCCTTAACATCTATGATCACAGTTAAGACAGGTGAGTATTCATTTTGCATGAATCTCAACAACAAATCTCAAATCTCAGTGCCTTTAATGGAGGGCTTCAAGAAGGAGCCAAGTATACTAGGCATGCCACTGGCAGGTATAAATGCTTACTAATGGGAAGAAGAAGAAAGAGTAAGGGAGAGAAGGGTAAAAGACTGGACCAGAATATTGAAGGCTGGAAACATTTAAAGTAACTACTAGGGTGTCTGTATCAGAGTGAAATCTGAACATTTTAACACAGGAACTGTTCCAGGTTTACCATTGTTACATACCATAAAATAACTTTTCAGAGCAGACTCAAAATTGAAGTTTTCCTTTACCCACTAATATCAGAGATAATAAATCTCATTAGCTGCAGGATGGATAATTCATGCATATGAGACAGCAAAAAGACCAGAGACCCACAGAGACAATTAAACAGAGTCTATAACTGTGGACTCTGATGCCATTCTCTGGTACTGAGTGTTAC
The DNA here is from genome assembly GCF_000260255.1 of Octodon degus. Classification (NCBI taxonomy): domain Eukaryota; kingdom Metazoa; phylum Chordata; class Mammalia; order Rodentia; family Octodontidae; genus Octodon; species Octodon degus. The sequence goes on from NW_004524636.1 coordinate 9,783,265, forward strand.
TAGCCAGACATTTGCAGCACATATTGAAAGAGCAAAATCCTTAAATTATAGCATTGTCTGCCTCTATAAGGAACAGTCCAAGATCTCTGGACATTCAGTTCATAGTTTACCTGCATGTGTGAGTGTACATCTAAAGTATCAAATTTGAGAACTGCAGACAGCTGTTATGTCTCTGAAACTGGCATTTAAAAACTGGACACAAGAAATTGATAATTCTCACGAAATAGATGTGGGATAAATGGGATAAATGAATCAAAAGATGGTAAAGAAAACAATATTCAAGTTGCCCCAGGACAGAGGTATTTTCTTAGATGTGAGCGACTGAAATTTTCAGGAGTTCTGTTGAATATTATAATTAATGCTCTTTCGGTCATGTGAATATATTAACTATTATAATAATACATGACAATATATACTTAATATATATTAAAACAATTATAAATAATAAAATTTCCTGATGCCTTACTTTTGTGGATTCTAAAGGAATAACAACTAAATTTCATGGTCACCGTCAGCCTCTTATTGCTACAGCTACACTCTGTAACATTCGTAAAGTCTCAGCTGCAGATAGCAATAAATATCTAAGTTAGATTGTATATTTGGGCGTCAGCTGATCTGTGCTGGTCTCAGCAGATTTTGGCAGGGCTTGTTTTTTTCTTTAGTCATATTAGGCTGAGACAGACTATATCAACAGTCTCGGTCAGACTTGTTCTCCTATCTAAGGGTTGGCTTATTTAGGATGGCTACAGCTGAGATGACTGGCAACAGCATGGCTGTAGTGGGATACAACACTAAACATTTGCTTAACAAATTTATGGTTCAGTTGAATGGTTCTGGTGTTGGCTGACATATTCATAACACAGTATAGAAAGTCAGTGGTTTGAAACAATGCACACGATTTCATCTCATACTGATTGTGCTTTAAGAATATGGTACAGCTTAATAGGTATCTCTGCATCCAGGTTTTATCAGGTTGCAATCAGGACTCCCTGGGGGTGACATTTTGTGGAGGTCTGATTAGGAAAGAGTCTATTTCAAACTCATGTAGGTTGTTGGCAGAATTCAGATCCTTTCAGATATAGAATTGAGGTCTTTAATCCCAAAGACTCCCAGTCTCTTTCCTCTCATGTGGGCCTCTGCACATTTCATCCTTGGGTGTTTTCATCTTCAAGGCCAGCTGGAGGGTAAGAGCTTCTCTACTAAGATGATCTTGTGTAACTACTGTGATCACACGACTGACATCCTGTCAGCTTTAGCATGTTCTCATGATTGGAAACATATCACTGGTCCTACCCATTCTCAAAGAGAAGGAATTGCAGAGGGACTAAGAAGTCTCTTGTTGGGAACCATTGGGCATGGCAGTGAGTCTATCTGCCTCATCTGGGATCATGGGCATGTCTTGGGATCAGTTAATGATCAGGAGGTCTAGAGAGGCATGTTCACATGGCTCATGGATGCAAGAGGAAGAGTGGACATGTGGAAGTGATTTTTTAGTTTTCCACGTGAATCTCATCTGCTAAAAGAAGTCACATAACAGGAGAGAGAGAGAGAGAGAGAGAGAGAGAGAGAGAGAGAGAGAGAGAGAACTGCAGATTTCAGTGGCAAAGGCTACAGAGTCAGAAATGATGAAGCTCTGCTTCCATCAGCACCACACTCACCTTCAGCCGTTTATTCCAGGAATTTAGTGCTAAGCGAGTCTCATGCTTTTCTTCCTCTGGTCAGTATTTGTTGAAGGACCAAGCATCCTGTTTGGTGTCACACAAGTGACACAACCCTAGTTACATCCTGTGTAGGCTTTCTGTTGTTGCACAATTCCACAGTGATGAGAACATGCACAAACCCCCTGCCACTGCCCTCACAGGAACCCATCTGAGCAGCTTTTCTCCCTCCAGTACTCTCAGATTCAGTAAACTTTCTCTTCAGAGGAGAAAAAAGAGAGAATATAGTTGGCCCCACTCTGTAGCCTATTTTATCTCATAAAATCATTTATGAAATTCATTTCTGTACTCTATCTGTCAAGAACAAGGCCAACTCATGGTGTTCTACTCACCCACCACCATACATCAGATACCTGTAGAACCACCATCTTGAAACTCTCCTAATGCAAAGAATGTTCTAGTGCTTCTCAACACTGGCTGTACAGTCACTATTATAGTCTCTTGAGGAGCTTTAAAATTTTCCCATGTCAACTTGAGCCTTTTACAGCTCAGCATGTTAATATGGCATTACTTTTTATACCTTGTAGTTATTCTTTTCTGCTGAAAGGTTAAGACCAAATTAAAGCAAGACCCATATAACTAAAAATGTAACTTTTGCTTCTGACACTGCCAGTTCTTCTGATAAACCACTGCTATTATGGACTATTCGACTATATTGAGATATTTTGCTGAATTCAAGTACCTACAATATTTGAACTGGCATCAAGTATGAAAAGATCCTTTAAAGATTTCTCCACATACAGCTTCTCTAACAGCAAAGGAAGACCCATCTCTGACAAAACAAAAAAGGGAGATATAAATGAAGGACTATTTTGCAGTGAAAAAAATATATGTATGTATAAAATAGTTAGGATAGATATATAGCTACTTTCTCTTAGTTCAATGAGAAGATTAGTACTAATATTGTTTAGACAAGAGATAGTGTCTATATCTTGTACTGTGAATAAGAACTACAAAGGCAATAATATGCACTGTATTAATTATTGTAACTGTCCTACTAACCTGTTTTGAAACTGTCTCACTGCTATTTTTTCAGTAAAATTAATAATAA
>NW_004524636.1:9786133-9789031 GCF_000260255.1 Octodon degus
AATATTTAAATGGCAATGGAATACCCATCTCTGATAAAACTAAACAAAAAAGGGGATACAAATGAAGGACCATTTTGTATCCGTATATACAAAATCATTAGGATAGATATACAGCTACTTTCTCTTAATTCAATGAGAAGAAATATTTGTACTAATAGTGTTTGGACAGGATATCATGTCTGCATCTTGTGCTATGAATAACTACTATGAAGACAATAATATGCAATGTATTAATTATTTTAACTGTCCTACTAATCAGTTTTGAAACTGTCTCATTGTTATTTGTTTCTCAGTAAAATTAATAATAATAATAATAATAATAATAATAATAATAATAATAAAATTCCCATGTCTAATGCTGCCCGTATAGGAAGAATCTCTGGGAGTCAGTTCTAGACCCAGGCATTAAAAAAAATTTCTTTAGATGATTTTAATGTGCAGATGTAACAGAAAATGCTCCAATCCTCCAGCCAGTATACTTCAGTTTATTAGTTTCCCAGGTAATCGTATCCCAGATTCCATTACTTCTGTCTCTTAGAAATGGTTGGTCACTGTGATGCACATTGTATAAACCAATCCCCAAAACAACCAACCATTCTGCCTATACAGTTCCTGCTTGCTTGTCTCCTGTAAGCCTTAGACCACTAGAGATCAGGCTCTTATATTCTGGGAATAATGGTTACCATTGCCAATTGACATAAATAAATGTACTTTCGAATTCTGGGCTTTGTTTTCGTGTTTCTGCTTGCTGTATCACAGTTAAGATTAAGAATCTCCATTACAAATGAACATATGGACCAGACTGTCTCCAGTAACAATTGCTCTTAAAATGTAAAAGCTCAAAATAAGTAGAAAAGTTTACTTGTGTTTGACAATGGAAAAAAAAAAAGTGTCTGCCAAGGAGTTTTTAGCAGGAGGTTTTTTTCTCTTTGTAGATGAAACCACATTTGCTTTGAGGCATGTCTTCCTCTAGTACCCTAAAGCCACACAGATTGGAAAAAAATTGCACAGAAATATATTTCCATGCCCAGGATTACACAATTAAAATATAACTAAAAACTGGACTTCTGATCATCTTTTGTTTTCTCTTCACATCTTTGACATCAATGTATTTTCAAAACATGAATGTGAAAATTTGTGAGCAATAAGTTAAGCTCTATTATCTTCCTCATATACATAAAACTAGTTTCATTTGTTTACCAAGCTCAAAACTAGGTCCTTTGGAAATAAATGGAAAATTCTAGAAAAATAAACTAAATGGAGCTTTCCAAAAAAGCTATTTATCTGCCCTGGATCAAAACTGTCTTGTTCATATTTCTGAAGTTTAAGCAAAAAATTTAAAAGTGTACATTAGAACATAGTTTATTATTGGAAACTACCTTTTTGTTTTCAGAAGTGAGAACTTAAGCCTAGAGCATTTGCACTGAGTTACAGCCCCAGCCCTTTATTTTTATTGATATATCTTTAAAATTTTGAAGTAGGGTCTCAGAAAGTGGCTATGTTGCTCAGGCTGGGCTTGATCTGGTGATTCTCCTGCTGCATAATCCAAGAGTGCCAGAGTTGCAGGCCTGCACCACCACATGCAGTTTCATTTGTCTTTAATTTAGATAGACAGCTGTTAGGGATATTAAGAAAAAAGTAGTATTGTTTGAAGTCTTCCTATATATTTAATGTTTCCAAACAAGTGTCTTCAAATGGTCTATAAATACAGATTTAATATCCATGCTTAAAATGGCTGCTTCTCAAGGACAAGAATAATGCAGATGAGCGTGATAAGCACATTGTTCCTGTGCTATATGGAACATGAGAGACTCTATCCTAAAACTGGCTTGTAAGTGCTTATAAATCCTAGAGTCACCTGAGTATGGAAACAGACTCCTGGCCCAAACCAAGTTTCTTAATCATGGGTACAGAGACTATCAACCTTGCCTTTGTTGTATTCTCTAAGTCCCTTCCCAGAGTTTGTTAATTTCTAAAAAGGATTAATCAACTCAGAGTGTGGAGAGCTTCCTGCTACCCTGCGCCAGTGGGACCAGACCCAGCCCAGGCGCAGCGTGGGCCGGACCCTCTCCCACCCCCTCGGGCCGCCCCCCTCCACTCCGCAGTACCTCCCCACCCCACCCGCCGAGTAGGAATTTCTGCCGAGTTCCGGGAACCCACAGACCCAGTCCTAGCCCAGGTCCGGTGAATGTGTAGAGAGCTTCCTGCTACCTTGCGCCGGCGGGACCTGTCCCAGCCCAGGCGCAGAGTGGGCCAGACCCTCTCCCAACCCCTTGGGCCACCCCCCACCACTCCACAGCACCTCCCCACCCCACCTGCTGAGTAGGAATTTTGCGGTGTTCTGGGAATCCCCAGACCCAGTCTTAGCCCAGGTCCAGTGAGTGTGTGGGAGAGCTTCTTCTTACCCCTACTTCACCTTGCCCCCTCCAGGCACAGCTCACTCCTGGCATACATGCCTGAGGTGTAACCCTGCAGCTGCAATCCCTGCAGAGAGTATAGAGGATTGATCCACCCAGCTAGTCCAGGAGCAAAAAATCTTGCCACAGGGGCACAACATACTCACCCTCAAGGGCAGCAGCGGGAAGGAGCTGAGCACAGCAGCCAGACCTAAGCCAGACGCAGCTGGATAAGTCCGAACTTTGTAGAGCTGCACCTGAACTTCAGTACGAGCGAAGGTTATAACTACAACAAAGATCTACAACAAAGGTCAGAAGAAAGTGCTCCACAAAATGACAAGAAGGAACAAAATGTAAACTCAGAACCCACGCACACCCATAACAAGTGCAGAGGACACTAACACAGAGCAAATTGGAAATCACACACCTGAAAGCAATGAATCAACAGCTTCTGAAATAAAGAAACAGCTGCAGAAAGATATAGAAGACCTCAGATTGGAAA
>NW_004524636.1:9794651-9798375 GCF_000260255.1 Octodon degus
ATGGTGTTTGTAAATAGGATCTCAAGTCCGCATCTTGTACAGCAATTAACCACTAAGAAGAATATATGCAGTGTATTATTTTTTGAAACTGTACTTCTGATTTGATTTGAAACTGTCTCATTGCTGTTTATCAATAAAACTTTGAGAAAAAAAAGATTAATCAACTGTATTGGTAGCCCTGATTCAAATGCAAATCAATAAATTCAGAGCCCCGCCCCCATCCCTCTCACTGTTCACAGTCTGGGTCACTGTCCACTCGCCCTGACCCCTAGAGCTGAGTCCCAGATAGCTACTCATCAGTTAATCCAAAACCTGAACATCCTTTCTTGCCCTGCCTTCCCTGGGACTTTCTCAGTAAAGGTGATTGCTGGCTGCCCACAGTGCCCTGGAACTCCTGCCCTACTCTGTTGTTTCTCTACATAACACTGCCATGGTGTTCTGTATCTTCTTCTCTTGGAAACCAAGCATAATCTTTTCAGTGGCAACTGGTTCCTGGTATGTTGATATTGCCATACTTAAATAACAATAAAACCCAGATTAATATGAATGAAATATAAGAATTTGCAGTTTGAATATGTCCCCAGGTGACACTGATGCTACTCAGTTTTAGGGGACGTTTGGGAGATACACTTCCCCCAAAGCATTTAAAAGCTGTCATGGTTCTGTATATTAGTGGAAAATGGAAGCAGAGCCTAACAGATGGATATAGGGTTATAGTGCGAGTACACAGAGTGTGTAGGTTTTGTGGGTTCACTTAATCATTATACTGCTATGGTTATTAAATCATTTTTCCATTATTGAAGTCCTCCTAGGAAAGCTGTGTTGTTATTATTCTATCCTGGTACAGGTGACTTTGTTAGTTACTGAACAACACAGAAACTGGCATAAGAGTATGGTTTTACTCTACGTCCAACTGTGGCCCTGTACTGAATTGCACGCCCTTGGAAAATTCACTTCTGCCTCTTAGCCTCAATTTTCTCTTCTGTGCCTTATCAATAGCAGTGACACCTAACAATATTAGTCTTTTTATTCTGCTGTACCAAAAGTGCCTTAAAGTAGGTGGCATATAAACAAAAGGCATTTATTTCTCACAGTTCTAGAGGCTGGAAAGTCTAAGATCAAGATGTCAGGAGGACTTGGTGTCTGGAAAGGCCTCACTTTTTCACAGATGGCGGCTTCTTACTAGGTCCTCATGTGGTGAAAAAGGTGAGTGGGCCCTCTGGGACCCCTTCTCCTTGTGATCCTGTTCACAAACGGCCTGCCACCAGTTGGCGATTTCCACACATGAATTTTGGCAGGACACAAAGCACTCAGCCCATTACTCAACCTTGTACACGGTTAATATTAGGATGAAGTGAACCAAATGCCAGAAAAGTGTAGCACAGCCCATGGCACACAGTTGGATTTCAAGTATGTAAGCTATTGTTGTTGAAGTTATTTTGAAGCTAAAAAATAGAATTATAATCAATTTCATTGTCTCGCCATTTGTATAATATAATTTCAAGCCTGGAGCTTTGGATTAAGAACAATAGTATACAATTAAAACAATCTAAAAATAAGATTCTACTGTATTTGTTTTACAAAGCAGAAAATTAGAATTCCCAGATAGAACTTTATATAACTGTACTCTAAATAAAAAAGCTATCATTGATGTGATTTTGTCCCAAGATTTTATATGAGAGTAAAGTCACTTATTTCTGGCTGTGTTTCAGTTTCAGTCCTTCTGTTGGCAGCACGGTGATGAGTGGTCACAGTGCAAGCCTACCTAGTGTGGCTTCATGTTTACAATACTGGCCTTGCAAAAATACCTCTTTCCAACCCACTACATCTGATGTATAACGTACTTCTGAAACATGCCCCCTTCATCACAAAAAGGCTCACAAGGGAGTGTCTTTGTGTGGTCTTCTGGTTTGTCCATTACTGACATAAATGACAGAAATTTAAGATTATATTGTTTTTATCATTTGAGCAGACAAAGTCAGTAGAAAAAATATTTAAATCCGGCTGGGTCAATATTAAATTTAATCCTTGTGATTTTGAGGAGCATCTTTTGCAGTAAAACATCAGTTACCTCTGAGTTTCTCTTTGAGCTGAAAGCATCAATGATTTGGCTGGGAGAAAGGTTATGCATTTCCAGTAGGAAGAGAGAATGTTGAAGAAGAATACTTTAAGGTAAGCCACTGAGCATCCAGAACAAATAGAGAAAGGATTTTTCTCAATGGAAGGGTCTGCAGGGGATTTTTATACTAAATGGAGGCTAGGGGTATGGATGTAATCAATGCTTCCCAAAGGTTAGGGTCATCTTTTAAAACTGGCTGATAATACAAAAAATGCCTTTAAAATTAAATAAGGTAGAAAAAATATAACAGCATTTTGTATTTTTGGTGTATAGTTTGCAAAATGTAACCCCTTTCTTTAGTAGATCATGGCTAAAAGTAAGTTTGAAAATATTGCCTTAGATATTTCTTGAAATGATTTATTTAGGATACTGACCCAGACTAGAGCTGAATAACATTTTTTTTTGCATAATTTTATTGAGAAACAAATAGCAATGAGACAGTTTCAAACCAAATTGGTAGGGCAGTGCCAATAATTAACACATTGCATACTGTTTTCCTAGTGGTTATTTGCTGTACAAGATGCAGACATGATATCCACTTTACAAACACTATTAGAACAAATCCCCCTATTCATTAAGAGAATGTAACAATATATCTATCCTAACCATTTTGAATACATAGATACAAAATGGACATTCATCTGTATCTCCTAGAGTTGAGTAACTTTGAATTAAGAACAATGGCATAGAATCAAAAGAATCTAAAAATAAGACCCCAACATTTATTGTTTCATAAAGCATAAAACCAGAATCCTTGGCCACAAGAGATTGTTTGCTATGTGATAAAAGAGCAATTTTATCCTAGGGCTTCACATCACAAGTCTGCTCTCATCTCATCCTGTCCCAGGCCCACAATGCAAGGGTGTGCCTACAGTGAGACATGATTTTCACCCTGTCTTTCTTTTGTTTTGAGCAGTGGACAATCTGTGACTTGCCACCTAAGATGGCCAATATCACCTTTCTCATATTGTGTCATCTTTTTCAAGAAGTAGGTGTCAGGCTCTCAGTCTAAAGCAGGAAGGGTTTCAGTTTATGGCAAATTGCAGGTTTTCTGTTTTATTCTAATGGAGTTTTTCACATACTTTACTTCTATTTCTACTTTGTCCCATAAGGATTTAATTGTTTTATTTTCCAGTGATTTTATTTAAGCAGGAAATTAATGTGAAGAAAATATTAAATACTATAGCTATGGTGAGAAATGCTGAAAATGGTCTGGGACATTTGGGGAGTTTGGGAATCATATGCTGGGATGTCGGCGAGTGCAGCAACATCTCTAGAATTCTGGGTGGTCTCAGGACTTGGCCTTAGCAACAGGGTGGGAACTGTCTTTACGGAGCAGGTCAGACTTCCTTCTGTGGATGCTCCTAGACTTCCTGTACACTGCAGGTGACAGCTGCATTTTTTCCGGGAAAATGAAGAAAATACAGGTGAATATGGTCCAGAAGGTCCCCTGTGCTGATTTCCCAAGGTTAATATCCTTTCCAGTGCACTCAGACTTTTACCAAAGGGAATATCTTGGGTCTTGGAACTGCTCATTTTTCTTAGGTTGGCCACACTATCCTGAAGAGAGAGAGAGAGAGAGAGAGAGAGAGAGAGAGAGAGAGA
>NW_004524636.1:9798475-9836182 GCF_000260255.1 Octodon degus
GAGAGAGAGAGAGAGAGAGAGAGAGAGAGAGAGAGAGAGAGAGATTCTTATAACTGAGTATTGTTTCAGAGGAAAAATAACCAATTCAATGGGAAAATAGGAGGGAGAGTGCATTAGTCAATTTTCCACTGCTGGGATAAAATAGTTGACACATGAATTTTAAGTTGGCTCATAGTTTAAGAATGTTCAGTCCATGGTCTACTGCCTACAAGGCAGAAACATCATAGTAGAAAACCGTAATGGAGGAAAGATGCTTGGCTCATGGCATCCAGGAAGCAGAGAGCAGTGGAAGGGCCCAAGAAGAGGCCAGTGAGATCACTTACAGCCCTAGGATTTGATCCCTGGCACCACATGCTATGCCAGCTCTGCCTCCAAGTACCCTCAGTCAGTGATGTAGTCCAGGCATTGTGGCACATGCCTGTAATCTCAGTGCTGGGGAGGCTGAAAATAGGAGGATCACTATAAGTTAGAGCTGTGTAGTGATACCCTGCACAAAAAAAAAGAAAAAAAGAGTAACTAGAGGAGGGAGAGATCCAGGTACCAGTGGGAGCAGACAACTAGCCTCACCTCCCCAGGTTCAGTGGCCCCTTCAAGATATGGCAGTATAACCTGACCAGATCTTTATGACAAATTATGTAGGCCTTGCTGTACAAGTTACTAGCAGAAATCAAATAAAGTCAGAGTTCTGAAGCATATGTGGCCTCCCTCCTTTCTCTGATAATTGAGTCTAAAAATCAAATCTACAGCAAGTGTTAACCTGGGCCTCAGTTCTCCTTCCTGCTGTAGATGACACTCTTTTCAATGTAGCACAAGTAGGACAGCAGGGGAAAGTGGGAATTGCCTTTTTCCTGCTCCAAAATTTTGTGTCAGCATCAGGGCAAATTTGCCCACTCCTTAACTGCTTGACATAGCCATGACTGTGATATCTGGCCTCTTTACTATTGTGAGAGGAAGAAGGCTGCCAACATGCCCACATGGGCTCTTGCTGAGCACACCATCCCTCCCTTCCCCATGCACACAGCTTGTTTCCTGTACTAGGGAAGTAACCTCATGGGTGCCTTTTATTGCAAAACTTACCTTCCAGTACAAACTTGATGAGTTTTTTTCTCTTCCCTAATGCATCCCTCTCTGAGCACTGTAATTTGGGAGGTGGTGCTTTTATCCTGGTGAGGACAACTTGGTGAGTGGAGATGAAGCATTTTGAGTTCAAGGCTCAAAGTGTCCTCTGTACAACTCCGGCTCTTTTGCTTGCCAGTTTGCTTAAGCAGGAAACTCAGACAGAATGAACTACTTGGGTGATTTATATCCTTGGCTGGTTGTTCAGGGCTGGAGAGAAAGAGAAGGGGGAACCAAAGGGCTCCCATTACAAGTTAAAAATAGCCATTCTTGGGCTCTTCCTCTTCCTACTCCTGCTTTCCCTTCCAACTGGGAGCGCTTTTGAAAGGGGCTCCCCTCCCCCTGCCCTATTCCCTCTCTCATTTCTTCTTCTTCTGCCCAATGGTGACGACAGTGCATTTGAATGGCAAGATTTTTCTGAGCTGGGATAAGAAAGATACAGGAAATCACAACTGAAAGAAGTCTTTATGCTTCATGTCATCATCACCTTAGGATGAGGGACATAGACAGGAAGCAGTGACAAAAGCCAAGGTCTTAATAGCAAGGATGCCCAAAGACTCAGAGGTAATAGGGATGGAATCATTTGCCTATAGAAGACAAGACTACAGCCAGGATGGTGAACCTTACTTCCTGAGTTTACATCAGTGGACTTCAGGTTAGAGCCTGAAACTACAGTTTTGGGATACTTTGCTAATGGAAAGGTGGACTAAAACACTCTCTCTTTCTCCTGTCCCAAATTCTTAATGTGTTGTTGCCTTGTGTACCTATGAGCCAGGATTATGTGGTGAAGAAATGAACTTCTCGAGATTTGAAATGAGGCAAAAGCTCCTCTCATTTTGAATCAACTGCTCTCTGGGTTCAACTACAGAATGAGTCTGCTTATACCAAGGGTTTTCCATTCAGTCATGATTTCCCAAGTGAACAGGCAGTGGCTGCTTTGCTTACTCTACCTGCCATGGTAGTGGGTGTGATTGGCTTGAATCTAGAGAATGCTATAGAGCGACTCTAGGTTTCTCTCATGCAATTGTCTATGCTACATACACTTGATCAGTGGTTTTGAAACTGGTTGTAAGAACACAAGAATGAACATTACTGGGCAGGCCAAATAGCTCAGTTGATTAAAGTGCTTGCTTAGGCAGATGTAGGGGCCAGGAGTTTGATCCCTGGGCCTGCCGTCCTGGCCCTGCCCTGGGGGTGCACTGAGCCAGCAATTGAGACTGGGTATGGTGGCGCGGGCCTGTAATCCCAGCACTTGCGAGGCTGTAAACAGGAGGATCACTGTGAGTCCAATCTATGCAGTGAGACCCTGTAGACCCTTTCCTAATACAAAAACAAAACAAAACAAAACAAAACAAAACAAAAAAACATTACTTAGGGATGAAAATTTATTTATTTATTTATTTATTCATTTATTTATTTAATACAGAGTCTTGCTACACAGCTCAGACTGCTAGTGATCCTCCCATCCCCAGTGCTGGGATGCAGGCATGCGCCACCCCGCCTGAGGCTGGCACAGCATACAGTATTGGGGATCAAACATGGGTCTTTGCACTTGCCAAACAGGTGCTTAGACTGCTGTGCTGTCTCCCCAGCTCTGGGACTAAAATTCTTGACTTTCATTGATGGACTCTTGGATCAAGAACCTTGGGGAAAGGGACCAAGGGTGAAGGCTCTAACTTGTCCTCCAGGTGAGGCTCAAGCAGGCCTCAGAGAACCCCCCCTGTCTGATAGCTCAAAAAGCCAGCCCTACCTCTTTGTTTTATACTTAATGGTAAAAATTCTAAAATTCAATAAATATCTTCTACTGAGTGGTTCAAATAATGTTTTTGAAGAATTAAAAAAAATTTTTTTGTACAGGGTCTCACTATGCAGTTCACACTCATAGTGATCCTCCCGCTTTCAGCCTCCCCAGCAGCTGGGATTACAGGTGTGTGCTACCATGCCCGACTCCATTGCTGGTTTAGTGTGTCCCAGGGGCGAGGCTGGTGTGGCATATAGTACTGAAGATCGAACCCCAGTCCCTGTGCTTGCTTAAGCAGGTGCTTAGTCCATTAAGCTATCTCACCAGCCCTTTTCTGAAGACTTTTTATGAGGATCTCTGTTATGATAATGAATGAATGAAGTGATATGACTGCCAACCTAATGGAAGGATACTCATGATTAAGGGGTTACCTAAAAATGAATGTGTGTAGGTATGTTGCCTCTTACTCTTTTGAATAATATTCATTTTAGAATTAGAGAGGGACTGGGGAGATAGATGGGACCAGGAAGATGGCTCAGTGAAATAAGTGCTTTCCTGGCAAGCACAACAGCCTGAGTTCAATCCCTGGTTCTGAAAAAAAAAAAAAATTAGAGAAACTTCTGAATGGAGACAAAATAGTTTTACTGGGAGGGAATTAGAAAGTGACAGATTAGAATTCAAAACTATATATACATATATTACAGTGCTGGTTATTGAACCCAAAACCTTTGCATTAAGCTACATCCTTTATTTAAAAAAAATGAAAAAGACAAGATTCTAAATGCAGAGGCAAATCTAAGTGACACATATTTTCTGAATCATGGGTACTAGAACACGTAACTGTTGTTACAAAATAAATCCTTGGGTAATACCATCCTCAGTAGGTTTTTGAAAATTGTTGATATAATGAAATCTACCAGTCATTCTCCCAGGGTGACAGTCCTAGTGTTCTCGTACACAGCCACAGTGCTGTTTGGTGATGCAGAACTCTTTAGCCTCAAGTGTCAAGCACAGCAGCCACAAGTAGAATAAATTGGAAGCTGTCATCTGTCAGAAAGTAAGACCTTTGGACAAAGTGGGTCAGAGCTCTGTACATCGAATACTGAAGGGCGTCTTTCTGAAAATTACATTTCATAAGATGTTTTCTGAGAGCACTAGCAAGTGAATGGTTTGGGTGGTCTTCAAGCCCCACCCAGCTCTCCCAGAGCTTCTACTTTAAGTCCTCCAATTTCACTAAGAGCACATGAGTTCATGCAATTTTCAATCACTGTGAAAGAGAACTTATTTTTGAATTTTTTTGATATATATATCTTGCAAAGAGATTCTTAACAGCAAAGGCAATTTTATACTACTTCAGGTACAACTTTTCTTTTGGTTTGTCCTTATTCTTTTTTAAAGAGTAAAATTTCATTACATTTATTTTACAGCATGTTTCATAAGGAGACAGAATACTCTATTAATCCCCCTTAATCCACCCCAGATTCAACAATTACTGAGGGTTTGAGATATTTGTTTAAGCTACACCTTTTCCTCTTTATTTTTTCCTGAATTATTTTAAAGCAAATTCCAGACATTGTTTCATTCCATGCATGCATTCCTCAGTGCACATCTCTAATGAGTTATGGATATTTTGCTACATAAACCTAATGCTATTATCACAGCTAAAAATTATAATTACAAGGTCATTGAATATCGTTAACATTATAATTTCCTTGATTACTGCAAAAAAATATTTTCAGAGTCTCTGTTTTTTCATTGTCAAGTTGTGTGGCTTTAAGTTTAGGATTCTATCAAACACTGCAAACAGAAAAAAGAAGGAAATAAGAGAAGATGTAAATTTACTTACTAAAGAGGGTTTTCCCAAATTCTCACAGCTCTAATCTGGATACCATGCAGTGTGACAGGCTTCTCACTGGGTTCCCACAGCTGGTTAGTGTTTTGAATTCCAGCCCCATGAACTCATCTCAGGCTCCAAGGGCTAATGCTCAGCGCCCAACCTACAGCTGATATCTCTGATGACAGAGTAATGGGGAAAATGCGGGCATTGTCTGCCTCTTTCTAAACGCACTGTCATTTCTGTAATTCTTCCATCTCTGTTGGGAACAAGTGAATCTAATGCTTTTTGGATTCCATTAACCCATGATGGAGGCAAACATAATACCACTCAAACTTATTTTGTGGAGGACAATAAAATAAACTGTTGCATGGTGGCCAAGCCTTTGAATTTGGTCACACTTCTTTAAATTGGCCTTTTTATTTTGAAGCTGACCTTTGAAAGATATATATGATGACAAAATAAAAAGTGATAGAACGTCACACCACAGTCAGGTCAATAGTTAATATAAGCTCTAAATTTTGACTGTGACTTGCCTGTCTTGCTCATAATAGATAAATCTACTTATAGAGAAAAGACAGTCTTCTGCTTACAGCAAAGAAAAATTTACAAGAAGAACTTTCAAAATCAAAGTTCCTCCCCATTTTAAAATATTACACACCCTCCATTAGATGCCTTGGAGGTTCTATTTTGGAGACCCCACTACAGCTTTCTCAGCATGTTAAGGATTATATAGCACTCACTTCATGGAGCTTGAAATTTGAATTTATAAAAATTTTCCTCATCTGGGCACAGCAGCAGTCACTTGTAATCCAAGCACTTTGAGAAAGTGAGTCAGGAAGATCATAAGTTCGAGTTCAGCTTGGGAAACTTTAGTGACTTGGTGAGATCCTGTTTGAAAATAAAAAAAAAAAATAAAAGGAGCAGGGCATACAAAGGATGTTGTTTAGTCTGAAGGCCCCGACTTCAATCTCCAATACAGAAAAAAATTTTTCTTAATATAAATCATTTGTCTCCTTTCCATTTGCATTGATTTATAACTCAGTGTGAAGGAGAACAGGTTGTGGGAAGGGGAGAAAAGAGGCTGCACTTTTCAGAAGTGGATGGGGCATTTTTGGAAGAGTGGACTTGAAGAATCTGGAATTTGTGCTCACAGAGCTTTATTTTCTAGCTGGAAGGTAGGGATCCTATACCTCTGCTTGAGCTCATGGGAAAAGCGGTTTCTGATCTTGGCAAGTTGCTACAAGAACAATACTAGACAGTTTCTGTTCACAGTTATTTCAAAGATATCTCTGGTGGAGACACCCTTTTCAAAAGGGTGGACATTTGAACAGGAAACTGAATGAGCCCAGGAGCTGGACATGAGAAGTTTCCAAGGAAAGTCCTGAGAGGATGAAATGGGGCCTCTCAGATGAAGGGACAGGTGGTGTTCATGACACGAGTTTGCAGGCGAGTCCCAGGTCCTGGGGTTCTGATAGGATACGGCTGAAAACTTGGGACTTGGAGCCTGGGTGCTGTAGGGTAGGTTCAGCAGGTTTATGGGCAGGAATGGCACATGGCAGGAATTCTCACACTCTGGTGGGCATCAGGATTATTTCAGGAATTTGTTACACCTCACACTGCTGGCTCCACCATAAGGGTTTCTGATTAATCAGGTCTGGGTTGGAGGTCTGAAATTCTTGATTTCTACCAAGTTCCCAGGGAGTGCCCAGCATGCTGGTTCAGGCGACCACACTGTGGAAACCCATAAGTGGCAGCTGCAGGTTGGGGTGGTATTTGCCTATCTTTTGCAGTTACCCTGAGAATGTGGAGCAGTTTAGATGGCAGGTGTTTTCATGCCATGGATTATCATGTTTCCATCTTTCCTTAGATGCTTTGCTTTTTGTCTTCCTTAGAATGAACTTGAACCTCACTTTGACATCTGCGGTGCAAAGTGCAAAGAGAATGTTTAAAGGCCATTGAATGCCCATATCCAGTGGCTCCCTCTTGGTGACCTGCAGCTTAGGAGCAGGAGGCTACTGCAGCTGCAGCAGGGGTTGGAAGCAGCAGCCTCTCTCAATATTCCTGAAGTGAAAGGGAGGCTGCCTTTCCTAGGCCCCTATCCTTCTGTCAATCTGGGGCTCCCTGAAAATGCACTTAATCTTCCCAGACATTTATACAAGAGTAAACTAAGTTAGCAGGCCAGCGGCATCGTTGATCTCCAATCAGGAAGCATTCCGACCGTGAGGAAACATGGGTGAGCAAATGTTTACGGACCGTGTAATTAATAGGATGCCTTGCCCTGTCTATCGGCCCTTAGTACCATATTTCCTGTTCAAGGCAGTGAAAAGCAAAAAATATTAGTTGCTGTTTGACCAAAGGAACAAGTGTCTTCCAAATGAACACATGATCTATTAGCAGTCTTGCAGAGCCTTCCCATGGGAACAGGCATTTTACTTTGTTTTACAGCTAATTTCTTTCTTCCAGAGGTTCCCAGACACATCAAATACCTTACATTGGAGGCTGAAGTCAAGATTTATAGTGCAGGCCCATGCAATTCAATGTCAAACAACTCTGATAACATAAGGGCTGGAAGTCAACCATTTTCTCATGGGTTCTCATAAAAAAGTCATTTTAGCCAAATTGAGTTTGAATAGGCGGGTGTGTCTCCCTGCGTTGATAGACGCTCCCTACCCATGAGCCCCTGGGAAGAAACTGGCTGCTTTCTTTTGCTACAGTAGCAACAGAATATGCAAAGGAACCAAGTGATTCCTGGCTGATATTATTTTTGAATAATCCCACAGTGGATTTTGTTGCTTTTTCTTTTTTCTGTTGGACTTCAAAGGGAGGAAAAGAAACCCGAATGCTTTCTCTCTCACAGTGTTTTGTATCCAGCTTTTCTGCATTAGATTCCTCTTTCGTGTCCCATTACTTGCTCATTGTTTCTCACCCGTGTGTCTCAAGAGGCTGTTTCCCTAGAGCCAAGTTATTGTTGGTGCCAAGAGTGGATCGAAAAAGTTGGTGCTCTCTTTTGTTTCTGCCTGGAGGTTCTTGTGTTTGCAAACTCTTGGAGATAGAAGGAGCTTCGGAAGCAGTAAAATAAGTTTCATTTCTACAACTGAAAGGGGGTTGCAGGGTGGTAAAATCATCTCTCCAACAATATGCAGAGTGTGGCAGCTTGAGGATGGCGAGCATTATGGGTGTAATGCTCTCTTCTAGGATTTTTAACCAACTGTAGGATAAGAAGGCAGGGAGAATGTCTTGCCTCCCATTGCCTGGTACATTCTGTGTTACAGTGTTTTGTACAGTGGCATGGACCATAAAGAAGAGAACCTCCACATCCCTCAACAGGCCTGATGTTGTGCTAAGAAGACTTTAAGGCTCTTGGAAAGAGATGTGTGCCACACTGCAGCTGATCATCTGCAGGGAGGAGCTGCCCAGGGATTGCTAAAGAGGATTGGCAAAGCGAGATGAGGGTGAAGATTGCTTAGGAGCACTGTGGGACACTGAGAACGTGTGTGGGGGTAAGGATCACCTGGGGAGCTGGATGTGGTTACTTGCCTGCGACTTAGCACAGTCTGTTTCTTTTCTTCACAAAATATGCAGAGTGTGGTAGCTTGAGGGTGGAGAGATCAAGTGCAACCTGGGCAACTTGTCGTTTAGTAAGATCATGCCACAATAAACAAATAATAAATAAATAAATAAGGCTGGGGATGTAGCTCCATTTCAAGGTTCTGAGGTCAAACTCCAGTACAGAAAAAAATATTTTGGCTGTACATAGTGTATTGCACCTGTAATCCTGGCTATTCAGGAGGCTGCACATAGAGAGTCACAAATTTGAGGCCTGTCTCTGTAATGTACAAGACCCTCTCTTAAAATATAAAGGGGTGGGCTCTTAGCTCAGTAATAGAAGATTTACTTAGCAAAAACAAGGATGTCCTTGGGATCAGTCCTGAGTAGTTAAAAAATAGAACAAAAGAAAAAAGCAAACAAATTCTCCTCCCCTCCCCCAATTAAGGGATGTGGAAGAAAAGAAAGAAAAAAAAAAAACCCAATCACAATAAATTCTAAGGTATAGTTTTAATTTTTACAGATCTGTTTCTGTTTCTTTCTTACTGTAGGTACAAAGCAAACAAAAATATAAGAAACACACACATTTTGTGAAGAAACTTGGATGCTGGAGGCTTTATAATTCAGAGCAGAAGAAAAACCAGAGCTCAGGGCTTGGGGAGGCTGAGAGGCCACATTGTGGCAGCCACATTGGGTGATGGTGACACCGAGGATACTGAAGACAGAGTTTGAGCTAAGGCTCAAGGCTCTGGCCTACCCTTAGAACTACTGAGTCATAATCTCTGGAAATGGGGCCCAGAAACCAGATTAAACAAACTCTCCTGTCACCTCCTTCTTACCCTAAAGTTTGGGGGAGGGGGAGTCCTTGGAGCAAGGTACAGGGATGTATGAACATACCTATCCATGGGCAGTGGAGGTTCATTGGGATTGCATGGGAGGAAAATATTGATTAACTCTAAGTAGCTGAATCAAATAAAAAAATCAGATGTGTCTTTCTCAATACAAAGGGAGTATAAATATTGAGGTTTTATGCCATTTAGGATGCAAGAAGTCAGTGATGTAAGAAGTTTAAATGCTTTACCCCTTGCTGTATCCAGTGTTTACCTGCAGATTTAAAAAAGGGAAGGTCCAGCCAGATAGCTCAAGGGACTAAAGCACCTGCTTAGCTCCAGCACTGGGACTTGGGTGTGACCTCTGGTGGGCCTTGCCAGCCCCGCCCCCAGGGCATACTGAGATGGTGACTGAGACTGCGTGTGGTGGTGCCAGCCTGTAATCCCAGTGCTCGGGAGGATGAAAACAGGAGGATCACTATGAGTCCAACCTGTGTAGTGAGCCCTGTAGACCCTGTACTAACTAACTAACTAACTAACTAACTAACTAACTAACTAACTAAAAACAAAAAGGGGAACCTGCCGTTCAGTTAATCAGCTCATGTTCCAAAACTTGGCAATTTCTTCTAAATGTTTTATCTCTCTAAACAAGCCTCATGCTACCCTTCATCTTCTCCTGTAAAAGTGGAGCAATAAAAGCTACCTCACTACAAATACAATGTGATGGGTCAATGAGGTCATGTAAGATGGTACAAACAAAATACTTGACAGCAGGCATAGTCAGGGGTGATTCTTATGCAAGCAGGCATCATGGTTGCAGGGGTGGTTGCTGTGGTGACAGTGGTATTCCACTTGGTATCCTGTTTAGAGGTTTTAGCATAGATATTATTGAAGCCTAATATCAACTCAACAAAGGATACAGACAATGAGTGGACAATGCCATGATGTTCACAGTGTAAGCACTGGCCAGTAGTTAAATTCAGAGACAAATTAGGACAGATCTGGGAAACTTATGCTCAGCCTTATTCTCAGGCAGAGCCACTATTTTGACTTGTAGCACTTAAGACTAGTATTTTTCTTCTTGTTGAAACTTTATTTAAATGAATTGCACTGCAGCATATGTCCTATTTTGTGTCTAGCCTTTTTTTGCTCATGTGTGTAGGAGAGATCCATTTGAAAGTATTTTATTTTATCTTTTATTTTTATTTTTTTATGGTACCAGAGATTGAACTTAGGACCTTGCACTTGCCAGGTAAGCACTTATTCCAATGAGCCATGTTCCTAGCCCCTTGATAGTATTTTAATGTACATTAATTCTACATTAAAATGCTATTCTTTGCCAGATAGTATTCCATTGTAAGGAGGTACTATAATTTCTTTGGTGAACAATTGTGCGTAGCTTTGCTGGATGTTTGGGTTATAGGATATATATGTGTCTAGTTTTATTCAGTGCCACCATTTGTTCAAAGTGGTTGCGCACATCGTCATTATCCCTAGCAGATACACCTTTTGCTTGCTCCAGTTACTCACCAGCACTCAGTAGAGCCTATCCTTGTTGGTGGAAATGTAGAATTTCAGTGAAGTTTTCACTTGAATTCTCCTGCTATGCAGTCAAGTATCTTTGACCTTGCTACCCAGCCTTGCTTTGGGGAAATGGGACTTTTAATTTAGTTTTGTTCATTAAAAATGTGTTATCATTTTCTTAATCATGTATAAGCAGTTTTTGACTGACTGGTATTCTGAGTGTCAGTCTTTTCCCAGATATGTTCATTGCAAATTCCTGCTATTCTGTTACTTGATTATTTTAATCTTTGGTAAAATTTGAACAGGTTTTCATTTTTGTAGGATTGCCAGAAAAAATCATAACATTGCCAGTTACATTCAGATTTGAGAGGAAAACCATGTGATTTTGAGTATAAGTGTGCCCCACATATAGTGCAATGGACACCTTTCTAATAAAAATTTATAGTAATTTTTTGGCAATTAGAGTATGTTGATTTTGGAGCCATGTCTAATGTCAAAGGATTTTTTGTTTTCTAAGTTGAAAAACCATTTATTTCACTGGAAAGATAAAAGTGACCCAACTCTAGGTTATCCACATGTTACTCAGTTGAAGCTCTGCTCTTGTGCTTGCTGGCTTCTGCTTTGATGTTCACCCTGTGCGACTTACAGGGGTTCAGGTTCCGGATGGCATCCTCTGTCACTGTCTTGTCTTCTATGTGCACAAAGCCATAGTTCTTAATGATGTCACTTCCCAGCACCTTCCCATACTTCTCAAAGAGTGAGGATAACTTGTACTGTAACATCACATAACTTAGTAGTGTCCCAAATTTTCTGATCGAGGAGATTATGGGGCCAAAGAGGAAAGTGATCGATGATGTAGAGTGTGCCTAAGGAGAGTCACATGGAGAGAAAACATTCTCTCAGGCTTTCACAGAGAGCACATTGGCCAAGCAATGGCCGTGACTCATCCACATGGCTGACACTGACAAAGGATCTACAATCTGAGGTACAGGATCTCAGGATAAATCCTGAGGGGATTTCACTGACCTTATCAGACCCAAAAGCTACAACTCTTGTTGCATACATCTTGCTTTATCTTGGTCTTAACTATCCAGCAGAAAAGTATGAAAATGAAATATAACAAGTAAAGCCATGCTGTTATGTTGAGCTGTAGGGGACTCAGGTCAACAATTTCTGACACTGCCAGTGAAGTGGAAGACCCAATACTATTATGGACTACTGGAACCTTTTAAAATATTTTGCTGAATTAACACACCTATAATATTCAAATGACAGGACTAAACTTAAAAAAGGGGATACAGATGAATCCATTTTTAATTCATGTATTCAATATGGTTAGGATAGATATATAGTTACATTCTCTTAATGAATAGAGGAATTTGTTCTAATAGTGTTTGTAAATAGGATATCATGTCCACATCTTGTACAGCGAATAAGCACTAGGAAGAATGTATGCAATGTGATAATTATTGAAAGTGTCCTACAAAAAAAACCAAAAAACAAAAAACAACAAAAAAGATTGAGCGAATCTCTTGCTTTGTGGCTTCCAGGGGCAGGTTTCTGATGAACACCTTCACCATCTCAACCCAACCACACAGAAATCTACAGGGCCTCTTCCTCTTGGTGCGGACACTTCTGACAAAATGCTCCATCAAAGGACATTAAAATTTGTCTTTAATTTAAATTTTCTATAATTTCTGATTAAATATTTCTGGCTACCGATGAACACATAAAATGCTTTTATTAGAGTGAATCTATTCAATTTTGACTTTTTTCCTCTTTCACCATGAATCAGGCGCTTCAGTATTCAGTGGCAAGTTTCAGTGCAGCTTGAAATGGAAAGTGATTTAGCACCTTGGATCTCACCTCTGATTACATTCCTCAGACTTCTCAACGGCTTTCCTCAAAGTCAGTTTTTCTTCCTGTCTTCCATTCACACTTCACATTCAGAAAGGGAGTAAATACCTTGGAGGCGAAGTACAGGGTGAACCTCTGCTGCGGTGGCTGGTGTGGAGTGAGAGCTATACCAGGAGAAAGAAGAGGGGCTAGCAAGAAAGACAATAAAGGCGATGCTTGGCTGGACAATGACAGCCTATAGTAAGAAGAATCAAGGAGGCCCACGCAGAGGACTCGTGAAAGAAAGAAAAGGGACATTGGAGAGTTCTGTTTAGTAAACACTATTTGGTAACATGACTCTGCCCTCTGCCTAGATTCAGAAGAAATCAGAGGAGTAAGTGCAATTTAAGTTCCACATGGCTTAAGGAAATGGAATTGACAGTTAGAAAGTGGAAAGAGCATCTGATCAACGTGTGGCTACTGCATTGGGAACGTCCGGGAGTGCTTCCTAGAAATGTGGGAATCCAGACCTGCTCAGTCATAATCTCTAGAAAAAGGACCAGAAGTCTGCACCCCAACTAACCTCCCAAGTGATTCTGCAGCACTCTGACATCAGAGAAGTACTGGATGGCTCTAGGGTTTTCCAAATTTTAATGTGGGTCTGATGAGAGGACTGATTAATGGGTAAATCCAGGGCCCCTAATTTGAGGTCAGTCTAACAAGATTTCTAATGAAGCTGATACTGCTGGTCCACAGATCACTGTTTGAGAAGCAAGGACCTAGAATGACCTCCAAAGACTTTTTCATTTTTGTGGCAATTGTGCCCATAAGGCGGTTTTTCAGAGCAAAAAATAAATAGGGCTGTCTCATACCAGCACCATTCAAGGCTTGTTTATAATTTTAAAATTTAAGATTATTCTGGAAAAATCTTCATAAGGAATGACTTCCTGATTCTGCCACTAACAGAATGTGTATAGTATTTTTACCCAATCATGAATTTTTATATGTCTGCAAGACCAACACATTCTTGAATGTTTGAACACACCACACACACACACACACACACACACACACACACACACTACACCCCCCTCCAACTGCCTTCACAGTTTCTTAGCAGTAGCAAAGCAGTACAGATTACTGAAAGTGGAGGCCACAAAACATCTTGGCCCCACCCTACCTCCCAGGCTTGTGGAATCCCAAACTGATGCCACATTTAAATAAAGCAAACCCCAGACTCTTAGGGTTCAAGATACAGGAAGTGGCAGAAAGTTCCTGGCAGGCAGTCCCTAGGCCTGAAGCTTGACTTTTGAATTTAAGTACACAACTGTCCAGAAAATTGTCGTGGTTAGAGGAGTCTGGCTTGTCTTCCACTGGGGCATATATACATGCGGTGTGTGTGTGTGTGTGTGTGTGTGTGTGTGTGCGTGCAAGCCAGTGTGCACGTGTGCATTGGGTTTTGAGGGAAGAGTGCAGAGTAAAAGAAAAGGGTCAGTTGAACGCTGGCCACAAAGATCTGTGGTCCGAGACCCTGTCATAGGAAAGAGGCATGAATGGGAGAGCAGGATGGAGCAGAAGTTCATTTCATCATTCTGATGATGACAATGGCGATATGTTATTTTGAGCATTTTAGGCAATAACCACGTTTTTGAAGCTCTATTTTTATTTCATTCTCACAATAACATTGAGAACTGGGTTCTCTGGTTAGCTCCATTTTATAGATAAGGGAACAAAAGTCATGGATTGGTTAAGTAATTTTCACAAAGACATACTGCAATGAAGTTCTTGAAGCTTGTAGCAAGCTGAAAGTCAAGAGGTACAGTCCAAAGCCAGTTTCTCTGTATTTCTCAGTGCCCACTGAATCAGATATGGGCTGGAATCTGTGCTACTTAGTGTGGTGTCATAGAAAATGCTGGAAATCCTGCCACGTAGATGGCTATAGTAGTGTGATTATAAAAATGGTGTAAGTCTTCCTCTTCTTGCAACCCATCCCTTGTGATATGACTTTGCAGCAACTGCCAGCAAAAAGTAAAATCTTCTTCCTTGCCCTTGTAATTGTGAATGGCCTTGCTAGTTATTTGAGCCAATCAAAAGTTAAGCCTTGGTTTCAAGGGGCTTTACCTACTTCTGTCAATTCTCTTGGAATGCTCACCACATCAGGAAAACTAGTAAAAAAAATTGACTGGAGAAGAGACACACAGTCTCTTCCATTGCTTCAATTAATAACTGTTCAGATATCAGACAGGGAAGCCATTCTAGCTTCCACCTGACTTGCCAGGAAAAAGTGTGGCCAAGGCTGGTGGAACTCTTCCCAGATAAGTGCCTAGATCGGGGATGAGGAATCTTTTAGAGCTTTCAATGATACAAAGGGCCCACTGCAGAACATGTGCCATATGTCTGCCACCACTGGCCTCAATGATGACCATAGCCTTATAGGTAATAATTGCTGTTTCAGGAAAATAAGTTGGGGGTAATGAAGCAAGTGACACATTACATGATCCATGGGAAACCAGTTAAACCCTACAGTATTCTGGCAAACAGCGCAGATGATACTGTCCTCTGAACACTATAATTTCCTCCATCTTCATCTTGATATAGTGTGATGTTTCCTTCAGTTTTGTCAAGAGTGTGGTGTACTTTCCTTTTCATATTGCAGATATATATTCAGTGTCTAGGACAACCTGGGACTCATGATGTGAACATGTCAAGAGTCCACCATAGAAGATTCTTGGCCTCCCATCCATAGTGGAGTTTTCTCCTTTTCCTTCTGACTTCTAAGGGATATTTGGTAATCCACCAATGTCTACATGTGGTTTGCTTCTTTGAAGCTTTAATTAGTGGCGTCTTGAATCTTGAGTGATTTAGGAATAGCCTATGAGTTTGATTTTCCAAAACAGACACCCTGAGGGTGTGAAAAATGCTCACTCCTTAAATTCAAGAGCAGCAAAGAGGTCTTTATGCAAACATCCAGGAAGATAGGACATCAGTTTGAAACTCACTCTCACTTTGGTAAACAGATAAATGACTGGTTGATGACAGACAGATGGGTGGTTTTCTACTGATGATAAAGTTTATCCAAACATTAATAATGTTAATTTGCATGCTTGGTAGAAGAAGATTTAATCTGGTAACTATGATGTAGGTTCTTTTAACTGCTGGGTGAAGGGATAAGGTTTTCTGTCTCCTAGAAAGGGAAGAAAAAGGATCCCAGTTGTGTTGGTAAGTGCCTCAGTACAACTCTGCGAATGCCACATGTGTGTGGTTTAGCTGGCGACCGTGGTGTCTGTATGTATGTGGTCATAGATTTGTTATAACCTCTTGTCTGCCAAAGCGAGACCACCAGTTCCATTTTAATTCTAAGTTAACCTCAGGCTGGAGCCAATCCACGCTGCCTGAACATAAACGCTGACACTCGATCCAATCAGCCTCTTGGCCCCACAATTTGTTGTTTTTCTTTTTCTTTTTTTTCCAAGGGAGTTTGAACATTTGTTAGCAATCCAAAACCAACACTTACACAGGACATAGTGATTACATAATCCTTTATACGTTCTTACACTTTCACAGTATTTCAAACTTTGCAGCAGTGGCAAAATCTCTCCAACTAAGGAACAATTGCGAGATGATATTTTTGGAGACAGGGCATCCAGTTTTACTGAGGTGATCATTTTGGATTTTTTGAGAAGTAAAGAATCAATACCCCAATAAGTGAGGGCTATCTTTATAAAGAATGGGTTCAGACAGGCATCTGCCCACATTGTCTTTTTAGTTTTAATTTTGTGGTGCTGGAGATTGAATGCAAGACCTTGGACATGCTAGGCAAGCACTCAACCCCTGAATTCCCCCACAGCCCTATGATGTCTGTTGAAGAGAGAAAGATGGATCTATGTGTTTCTACAGACTGCAAATACCAGGTGACATTATATGAGAATAAGTGAATTATGTTATATATCCTAATTTTAATATTTTTATTAAAGGCAAAGAAGAAATGAGCCTTTTAAGTTATTCAAACAGTAGTTAATTATTATCATGCCCCTGGATATGACAGGATTTTCATCCTTAGTTCTTAAATCTGAATTTAAATTTCCTAATTCTAAGGCATTCAAGCAATTGTGCTTGACAAAGACTTGGAAAATTTGTACTCTAATGATGTTTTGTGGCAAGCATGCATGGTGGTCTATGTCCATTGGTTCAATTATAAAAAGATATTTGATTTAAATGTATTTCTACATTTGGAGTCCTAGTTGTTTTCCAAGACTGCCTGCCATCCTTCCAGAAATTTTGGCCAGTGAATTTGTAGAAGTAATAGTTAAGCACTTTGTGAAATTGCCAGGGATTCCTCACTTTATTACTAACCAAGCCTCAGAAATACCACATTGTCATGGGTTTAAAGTAATTTCTACTGGGCTGATGAGAGAATGCCGTAGTTAATGACTAAAGACTTAGATTTTTTTTTCATCAGAGATTGAACTAGGTATGTTTTGTTTGCCAGGCAGGTGCTTATACCTCTGAGCTGTCTGCCAGGCAACTTTAGGAATCTTGAGTGTGATGCTAAGAGGGAAGTCAATGCTTTTGGCCATTACATCCAAATTCCTCTTAAGTACTACATTTAGTTCCTATAGGTTTCCTCTGAGATAGAATTCAGGTGAGATGTCACATGCAGCACGGAGGAAATACTGTTTCTGAACTCATGCAATGATCTGAGTAAGAGTTCTGACCCCACCTGCACATTTTTAATAGAGCAGTCATTGGACTTATTACTTACCTGTAACCCAGTTTCACTTTCCTTATCTGTAGGATAATAAGCAATCATTGTATTGATGGACAGTGTTAAAGATTACATAAGATGGTCAATACTCAATGCTTGACATGGACTTTTTGCTTACCTCCCTCTTGCCTCCATGGCAGAAGGTGCGGCAAGCATCTAACATAGAATACTAGATCTTTCACAGGCTGTCATTCAGCTCAGCCTTTCCCCAATTCTTTCACCTTCAAGGCATCTCATTTCTTTTTTTTTTCTCCATAATTTTATTGAGAGGCAAATAGCAATGAGACAGTTTCAAATCAAATTGGTAGGGCAGTTTCAATAATTAACACATTGCATACTCTCTTCCTAGTGGTTATTTGCTGTACAAGATGCAGACATGATATCCTATTTACAAACACTGTTAGAACAAATCCCTCTATTCATTAAGAGAATGCAACTATATATCTATCCTAACCATTTTGAATACACATATACAAAATGGTCATTCATATCTATACCTATACCTATACCTATACCTATACCTATACCTATACCTACACCTATATCTATATCTATATCTATATATGAAGTATAAGAAGTAAAGGCATCTCATTTCAGTTCATGTTATGCACTGTTATGCCTCATGGCTATTGCCATTACCTTGCCCAGAAGAGAGTTTACCTCTCCATTCAATTGCAATCTTTCACATGTCCTTGATTATGGGCTTGGTTCAAATATCACTTTCCTTCAGAAGCTTTGTCTCAAGTGACATCACCTTGCCCGCAGTTCTTCAGCCTTCATTAACATCGATAGCCTAGTATGCCTAGTCTTTTCTTAGCAGTTATCTATGTACGAAAACAGATTATTGGAGGCATCATTATCACTTTGACAAATTCATCTCTACATCCTTTTACTTCACTGACTGTGTGATTCCCAGGTTCATTGTACATTCTTTCGATCAGAATTTTTTTTAAAAAAAGAATTATTGTATTTGGATAGTCACGTTCAGGTTGGGTTGATAAGACATGTACACAAAGAAACCATTGGGGCTGGCAAAATAGCTCAGCAGTCTAAAGTGCCTGCTTAGGCAAGTTTAGGCAGGTGCAGGGGACCCAGATTTGATCCCAGGCACCACATGATGTGCCAGTCACACCCTCAGGGTAGGCTGAGCTGGCCAAAAAACCAAACCAAACCAAAACAAAAACAAAAAACGAAAACAAATAAACAAAACAAAGAAACCATTGAACTTTGCTGATAAGAAGCCTAGAATACCAAGCCAACCTCTTCCCTTAATAGATGAGGAAAATAAAGCCAAGAGCAAATGATAGGCTTGACAAAGTCAACATGGCTTGATAATTCAGAGAAAAATAGATTTGGTTTGTCTGACTTCCAGCTCAGGGACCTTCCAAGAGCACAACAGCCTTGGTGGGGAATAGTTGACTCAGAAAGCAGCATCCATTTCCCTTCATTTTCTTTTGGGGAGTCATACTTGCTCAAGTTTGGGCTTCCTGGTCCAGCTGAGAGTGCTATTTCCCTAGCCATAGGAGTAGGCATACAATCTAGGCCAGATGAGATAGCAAGTTTTATATCCTTGGCTGCAGAGATTGGGCTATGACAGGCATAAAATTCAGCTTTGCTCAGTGAGACTCAACTCATGAATCTTTACTTACTCTGCAGAGAAGTGTAAGTGTAGTTGTTAGCCATGAATGAAGACGATGTTAACTTTGATCTTCTCAGGCTCACCATGTGGAGGGGCTTATTTCAAAGTAAGGCCAGCACAAGAAGGAGAGGGAAGCTCAAGTGAAAGAAAAGAAGGCGAGAACTGAGCAAAGAAAATGGGAACGTAGAGTCTAGATTTGAGACTCTGGAGTGAGTTGTTATTGAAACAGAATACCATGGAATTTTTACACAAATGCTTCAATAAGTCTTTACTCAAGATAATTTGACCTGAATTTTATTTTGCCTCTAACTGAAAGAGACCTGAATCACTCATCATCTAATGCCCTTTTTGTTTCTAATTTTGAGGGAGATTCTTGATGCCTGGATATTCCTTAAAACTCTCAATTCTTGAATTCTCTGGCATACTCAAAAGCTACTACATTTTTGAGCTTGTTTCTTTCTTTCTTTCTTTTTTTTTGTTTTTTTTTTTGCAGAACCAGGGATTGAACTCAGACCATTGCGCTTCCCAGGGAAGCGCTTATTCCACTGAGCCATCTCCCCGGCCCATTGAGCTTGTTTCTTCACATGTAACTTGACAGCAATAAATCTTACTTCATATTTGGAAAGATAAAATAAGATATGTTTGTAACATGAATGCTGACTGGAAAGTCAATTACTATGACTTTCGTGAGTCTCACTTTGATATACCACACTTGAGAATTGGATAACATGGCGATTCTCTCTGTGCAGGTACATGTGCGTGCGCATGTGTATAATGTTGAAGGTAGGATTAAAATTTTAAAGTCACTTTGCAGGTCTGAGATCAAGATGCCTCCATTAAAAACATTTAGTGTTAATATAATTCATCCTTATGAAAGTTTGGGGAAGTAAGTTTTGATATCATTTCCTATCCTGTGCATAGAGAAATGGAGGTATTCATGAAATAAGAATCTGTCCCACTGTCACATGCAATATCAGCAACATTTAAGAACTTAGCATCTCTTCTAGTGCCACATGTCTAAAAGCAAGACTTCTAGACAGGACCTGTGTTTCAGTTCATACTGTATTCTGTTGCTCTTGCCATATTTCTGAGCCTTTGTCCAAGAAGCGATACTACCAGCATCAACTGAGAACTTCTTAGAATTGGCAATTTTCAGACCCATTCTCAGAACTACTGAGTCAAAATCTCTGGGAATGGAATGTGGCAAGCTATATGTCAACAAACCCTTTAGGTAATGGGAATTTAGGGTAAAGTGATCTTTGAATGCCTGCTATGCTGCTAAATACAATTCTACTTGTAGGCAGCACTACCTAGAAGAAACCAGAAGTGTCTCCTGGGAAACAGTCAAAGATGCAAATAAACACAAAATCCTAGCTACCAGCTCTGATAATTTCCAAGAAAGAAAACAGAAGTTTGATAGTAGAGCATATGACAAGATAAGAGTTTGAAGGTTGGAAATGAGGGTGGTGTTCATTGGAGAAAAAAATTCTCCATTTTTTCCAAATGGCATAGGCAGAAATCTGATGGTTCTTGACTTTGGCTGCCCATTGCAACAATCTGGAAAGTCTTAAAAATGCAAGTTCTCAGCCACATCCTGGCCAATCAAATCTGAAAGTCAGAAGACTGGTTCAGCCATCAGCATTGTCTTCAAAATTTCCCTCGTGCTTCTAGTATACCGTCCAAGCTGAAACTTGGTGAGCTTAAGGCAGCCGAGGAGGTATTCATCTGAGATGCAAAGATGAAAAGCATGAAGATAGTGTCAGGCCAGAGGCTTAGATGGAGCAAGGAAACAAAGTCAAAATACAACTTAAGACTTGCCTGTTCACTGTACATTCATTTAATGTATGTGAACTACACTGATGAATACATTAGAAAAAGATGAGTTTCTAATCTAAGCTATACACATATACATTGTAAGTAGAAGAACTGTTAGGAGGATACAGGTGGAAAAACAATTACAAAGTAAGTGTGATAGAGTAACCTGCCACTTATTGACATGAAAATTTCAATAAACTCTCATGAAGTGACTACTAGTTGCTTTGTATTGGATATTCTGAAGACAAGACTAAATTCACACAACTTTTCGACTCTCAGCACTCAGGATATGTGGAAGTAATTCTAGAGAGACAGATTTCATTTCAATATAAAATTATAATATAATTATAGTTATGCACCAACCTGGGTAGAAAACATAAAATATCTATAAACTGTATTAAACATGGAACTAGTTCTGCTTGACATCTTATTTTCAATATCATTTTAAGTAACAAGGTATAGTCAGCTGAAGAGAGAATATTTTTTGAGACTAAAATGTGAATGATAGATTTCATTTTTGGCCCCAATTAACAGCTTCTCCTGAGTCCACATTCTTAATAATGAGAGTCTACAGCTGCTCTCCTAAATAAGATGACTCTTATTTTCTTTGCTCTGATCTCGCCTTATGGTTCCCTTTGACTATAGAGTGCAAAAGAGCTGGTGGAATGCCAGGCTAATCATCAAGAAACCCTGTATGGTTCTGCTTTCCTCTTGTTCTGCGAGTCCCTTGGAGGATGACAAAGACCTATAGCCCAATTTCTACCATGACCTCTGCTGGCAGCATGGCACCTTCCAGCCCCAGGGTTACTTACAGAACAATAAGGACCACAACCAAGATGGAGGACAGCCAGAATAGAAAGAAGCCCCCATGTGACTCTAGTCTAACCTGGTGACCTGCAGAATTGTAGGCCAAAAATGGGTGTTGTTTAAAGCTATTATTTTTTGAGGAGCAGTTTGTTAAACAGTAATAGCTAATTGATTAGAATAAGATTTAGCAAACTTCAATGTAATTTCACATAATACATTTGGTGAAAGGAGGCAAGAGACTCCTCAATAGTAAGACTTATGAGAATAGTGCTAATGAAAATTAAAATGATGAATGTTAATTATACTTTTTTTTTTTGCAGGAGTGAACCTCTTTTTTTTTTAAACTGTAATATGATTGTCAAATTAACTTAGTTCAGACTGAAGATAAAGATGTTTCCTATAAGTTGCCTGTCTTGATTGAAATGATAGTCTGTAGAAGGCTGGCGAGACAGCTTAGCAGACTAAGTGCTTACTTAGGCAAGCACAAGGACCGAGGTTCTATCCCTGACACCATATATAGACCAAGCCCTTGCCCCAGGTGTGCTGAGTCAGCCACTGAGAAGGGGTGTAGTGGTGCACACCTGTAATCCTAGGGCTGAGGAGCCTGAAAACAGGAGGATCACTGCGACTCTGAGCTGCGTAGTGAGACACTGTACCAAATACATTAAAAAAATGACAGCATATAAAGAAATATGTTGAGTGTGTTATTGTGTAATGAGTTTTTTACTTTTAAGGAAGAGATTATAATGTGCAGTTTTGTTCTATTAAAAATAAATTGCTGAAACTTACCCTCCTAATTCAATGCCATATATCATTTAAGTTTTGAAACTGGACAAACAAGTTTCTTTCTGTCTCTGTCTCTGTCTCTGTCTCTGTCTCTCTCTCTGTCTCTGTCTCTCTCTCTCTCTCTCTCTCTCTCTCTCTCTCTCTCTCTCTCTCTCTCTCTCTCTGCATTTACCTTGTTTTCAATCTTGGTAACTCAGTTGAGAGAGCCAGGGGAAAAGCATTGAAGTCATATTTTTCATGAAATGACTCCAACCATCTACTGTGTGTGAATTTCTTCTGATGCCCTAGGTCAGATGCCATTTTATCATGAGCTTTTCCGCACAAGAAGGGAAGCTAAGTAACTTGTTAGATGTTTTTCAGGAGAGGACAGGAAACATGCTCAAAACTACAGTTAGCTGTTACTGGTGGTGGTGGGAGTCCTGCCCCATGATTGTATATTCTGAGTTCTTTTTTTACTTTAAATGTATTTATGTACATGTTATGTTGTCTTTGAGGAAACTTGCATTTCATATGCTATCAGAATTCCAAAGTTGGGAAATAGAAACACAAAAGTTAAATTCATTTTGATTTTTCAAACCAGTTATTTGCTAGTTCCAGAAACATCCACTTTCAGTAAGAGAAATGTTCTTTGATGAGAATTGCATTGTTTTGCTGGCTAGGGTGTCGTGGTTCCCTCTCTGTCCACTTTTTCCAGGATTATTCTTACTTTCTCTACAGTGGAGCCTTAGGGAACCCGATCAGCTTGGGGCAGCCTACGAACAGCTCACAGGCCCCAGGAGAGTGAGGATCTTACAGAGTTATGCAGGCTGACTTGGACTTCAGGAGACCTGACTTTCCTTCTTGCCTTGCCACTCTTTATTGAGTGATCTTGAATAAGCCACCCACTACTTTCTGTTTCATTTACAGAATAAGATAGTCGAGGTGGACAAACTTCTATATTTCTTTATAGTTATTTATTATGGAAGTTACTGGGCAAAGTTGCACAACAGGGCCACTGTATCTATGATCTTCATTTATTTCATTTCAAGAGCACCAGTATTAGACTAAAGAACTTCAAGGGTTTTTTTTCTCCCTCTACCTCTTTCCACCTGGTTTTAATAGGTATCTTTATGCTTCAAACTGAAAAATCCCTAATGTCTTAGGGTCTGTATTCAGGCAGTATTTGCAGGTGAATGCTGATCATGAAATAATTTAGAGTATTTCCATTTTCCAGAGAAAACTTTGGTGCTTCAGAGAGTGTGATTCTACTTTCTGAAGGTGTGGGGGGGTCATTCATTCATCTTGTAACTCACTGATTCTGAAATTTCTTATCAGCAGAGCTAGTAGACCTTTTAGAAACTCCATTAAGCCATCTGCACAGAAATTTGTTCATACAAACGTTCCATCAAAGAATTTTATTGTTATCCAGAGCACAAACTACCCTTTTAAGAGAAGAAAGCTCTCCTTTTTTGGGAAAAGATTTCTGATCAACTTTTGCTAAGGCTTAAGCATGATTTATGAGTTTCAGTTAACCCATTTGTTATTTATTTAAGGCAAAATGAGTTTTCTATTGATTGGATGTCTTCTTTGATTACATTTAATCTTTGGAGTGAATTCTAAGGGTACAAGCAAAAGAGATGATGAGAAATGTGTTTTTTCTCCCCCGGGAAAGCTTTGGAGAAAGGCTTTCTATTATGGTACATGGTCCTCCCTTCTTTTCATGGAGGGCAAAGTCTGGTGTATCTCATCCTGAAGTTCCTATTATCAGACACACCTTCTCTGGTATGAAAAAATGCTTATCAAAACAATAATTTCCCTAAGAAACTAACCCCATGTCTGACATGTTTATCTCAATCATCCTGATATGACAGTGGAACCAGATAACTTATGTGACAAATTCTTGCAGTGTCTATGTGCAGTGTTTACTACATTCATGTTCTAAAGTTTGTCAATGTTAGCAAGTACAACCTAAGATAGTCTATTCTAGAAGGATGCTTTCTTTATGTTGAAGTGTGACACCTACACAGAAAAGTGAACATATCTAAGTGCGCCACTTCATGAATTTTACAAACTGAATACATATAGTGCCAGGCCTCTAATTATGAGGAAGTTCTTTCCAGCCCCTGTGAAGCCCTTTTCCTCTCTTCCTGATCAAGTGTAACCTCTCTTCTGGCTTCTCACAGCGTACTTTTATTTCACTTATTTTGTTGTTTTAGAAAAATGAATTGTGCACCATTGTTCTTCAGTGTCTGGCTTCTCTGCTTAACATAATGCTTGTAGTGTGCATCACCATCATGAAATATGGTTATGAAACTTAGTCTTTGCGGTGTAGTCCAGTTTTTGCATCTAAGTCACTCACCTATCCACTCCACTGTTGATGTGCATTCGCTGATTACTGCTTTGGGCTGTTAGGAATCACACTGCAGGGATCACGCTAATGAGCATCTTGCAGTGAACACTTGGGTATCTGTACACATATCTCCTGGAAGTATTTACAAGTGGAAATTGCCAGGTCATGGGTATACACTATTTTAGCTGGGAACTCAAGGCTAATACTCTGATTGAAGCCATACTATTGTAGAGTCAGATTGGCAGAACTGACCAAATGACAAAATCAAAAAGTAATTACTTCAAACATGAATGTATTGTGGGGTAGGAGGGGGAATGAATATTATGAAGGAATATAACATTTTTGTTTATAGGAATAAGTTCTGGGTCTTCTGAACTGACGTTCCAATTCCTACTTCTGAATGGCAGGATGTTGGAACTGTGCTGACATGGCCACTTTCTGCAAGGATGCTCCGGGCTCAGGGTTCTTGCCACATAAGTTCTTACAGCCTAAACCTTGCAAGAGTTATGGGAAGTGGCATCAGCTCCTTTGTGTTCTTTTCCGGCTCCATGTTGCTCATCTCTCCCTGTGCCCATTTGAGGTAATATACTGATGGTTGTCAAGATGAATCATGGCTGTTTCTCAGACACACGGGGAGCCCAAGTTTGTGACTAATCAACAAATCTTCTGGACATAGGGTGAGCCACCAAGAGTCACCCTTGTCCAGGCAAGTTCAGACCTCTGGCAGGCTATACATCTGATAGCCAGAGGGAAAGCAAGTGTTGGCAGGACAGTTGTGTTTTATTTGCTTCTCCGATTGAAGCCACACTGTAACTTTCTCTCACCTCTATATATTTCTGCCAAAAATTTGTATTAGCTTACTCACAGCCCACTATGTTGGTCTACCTGTTTCTGCCTGTGTTCCAGAGCTTAAGAGGAAAGAGCACAAATGGAAGCCCCCAGGGATCTGTGAATTCAAGGCTGATGCTGTTGATCTTGAGCATTATCTTTTTCTTGCCCACTTCTCATTGTCTTAGGACTCTTCACCCTGCTGCACAGTTGGCATCAATTAAGATCAAGGAAGATTTGCAAGTATTAAAGATAAATAAGATGCAAGGAGTGACAGTATGGATAGTCTTTGGGTAATAGGTACAGATGATCTCCATAGATAGTTCAAGTTTCCTTACACTTCCTTGGAACTACTTTCCCAGTCATCCCAAGTTGATTTTTCTAGAAATTGCTCGAGAGTTGTGCTCCTGTGGATTGGCAGGTTGCTGTCACCAAGTGCTGCATTCACCTACATGCACTGGTTCAGCAACATTGCCATGGCACGTCTGATGTTGCTGACTCCAGGTTTCCTATGTGTGCTTTTGGTTACATCTTGAATCCCAGGAATTGGCTCTTCACTTTGACACAGTCTTCTGCCTCATTGTCACAGGAGAAAGCCTTGTACTCTCAGCTTGAAAGGGAGAAGAAGTGGGAGTTTAAATTAGCTTCAAGGGACTGGACAATTTCATTCTCACCTACTGAAAGCTCCATGTCTGCCATAGTGAAACTTTCAGAGGAGGCTCAATTAAGCCCAGACAGTTTCATTTAGCTTGTTTTTAATTGCAACTGGTTATTTTTTCTGGCATGAAGCCACCTAGGATTTCATCTTTGAGTTTCCTAAATAATCTCCAACCACTTCCACAGTTTTTTTCAATGATATTAGAATTTCAATATAGTGGAACCACCTCGCTCCTTCTCCTTCTTCTCCCTCTCCTTCTCCTTCCCCTTCCCCTTCTTCCCCTTCCCTTTCCCCCCCTCCCTCTCCCTTTCCTTCTCTTTCACCTTCTCCTTCTTCCTTTTTCCTTCTCCTTTTCATTCTCCTCATATTACCTCTTTATTTATATCATTTGAGGGTGTGAAGATTGGAAGGAATTCTCCCAGTGGATTGGTGGAGAAATCTGCCTCACAGGTCTGTGAACCGTCTCAGAGACCAAAATTCTTTACTGTAGAACTGGAAAGCTCCACCAGCAGTGACCTCGGCCTCATATTCAATGCTTCCTGATTTACAATGAGTTTACACCTAAGAAATAAACTTCCCATAAGTTGAAAATATCATAAACCAAAAATATATTTAATGTATATGAACTACCAAACATCATAGCTCAAATTAGTCTAACTTAAGTAAAATAAGTCACTAGTCCAACTTAAATAAACTTATGTTAGCTTAT
Organism: Octodon degus; assembly: GCF_000260255.1. NCBI lineage: Eukaryota > Metazoa > Chordata > Mammalia > Rodentia > Octodontidae > Octodon > Octodon degus. The sequence continues at coordinate 9,825,242 of NW_004524636.1, forward strand.
ACGTGGACACTATTGTCTAAAACAAAGCTTATTTGATAATAAAATGTTAAATATTTCATGTACTTTATTTGCTATTTATTGACTGTAAAAACCAAAATGGTTGTATAGGTATAATTTTGGACCAACAGGAAGTTAAGAACTCCTCAATTGAACCATCATGCGTCATGGACAGTTTGTAAATTTATTGTCTTTATTAAACTTCAGGCTCTTCTAACCTGAACAGTGTCATGAAGACAGCCCTATTGCCCTCTTTAATGGGAAAAGAATAAGGATTGAGGCAGTGAAGGAGGAGTAAATGTGAGGGAAACAAGTGATATTAACTACTATAGTGCTTTGCAACGCATTGTCTGTGGACTAGTCACAATTGCATCCCTCGAAAACTTCTTAGAGAGACAAATCTACTGAATAAGACATTCTGGGACTGGGTCAGAAATCTGTGCTTTGATAAGTCTTTCAGGCAAGTCAATTTCTTTTACCAGTCTTAAAATCATAAACTTTGAAGAAATGTTTTAGTTTTGTTTTGGCACCTTATTTTTTATTTTTACAAGTGGTAATTTGAAGTGCAATTGAGGTGATAGTATACAATAAACACATATAAAGTATTAGCTGCAATTTCCTTAAACCTAGTGCATTAGTCAGCTTCCTGTCACTGGGACAAATGACCAAATGTATGCTACCTAAAGGAAGAAGAAGGTTTTATTTTTGTTACTGGTTTCCAAGGTTTCAGCCTATGGTCAGCTGGTGCCAAGGCAGGAGCATCATGGGAAAAGGGAATGGTTGAGCAAATCTTTTCACTTCCTAGCAGGTAGGAAGCAAAGGCCCTGGAAGAAAACCAGTGAGAGCTACATTCTCAACAGTACCTTCCCCATGACCCACCTTCTCTGGCTGGATCTTGGATCCGAAAAGCACATGAAACTATGAATATCTGTAGAATAATCTATTGGAGAATATATTGCACCCATGAATGAAGTGCTTTTTCATGAATTATATAATGCAATAAAATTGATAATTAAGCTTCGCTGTCCCATCTGGGCTCTTTCTTCTCTAGGACTGGGTTGATACAAGAGCTACTGTGAAGCATATTCAAAATTTATATATGGAGAATGATAAGTAAGTCTCTAATCGCTCCCTTCAACAGAAATATATATTAAGCTCGGTTCTCTTTTTGATTTTCTAAATAAAGTTTCTAGCTGCTTTTTAAAATCTTTTTTTTTTCATAGTTGCTTCTAAACCATTTTTTAATTCTGTTTGCTTGTGGAAATTTCTCCAAGGGTACCCTTAATTATAGGCCTTTTTCTAGTATATACAACGACATAAAACTGTGGGTTACAAGTGGAAAGAATTGAATTCAAGGGAAGGTTATCTTACCATTGCTATATCAACAAGGGGTGATAACTGTTCCACAGTTTGTCTCCTGCAGGGCAAAGCAAGGACAGAAGGGGTTGGTTCCTGAAACAGTGCTGTGCGGGTTACAGTGATTGAAGAGAAGAAATAATGCATCAACGAATTGCCCTGCTATAATTTTCAGGACAAATTCAAGGAAAGCTTTGACAATTCTCCATTTAATTATTAGATGATCAACTTCATATGTCTGTCAAGGTTATGATTAATGTACAACAGTTCAACTCTATCTTAAGCATGTGCCAGAGTTGTTAAAATCCATACTTCTACTTCTCAAGTAAGTTATGATGTTGACTATTCAAAAGCCAATCAAGCTTTCTGAACATCCTCTTTAAGGTGAACACAGAGTAGAAATTTAACATCTTCACAAAATGTGTTAGGTGGAAAGAATGGTTGGTAATAGAGCACTTGATGTTAGGAAAATACTCAAAATATAAGCAAATTCATTGAAACTTCAGAAATGTTCATTATATACATGAGTGAAGATTTAAAGGAAAAATAGTCTAACAGAGACTTCTGGTTATAAACATCTCATGTAATTTAGGCTAGGGCTAGTTAATTATGTCTGAAATAGACTACACTTCAATAATGAATGTAAGTATTCAAACTCAATCTCTAAATAACATTCTCTTTCCTCTTTTGTTTTTTAAAAATACATTTAGTACAGAGTCTACAGGTCTCACTGCACAGATTGAACTTGTATTGATCCTCCTGTTTTGTTTTGGTTTTTAATGTATTTAGGACAGGGTCAACAGGATCCACAGGGTCTCACCACACAGATAGGACTCACAGAGATCCTCCTGTTTTCAGTCTCCCAAGTGCTGGGATTACAGGCATGTGCCACCATGCCCAGTCTCGATCACCATCTCAGTGTGCCCTGGGGTTGGGGCTGACACTGCATGCTAAGGATAGAACCATGGCCGCTGTGCTCTGCTTAAGCAGGTACTTTAGTTTACTGAGCTATCTGGCCAGCCCTAATTCTATTTTTTTGAAAGAAGAAACCATGGGAGACTGGGAACATCCTTTCAGAAAAGAAGGCAATACAGTCATACATTGGTGAGCAGACACAGTGTGAAAACTGCTTTTCTCTGTGGAACGTGAAAGCTTCATTCTCCCGCTGTCATCATCACAGGAACCACATCAGCATGAGCCGGGGGTGCTGGGTGAGGAGGTCTGAGGCTGGGATCTCCCAGCCTCACTCTCCGTCACTGCACTGTTTTCCTTTTTTCCCCTGCTGCACCCAGCTGTCCTTATGCAGGCCAGTCCCAGAGCCAGCCTGTACCCCAGGGCCTGGCACCTCGCCATGACTCCATTGCATTTGTTTGTTTCTTCTCTCCCTGCCGACCAGGCTGAGCTTTCCATTAGGGTGAAGGAAGGATATGATTTTGTGTCAAATCCAGCCGGTAGGCTTTGAGCTCTGCTTCACACTCATTTGACTAATATTAGGATTAGCTCACTCCATGAAGTTTAAAAAAAATCCTTTGATTGAAGTGACACTGGCATACAATAGTGTCAGATACTAAATGTAGAGTTTGATGAGTTATGGAAATATATACAGCAGTCTCACTAATTAAGATATATGACATTTTTATCAGTCCCCTAAGTTCCTTGGTGCCTTTTGCAGGGTCTCCCCTCTCCCATCCCTCATCTGTGCCCTAGGTAACTGCTGATCTGATTTGTATCACTATAGATTAACTTTATCTGTCCTAGAAGTTTACATAAATGGAGTCATATACTACAAACATTTGTGTCTGACTTCTTTCACTCAACATAGCATAAACATCCAAAAGCATGCCGTGGTTAACATTTTCTTTGAAAAGAAAACCAGAAGATTATGAAAATAAGGCAGTTACATTGCTTTGCTGCTTTCATCAGTAGTTTTCTCTTTTGTATTACTGTGTAGTATTCTATTGTATGACTATATTCAATCCTCTGCTGATGGATATTTGGGTTATTTCTAGTTTGAGACTCTTATAAATTTATATGTCTTGATTTCTTTTGAGTAAACACCTAGAAGTAGAATTTCTTGGTCATGTTTAACTGTGAAAGAGGTTGTGAAGAGTGATGTTCACAGACAATCTATCAGAATTTCATTTTTTTCCTCTTGCTTTCCAGCACAAAGGCATACATCATACATCATTTTAATTTTGGCTATTAGGCTTAGGTAGCATCACATTGTAGGACTTAAAAATATCCTGTTCCCCAGACTTTCATTCCCTTTTGGGTTTTCTTGCTGGTAATTCTAACAGAGGCTTAACATGTAATATATGAGTGCAGAAACTCTCTCCTTATTAAGTAGCTTATTTTCACTGTCTGTTAACTATCAGCCTGTGATTAAAAGGTGCTGCTTCTTTCCCTCTCCTTCAAGGTCACACCTACCTGAATACTTTGTCATCCAATGTTTAAATTTCCTTAAAGAAGGAAAAATGGAAGGAAGGCATTGTCTCAGTTTCTTATGACTGTTGATGTGATGGATTACCATAGACTTTGAGGCTGAAAACAGCAGACTTTTGAGTCATCCAAGTTCTAAGATCCAGAAGTCCAATTTCTATCTTTCTGGCCTAAGATGTGATATCTTCAGGGCCATGAGCTTCTTGCTTCTTCCAGCTTCTGGTAGCTGCTGGTATTTCTCAGCTCATGACCATGTGGTTCTATACTCTACCTGGTCTTCCCATGTCTTAAGTTCTCTGTATGCACCATAACTCACCTCAGCCATTCTTGTACAGATTCCCTTGTGATTCTGTTTATGTCTCACTGGATCATCCAGAATAATGTTTTGTCAAGATCACTAACTTAATTGCATCTGTCAATACCTTTGTTCCAAATGAGCTAACACAGGTTCCAAGGACTGAGTTATGATATCCTGTGGGTGGGGAGTAAGCATTATGCAACCTATTTCAGGTATTCAGCTTGAAGCTGACTGTACCTACGTCAAGATTATTGATCTCTTTTGAGGAAATGAGATGGCAAATGTTTGAGAGAAAAGGAAAAAAGTACATCAATTCACAGTTTTCATGAGTAATTTCTGCAGATTCCTACGATCTCCTGGAATCCATTTATGATCAGGAATAAAATGTTACAATGTTAAGAGATGATGACCAAACCTTGGGTGCACTGCACAGTATTAGTTGATCATACTTTTTTTCTGTCCAGCTTTCCTCATGGATTCTCTACACACAGAGGGCTTTTCCTCTAGTGAATTTGGTAAGACGACTTGCATTGAGCAGAGGCATGCAGGCAGAAATGATGCCATATCAATTTCAAACCAAGGTTTTAAAGGCTCAGTGAGCTTCCCTTGATCCCCCTGGAGCTGCAGTGTCTACCATGGAAAGCTCTTGCTTGAGGTAGTCATTGCTCCTTCCACCTGAGTCTTAGAGAGAAGACAGATAGAGAAAAACTGATTCTGACCCAAAGCCGGTGTCCAGGCCTAGTTAAGTTCTTCTGAAATAAGCTGACATTGAGGATCATTGAGCATGCAATACACCTGTGTTGTCACATACTGATTGGTTGGCTTGGTTAGGTAGCAGTAACATAGAGAGCTGGTGGCTACATCACATTGGAATATCGAGTTTTTCCTCTGACAAGGGGTATGGGACAGCATAGTAATGAAACTTCAGAGTGTTCATTACAGTCCTCTCCTTAACATCCTAGGTCACCAGTGAATCAGCCAGGTCCCCAAGTTTTCTTTCTTATTGTTTTTAGAAATGAGTCCAGAAGGGTTTCTTAGCTGAGAGTACAGTAGTCATAAAAAATCAGTTATAACACTCTCAGCATCAGTGGCTTACAGTTCTAGACAGAAAAATAAGCCCAATCAGCAGGTTTCCACCTTCACTGCAATGGAAGCCCTGATTTCACAATACCCAGAGAAAAAAATAAGTGAGAGTAGGTGTGCCATCCTTTCTCCTGGAAATCTGTGCAGCCATATAACAACGCTTTTTCTAATTTTTTGAAAGTTTCTGATTTCAGAGGCCCATCAGAAAGGAGACTGAGTATGGGGTAGAAGAGTTTGAGGGTTCAAACTGTAGGTTGGAACAGGCTTTTCTCAAGCAGTGACTGGGCTTTGTTTTTATTCTTAGGCAAAATTTTATCATATATAGTGCAAGTGTTAGTAAAATATGTGTTGATTGGAGACAAATTAAGGTAAAGATGAGAAATAAATATAAAAGCAACATACAAAAACCTCATATTCTTCCTCTGAAGATTTTGCCTAATTGCCTTTACCATTTAATGCTCACCAGTTTGCTATAGGCAGGCTGAATCACTAGTAGCAAGTTATAACCAAGCTTTAATTCCAGTGAAATGTTTATTTTCCCTAAAATTCCATTGCATAGAACTTTTCTTTAAAGATTATTTTTGCTGAATATTAGAAAACAAAGATATTATAAATTTATAGTTGTCATAAGAAACTACCTTTCCTGAGTCCAGCATTATGATTCCAGCCTGAAATAAACAACAGTTGCTTACACAATCATATAAAGAGTTGTTGATATAAAATCGCTTAAAAAAGCAGTGGTGCAGATAACATTATAGATGGGAAGTCAGTAAGTTAGGAGGATGGCGGGCCTTAGTGATGGCAGCATGTGTATTACCCTTTATGAGGTGGTTGGTGGAATGTGACATCTTTAATGTCAAGCTTCCCTCACCTGTAATAGGGAAGACCTAAGCTTTGTTCTATTAGACTTATTTAAAGTCACTAAAATGTAGCAGATACAAAAGCGCTTCTGCCCCATCCATTTAAAGTTCCCAGGATAAATTACTACTTTGCATGGTACACTTTAGGTCAGGTCTGTTTTGTGTCAACGTTAAATGAAAATGGAAAAATAAAGCCAGAGAAGATGCCAAAGTTCACTGGTGTAGTAAAAAGTGAAAAGAAAAGCAAAATGACATTCCATTTTCCAAAAAGCTACCAGCTCTGCCTTTGATGTTAAGATTGGTCAATTACCACGGAAAGTAAAGATGTTCTGTAGTCTTTAAATTGTCATTTCCCCCCATCCGGGAGATGGCAGTGCATTTCCTGTTTTAGTGAAGCAAGATAAATTAGGTTCAGGAGTCTCCTTGGAAAGGGCACTTTCATTTCCACGCAATGCTGACTTTCTTCCTCTCCAGCAAATATAATCTTCAAGTCCTTTTACCTGCTTGTGTGTCACTGTCTCAGAGTACTGATGAGGTTCTCATGCCTTTCGTAGCTTTGTTCCATTCAAAGCCAACATCTTTTTAATATTTAAGAAGCTAGATGTTACCTTCTGCTGAATGTATGGCGATAGTAACCTTTAGCATGGACTTGCTTACTCAAGTAACCCAAGACACCTAACGCAAAGTGTGAAAGTTCTTGAAAACATCCGCTTTGTTGGGTGTATCATCTCTAATTCTCAGGAAAAAGAATGCACTTGCTAAAGACCCTTGCTAGGCTCTCAGATCCTACCTGATTGTTTAACACACATGCCAAAAACAGGTCCCAGGACTACGTACTTTGCTTTAAACATTCGTGTGCACACTTGCTAAACACAGGCGGCTGAAGCCCAGCAAGGTGGCCCGATCGGGAGGGTCTAACTCTTCTGCGGGAGGCCCACACTCTAATTCTGATTCCATCTGGTTTTGTTCATCTCTCAAAGTTTACATTATTTGGTTACAAACCAGTCAGGGTCAAATTTATTCACAGTTACTTTCCAGTGAAGTGGTGAATGTCATGATCTGCCTGATCATCCGGCTGCACTGCTTCTCTGTCTTCAGAGAGTCTCCAGCATCCTATTTGCAAGTTAAATTCCTCTCAAAAGACTGAATCAATCTTGTTCTTAGGGTTTCAGCACCATGAAAAATGCACTATGAATGTGACTATCGTTACCTATGTCACTGGTTGTTTTGGAGCCAGCCTAAACTTTTGTCTTATTTTCCGTTCTAGATTTCTCTCATGCCTGAATATACTTCAGTCCCTGTTTTAACAAATGCCTGGTACCAATGTGCAATATGCCTGGCTTCTACTGCACATCCACTGAAAGACCTGATGCCTCCCAACCCCCAGCTACACAAGCACCACTGGGAACAATCCACATCACCATAGCCATTAACAGAAGCATGCTTACTCAAAGATCTAATGCTAAGTATATTAAACGCTCCCTCATGGGTGTGCACCGGAAAGTATGATATTTAGTCCATGGCCTAATTTCTCCCTTACTTGAAAGATTACTATCCTCATAAAGAACTTCAATTATTAATAAAATTGAACAAAGAGAAATGTATTTATGTATCTGCAATAGACATCATGATATTGGTAGTGCTTGTCTGCATTTATGATACTGAGTGGAGGTTGAGGCTCCACGTAACAGAAACACAGAGGCTGAACTAAGGGACACAGTTTCTCGGTGGTGGCTGAAAAAGAATGAATTTCCTACTTCCCTCGGATTTCCAGATTAGTATTATTTTATGTTTGGTTAAGTGTCTTTGTTCTAAAAATGGCGTGGTTTTCCACTTCCATGACGCCAAACCCTATTTTGGTTAGAATGAGCTTAAAGACAAAAATCATTTTCCTATGGAATACATGGTATTTGAAAGACAGTAAATATTCAGTAATGATTAGCAGAATGAATCAATGGCCGGAACCATCTTAATTCACCCAGTGAAATCCTGTTTCCTTTTTTCTTCTTCTATGTTGCACAATGTTATCCTCAATTCAACCCTAAATCTATTTTCCCAGAAACAGTGAGTGGTTTTCTACAAGTATGCTATTTCTGGGATCTTGTTTGGCTCTAGCTTAATATTTTTTTCAAGAGATTTGACTTTCCAGATTTGAGTAGCAGCTGCTTTTTTGAATGATATACAGGACTACACATGCTTTTTCCCCCCTGTTTCTTTCCTTTCAACGCCTAGGGAATTGACATAGAGGATTGTGACCAGTGACATGTGAGCATTTCCCTTGCCCTCCTCAACACTGTTATATGATGAGCATATTTCTTTAGAAATATCTTAATTTCCCATGTTTTTCTTTGTAATGAGTCTACTTAACAAGCTCCTTTTCTATTCATTTGTACTGTTTCCCATTATTTTACCATCTACCATTCCTTCTTTCTTCTAACCATATGGACACATTGGTCATTATTTTCCCTCTTTATAGAGGGAAATTAAATTTACTGATATTCTGCTATAAGCCAAACATTACTGAAAAGCCTTTCATATGTTTTCTCTCAAATTCATGCAGTCTTTTGAGATGAGAGTTGCTTTGAAGGTGAAGACAGAGGTACAGTATTGTAAAGCAATTTGCACAGATCAACACCCTGAAGTCTTGACTCCCTCTCATGTCTGTGAGCAGTGATAGAGAAGACATAACATGTCTTGTTTGACATTTTGGTACTGACAGACCCATCACTGTTCTCATTCATCCAGTTGAGAAGTAGGGAAAGTAGAGCTGGAATGGTTTAAATGAGTGGGAGAAGCAAAAGGGAACAAAAGCTCGGACTTCTCCATTTTCCTTCAATTGCAGAAGGGTTTTCAAGACTGCTCTGGATGGTTCACACTCTCTCTCAGTTTCCGATGAACAAATTCTAGAACTTTACTACTTTTCAAATCCTCTGCGCAAGCCAACACATCTCACTCCTAGTAAGTGACTACTAAATATTCAGCTGTCAAAATAGAAAGCTATTAGGCCTCTAACTCTCAGCAAATGATTGTGTGTATATTATCGCTTACTTGGACAAATGAAGCTCTTTATGCATCTGGCCACACTGTCCATAGTTTTCTTTCCTTGCCAGCCAAACTATTTGCCAAAGAGCCTCAAATACTTCTGCCTCACCTGTGGGCACTCTTCACTACCTTGCACCCTAACGCTTGATCTGGCTGTGTCTCTACAGTTACTAAACTTGCCATCAAAAGGGTCACCACCAACCTCTCTGGAGTCCCTTTCATTGTTCTGTAGCACTTGAAAGTATTGATTATTCCATCTTTGTAACCTGCTAACTTCCAGATCTCTCTGGTATTTGCATGATCCAATTTTTCCCTTGTACTTTTTATAGGCTTCTTCTTGAACATTTCATGATTGCTAAAACTTAAACATTTAGTGGTTGGCAGTGATCTGGTCTCCACCCTCTTTCCTTAGTAGAACTTACTGTCATGGTTCAACCACCACCTCACAATTGTAACCATCTCCTCATTTCAGCCTTAGATTTATATGTGCCAATAACTGCAGAACTTTTCCTTTTGCATGTCCAACAGATCCTTCAATTTCCATTCTCTTAAACCCTTTTAGGCCCACTTTTCCTTCTGTCAAGACTCTCTCATTTGAAAGTATCCCTGTTTGTCTGGCTACATGAACCAATATCCTAGGAGCTACTCCTAAATATTTTTCTATTTCCTACAACCAATCCTGATTCATCCCATTACACCACTCAGTCTCCTGCCTCATCTATTTTCTGATTCTCTTCTATCCTTCTATGATTTCTGTACCATTTCTCATCAATAGTGTCACACAAGCCGTTAGGCAGAATTCTCTTCTTCTACTTCCCCTTTCTGTTACATTGATATTTGCTGGAGTAAACGAAAAAGTAAAATATGGGTGTACCTCTCACTGGCTTATGGTTACTCAGTGGCCTCACCTCACAGACACATCAAAGAACAGCACATCCTGCTAGAGGGGACCCCTCAGCACAGGACACCTGTCTTTTCCTGCTTGGAATGGCCTTTGCTTCTGATCCATCCTTATCTCCCGTACTCCTTGAGTCATTTCTCTACTTCAAGGGTCAGCTGACAAATTATTTCTTCCATGAAGCCTTTTCTAAATCCCCAATCTAGAGACCCAGAATGCAGGCCCTGTGAGTGAGTGAGACGACCCGGGGCCGTGGGACCCTGAACAGACCCAGAGCGCAGGCCCGGTGAGTGGGTGAGATGACCGGGGGCCCGCCCGATCCTGAATAGACCCAGAGCCCAGGCCCTGCGAGTGAGTGAGACAACCCAGGGCCCTCTGGATCCTGAAGAGACCCAGAGCGCAGGCCCGGCGAGTGAGTGAGACGACCTGGAGCCCACCAGATCCTGAATAGACCCAGAGCCCAGGTCCGGCATGTGAGTGAGACCATCCAGGGCCCATGGATCTTCATTCGACCCAGAGTGCAGGCCCAGAGAGGAACCCTTCAGCAGAACTCCCTGCAAAGAGGCTAGAGGCAAGACCCACCCAGCTGATTCAGGAGCAGAACATCTTGCCAGAGTGACACAAAGGGTTCAACTCTAACGGCTGGAGCAGAAAGAAGTGGAGCACAGCAACCAGAGCCAAACAACACCCACCTGGAAGAAACTGAACTTCATAGATATGGTCCTGGTGCTAAGGTAATAACTCTATCTAAGCTCTACACCAAAGGTCAGAAGACAGTGGTATACAAAATGACAAGAGAAGGAACGAAATGCAGTCTCAGGCCCCGAGTCCACCCAGTACAACTGCAGAAGACACTAGCACTGAGGAGACTAGAAATCACACACCAGATATCTCTGAAATAATAGTGTTGGCAGTAAAGAAACAACTGCAGAAAGGTATAGAAGAATTCAGATCAGAAATAATTTCGG
>NW_004524636.1:9840517-9843342 GCF_000260255.1 Octodon degus
TATGTATATATAAAATGTACCAATAAAAAAAAATTCAAGGAAAAAAAATCCCCAATCTAGTACAATCCACACATTGTGTCTGCCTCACTATCTAGGCCTCAAGAGGAACTCAATAAAGTATTTATTTAAATCTTCCCAAAGTTTTAACCGTAGTCTATCTCTTTTTTCTAATTCTCTTAACTTCAAGAATGTGTGGAATCTTTCAGAACAATTATTTAATTTTCTTGACGTTGGTCAATTTTTCATCTATGTACACTATCCCCCTTTTCCCTTTGTTACCCTAGAGTCTCCTCCAAAAGAGGAACACAGTAACACCACCAACAATAGCAGAAGTTGCAATAATTTAATAAATGGCAAATATTAGGAGAGCAGGGAAGATATGAGGCATAGTAAATAAATTTTTGTTATTTATATTATTGACTGATAGCCTAATGTAATAGTGGATTAAGCTTATTTTTAAGCAGCTATTGGGGAATCATTAGAAAAAATTTACATTAAAATGATGAATATGTTATTTGGGAAGAAGTAGAAGTGTGAGGAAAGAGAAACGTGTGATTTCCCTGAGGATGCATTTACTTCCTTTATAAGCATGGCTTTGTTGCCAAGGCTATGTAATCTAAGATAAGCAATTTAAAAGGAGAACAATACCTCTCAGGGATACTATAATTCAATGAGTTAGTATACACCAAGGTGCACAGTAATTTCTAGTATATTTCAAATATCCTAATTTTTTTTAGAGTTTGGATTACTCCCATGCAAATTTATAACATTGTCTTTCTCGTCCACTATCTATTCAGTAATCATTTTCTCTTTAAAATATCTAAGACTATCAGACTCTCAGCAATTCAAGGTCAGATTGGTTTTCTTTAACCCATGCAACACAGAATTAACAAAGTACAATATATAATATTAATGTCATCAGTTACCCTTATCATTGGAGGAGAGAGAGAGTATTCTTTTTTTTTTTTTTTTTTTTCGGAACCAGGCATTGAACTCAGACCCTTGTGCTTGCCAGGGAAGGGCTTATTCTACTGAGCCATCTCCCTGGCTCCTAGAGAAAGTATTATTTTGATAGACTTTTTACAATGTTTCTAGTTTTTATAAGGAGGAGGTGATGGACATTATGGCAAATGTTGAAAGGATAGAGAGAGCTCTTACCCTGTGGGTGATCAGTATGCCTGGGTATTTGACTAGATTTGTGAGAAGCATGTGCAATGAACCCAGAAATGCAATTGCTAAATTTTAATACCTAAGTATTTCTTTACAGAATATGGCCTTTGTATGGAATCAAGATGTAACATGTACTGATTGTTGTGGGATTTTACTGTCTTTTTTTTTTTTTATATTTACACAAATGGCTTTGCATCTCCAGGAGAGAGAATAAAACCATACTAATTTCCACAAAGATTACTTTAGCCCATATTATTGCATAAATGTTTCTTTTTTCCCAACAATAATCAGAGTATATAAGTATTTCTTTAAAACTTCAGGTGGATAGGTGTTGATTTGACCACCCTCCAACCATAGAGAATATTTTGTGATAACATTAGTAGAGTAGTTATTTGATAATAGTTTTGTTCTCATTATTAAAGTATAAAATCACATGTCTCTTTAAGAATTTTTCTTCTCCTTTGATGACCCAGGCTTTTCAGTGTGGTTTTAAGCTCCTATCTGTCACACATAGCATTTTAATGATTTTCTCTCTCTCTCTCTCTCTCTCTCTCTCTCTCTCTCTCTCTCTCTTTCTCTCTGTTTCTAGACATGTGACAGATTCTGTGCTAGTGACACAACTTAGTCATTTAATAAAATAAACAAGACTTCTTCTTAATTACTTTAGTAGGGACCCAGCTGGGGTCCATCTCAGACAATCTTCAGTCCATCAGATAAAGGAAAAATTGTTTAAAGTTATACTGGGTTTCTTATAAGCAACTCACCAACTTCTAAAAGGTTTATCTACTTGTTAATATCAGATAAAAGTAAAATACTAGGGTAGAATCAAAATAAAATATATTTTGAGACTTCTCTCTGTTCAAATGATGTATTTACTACCTTGGTGAACAGTTTTTTATTTGCTGTCTTCATTTAGCAATTATTAAAATTTTAAAAAGTATTTTTAGGTAACTTTTATATGGAAGATTTACTAAGTGTATAAAATCAGAAATTATACAAGCAGCATGGGGTTATCAAGTTCATTTTGGTGAAAAGCAGCACAGGGTTATAAAGTTCATTTCAGTGAAGGAGTGAAGTAGAGCGAGGTGAAGACAGGGAGGAAAACACATAAAGAAGAATAGAGACAACAGGGGCTGCTGCATTATGTCTGGGTCCTTTTAGCCTCTCATCACATATCACTACATCTCAGTATTCTGCAAAAATAATTCCATTTATAGATAAAATCAAGTTATAAGGACTAATTTTTGGGCCACAGACATATTTGAACTTTCACAGACAGAAAACAATTTCTGCTACTATAGAAAATTTAGATCACTTAGAAGGTAGAAGAAAAAGACCCACAGAGAGACATAATCCTCTTTCCCCCATCAGAAGTCTTGTTTCTCATTTGTTTTGTATTATTATTATTATTATTATTATTATTATTTGACAGTGTAGTCTGATTTATTATTTCTTTTTCTTTTCATTCTTTTTTTTTTTTTAATTTTGTATTTTAGGGAAAGGTCTACAGGGTGTTCAGGGTCTCACTACTAGATTGGATTTGTAGTGATCCACCTGTTTACAGTCTCCCAAGAGTTGGGATTACAGGCCCGCACCACCACACCCAGTCTCATTTGCAGCCCTTCTTAGGGAATTTCAAATAAACAATAATGTTA
>NW_004524636.1:9843442-9845772 GCF_000260255.1 Octodon degus
TTACTACAAAATGGTCCTTCATTTATACTCCTCTTTTTGTTTACTTTTGTCAGAGATGGGTTATTTCTAAACTTCAAAAATTATAGTCACTTTAGAATTATGTATGAAAATACTTATTTTACTGAAGTATTTTAAATGCAGAAAAGTACAGAAATCATAAATGAATACCTCACTAAATTTCCATACACTGTCACTCATCTTATCAACTGCTTCACAGCTATTTGTATTTCAGGAAGAATTAAATGCCACCTGCTTAAAAGACTTTCTTGTCAGCCACACAATGAAGATATCTTCTTCCACTGTGACAGACTTCTTACTGGTACCTGAGGGTGACTAGGGGATCTCTGTCACAGAAGTAGTAGGGCAATCAACTCAGATGCAGTCACCCTGGGAAGGCAGCTCTGCGTGTTGAGAAAATGACCCTAAATACTTAAAGAACATCCATGAAGGGCGAGCACTGTTAGCCCCTCCAGGGCAGTAACACTGTTGAACCTTGGACAAAAATGAGCATCTGAGATAAGTATACACTTCTCAGAGGATGAAATACAAAAGGCAAATAAACATATGAAAGAATGCTCAACATCATCGGTCATTTGAGGAATGCTAATTCAAACAACACAGATTCCATCTCAACCCAGAAAGAATGGCTAACATCAAGAAGTTAACCAATAACAATGCTGGAGAGGCTATGGATCAAAAAGAATCCTTCTGCACTATTGGTGGGAGTGCATACTGGTACAACCACTATAGAAATCAGTGTGGAGATTCTTTAAAAAGCTAGACTTGGAGATCCCATTCAAGCCAGCTATTTCCCTCATGGGTATTTTTCCAGAAGATAGAAAACCCTCATACCACAGTTATATATGTGCATTCATATTTATAGCAGAGCAATTTGTCATAGCTAAACCCTGGGAGAGAAAAATAGAATCTGAAGGGTACAATAGATACTGGGAAAAGGGAATGAACTTATTCAAAAGGAAAGAGTTACAGAGTTGAGTAGAAGGACAGGAGAGGGAGTGGAGGAAAGAGATTTATTTATGTATGCAAACAGGATGTTTTGTTCAACTGTATTGTGCATTTCTGCTGGTCTATGGAAAGGACCAGTTAATATTTTAATTTGCTTTGTTTTCTTTTTTTCAATTGTTTGTACTTTTTGTCTGCTTAATTTCTTATACATTTCTTTCTTCTTCCAATTTTACATGCATATATTTGATAATACAAATAACTGGTTGGAAGACAACACTATGTATGACAACAAACACTATGAAATTCATATTACTTTAACTGAAATTCTGTACCACTTGTAATTTTTTTTTCTGTTTTAAGTCTAATTTGTATTTTCTTTAAAGCAAAAAACAAAAAACAAACCAAGAAAAAAAAAAAAAGGCTTGGGAGATAGCTCAGTAGAATAAGTACCTGCCTGGCAAGTGCAGGGTCCTGAGTTCCATCCCTGGTAGCACACACACACACACACACACACACACACACACACACACACACACACAAAGAGGCAGAGCGGGTGAAGGATAGCTAAACAGCCAAGGGTGGAAGCAGCTTCCGGTGTAGAATCATGTCAGCTTCCGGTGTAGGATGTATAAAGACACTTGGGTACTAAGGCATCTGAAAACAGGAAATGGGGCCCAAAACAGAAGAAACTAACAAGAGGCTTGGTCAGCACAGGAGTGGAAATGTGGTGAAACTGGGAATTGGTTGACATACTAGATAGACAAGGGCTTCTGTGGTGAGGAACATTGAAGGAAAACAATAACATGAAAAGGAAACTCAGGACTGGAAGAGCAACATAAATATTTACTATTAGGAACAAAATAGGGTGAGATGATGAAGATAATGAAGTATTGTAAGTAGATAAACCAAATCCTCCTTCTTTATATGTGACTATCAGCGTGCTTCATGAAACACTAATGAAAAAATACAGATAGAAATCAACAGTAGTAATAGGAATATGATGAGATAGAGATGATTGGATAGTCATAAAAGTACCAAAGAGAAAATTGACACAAATAACAAATAGACCAGAGATACTAAAAAATAAATAAATAGGACTAAAGAAATGGTTAGGAGATATAATAGAAATAATCAAAGAGATATCATACAAGTATTGTGAACACTCTGGGGAATATTTAAAAGAAATAAAATGATAAGTACTCAAGAGTACCATTTTGGTCACTTTTACTACTTCTGATCATTCATTATAAATAATATACAATTTCAAGCCCAATTTCTTCTACTTAGAAGATCAATTTAAAATTAATTCAAAGTAGCTTTTTAAGGGGCCGGAGAGATGGCTCAGTAGAATAAGTGCTTCCCTG
>NW_004524636.1:9852342-9895193 GCF_000260255.1 Octodon degus
TATACACACCATGTGTTTAGATCGAGAATGTTCCCTCAAATTTTCATGTGTATGGAATTTGGTTTGATCACAGGAGCGCTGTGCTTATCAGTGAATTAATACACTCATGGCCTAATAGTGGCATGTCCTGTTTGGACATGGGGCCTGATTGGATGAAGGATCTTGGGTGCATACCAAAGCTCTTTCTCTCCCAGGCTCTTCCATCTCTCTCCATAGCAACCCCATGTTAGAGAACTGAAGAAAAAGCCATTGGTAGGAAAACCCTGATAAGTCTATATAAGAACTCTAATAATAAAAATAATAATTAGCACTCATATCTACTTGTGTATACATACATGTCCCACAATGCTCTGTGAAAGGAAAAAAATAAATTTGAATGGTCTCATTAATAGAAGAGAAAAGAAGACCATAAGGAGATATTTGAGGGTGTGAGAGGGGAAGTCTAGAAAGAAGAAGGTAGTAAAGAGTTAAGTGAACAGTGAGAAAGGATATAGGGAGATTAAGTCCAATTAATGATGGAATAGAAACACTAATTTAATTTAGCATGTCCTACAAAAAAGTATTGATGTGGTAGAACTAAAGTGGCATTCTAAGATACATCAGAAGTAAAATCAGTAAGTAGCACTTCTATGCTTACAGATGTAAGCTATTTTATTAGGTGTAAAAGTATGTATATTTTTAGTTTTCATTTCCATAATGATCAATAATATTTGACATCTTTTTTATGAGCTATGGAATCTGTGTATTATCTTTGGAGAAATATCTATTCAAGTTTTTGCCTGTGTAGTAGATTATTAACTGGTAGCCAACTTGTTATACCCAGCTGAACTAGTATGTTGCGGGTGTGGGATGCCCACTTGAGGATTGTTGCCATCAGCACAAAAGGCAGAACTGGAAAAGCTGTAGAGGGGCTGCTAAGGATGCTGTTTGAAGAAGGTATTGGAGCTGTTGGAAGCTGCTGGCCCTCTATTGGGCTATTGTGCTGGAGGACCTTGACATTCTGGCTTTCCTGATGAACTTGGCTGTACTTGTTGCTGGAGGAGTTCCTCAATTTCACTGTTGCTGAGAATGGCTATGCCTCATTTTGGAGGAGCTCTGGTCCTCACCTTAAGCATCACTTTCTGGCTCCAGAGGGAAAGATGGTACACCGCTCAGCCTCATGGAGAAGCTGTGACATTAGCTTTCCTGAGCTTAGGACCTCACTGTTGCTGAGGATGGCTGTGGTACTTTTGGGGGGAGCTCTGGCTCTTACCTTGGGCATTGCTTCCTTCCTCCAGTTCAGATCCCTCCACACTAGCACAGATCCTTCATTCTGCTGGCATAGAATTTCTAGCTTCTGCCATTGATCTTTGGACCTTCCCAGTGCAGATCTGTGAAGCAGTCCTGCATGAGACATTGTCATTGACTCTATGCTTCCAATTGGACTTGTGGGAATCATTGTGATGAGCTCTAGGTTTTCAGCTGGAATTACGCAGGATATTCGGATCCAGGCAGTTAGCTGGATTCTTTGGTCCAGCAGGTGGACAGATTTCCTGCACTCCTTGTATGTGATTCTTTGGGTGATTCATTATAAAATAATCTTATAAAATGTATCCTGTGTTGCATTGTTTCCCTTGCAAAACCAACTGTGACAGCCTCTTTGAAATTGGATTCTCTTTTATTGTTGAAAGAATTATTAACTCTTTACTCTGGATACTAGCTTCTTTTTCTTCTGGAGGAAACATTTTTCTAATTACTGAAGAGCATCAAAATTCTCTGTAAAACAGGCCAATGAGATAGCTCAGAGGACTAAAGTGCCTGCTTAGGCAAGCTTATGCAAGTGTAGGGACTGTGGTTTGATCCCTGGCACCACATGCTGTGCTGGCCCTGTCCTCAGGGTGGGTTGAACTGGCCAAAGTCCAGAAGTAGTGGCACACACCTGTAATTCCAGTGCTGAGGGCTCAAGGCAGGAGGATCACCATGAGCCTGAACTGCAAGATGAGACTCTGCAACAACCAAATACATGAAAACAAAACAAAACACCTCTGTAAAAAGTTTCTTCCAGTGTAGATTCTAGATTCATAATAACTGTATTTGAATATCTTTTCTACTGTTCTGTGGGTGGTATTTTCACTTTCTTAATGATGTCTTTGAAGCATAAAATTTTAAAAATTTGATTATGTTCAATTTATCTACACTTTGCTTGCTTAGATTTTTGGTGTCATATTTAAGAGAACACTGTCTAACACAAACTATTAAAGGTTTATATCAATGTTTCCTTGTGCACACCATAATTTCAAGCCTGACATTTAATGTCTGAGCTGTTTTAAGCAAATTTTGTTATATGGTGTGAGGTAGGATTCCAAATGCTTTTTCTTTTCTAAGATATTCAGTTATTCCTACATGTTAAATATGTATCACTTACTCTATGTTATTGTCTTGGTACCTCATTGAAAACCTGTTGACTTAAATTTAGTAGTGGTTATGATTAATTCTCTCAGTGGATGTTCACTCTGCAGCAGCCCTGAATCTGTCCCTTGTCGTCTCATTGGCCTCGCGTTTGTCTCTGGGTGTGCTTCAGCCAGAGTTCTTTAAAGGAGCTGAATTCTGGCCATCAATGACTAGTTCAGAGTTCAAAATACAATTTAATACTACTGCATTATTAGCTGATACCTATTTTGATCACAATATGATCTACACATCTAGTATCTATCATCCAGCATTAGTTTAATTTTTGATGTCTGTTCATGGGGTTATTTTTGTATATTCTTTCTTTTGAATAAAAATGAATAATGTATATTATATATTAGTCCATAAGTTCTGTGTGTCAGATATCTATTTTTTTTCTAGTATCAGTGATTGAACCCAGGACCCTGCGCTTTCCAGGCAAGTGCTTATTCTACTGAGCTGTCTCCCTGATCCCTACAGATATCTATTGTATTGTGAATTTTTACTCCTGAAATATTAAAAGGAAAATAAGTGGGAAGATAGAAGGAGTGGCTTGCATGAAAAAGAAAAAAATGGGTTGGCATAATATTAATAACTATTGTAGCTGCCTAATGGGCTCATATGCTACTATCTATTTTCTGTTGCCTATAACAATAAACCTTTATTGTTCATAGTCTGAGAATGGTTGGCTAGAACGTTCTCCCAATTTTGGATGACTCGTTGGTGTCCCAGGGTTAACCGGATGCTGGTTTTGTTTTAGCTAGGAAGTCTGAGACTTTTGATATCAGGTGGGACACCTCATGATTTTTCTCCTTGGGGTAGCAGAAACAAAGGCATCAGGCACAAACAGTATTTGAACCCTCTAATGCTCCTGAGAAGATGACATTGGTCAATATAAGTTGTGTATGTGTGCCGATAGTTGAGAAGCTCAGCAGGTCATTTCGAACAGGCCAGGAGGGCACTGGAAAGTCCCACGGCAAAGAGCAATGGTGTGTGTAGGTGTGTGAAGATTTAGAGGCAGATTGTGCAATTGTTCTAACACAGGTGTTAAAAAAGTGAGTACACCATTACTCGTAAGCTATGAAAAAGGAGAGAAGTGGAGAGGGGAGGAGGACCGACCAATGTGAAATAGAGACAATTCGGATGACATAATATTAACTGGTGAAACTGCTTAGTGGCACCCAAAAGTTACCTTGTACTACACTTATATATTTGTGTGTGTTTAGACATTTCTCATTAGAGAAATTAAGATAAATTGTATCTTATGCTTATTGGTTACAAAGATCTTTAGTTAGTCCATTATGCCAAAGTTGTGTGCTATTTAATTAAAATATTGTAAATTCCAGTTACATTTAAAAAATTTGTTTTATCACTTTTTAGTTAGACTAAATGCTTTCACTGTAACTGTGGTCTCATCCTGAGTTTTCCCTCTAGAAATATTTTTGTAGAATATCTTTGTAAACCCAGAAGCAAAGTACAGGCCCTTTGTCCAACCTTCTCATGGAAGGATACGTACTAAACAGGACTGTTCTGGAATGCAACAGTCTTTTGATAACTAGATATAATTAGTCATTTTTGTTTGGAGATTTCAAAGAATAAAAGCTAAATCCCTGGGCCAGGTGACGATTAAGAATCAGTGGTAGGACTAAGGGTGAGATGCTTAGGTCTGATTCCATGATTTTTGGCTTATGGAAGAGGAGCCTGATAGTTCCTATGCTCACTGGTATATTAATGTTGGGGAAGCAACTGGACTGTCTTGGGGATACACTGGCTAAAAGGAACATAGGGAGAGTGCTTCCCATAGGCGCTAGGGAAAGCAGCCTCTTTTATTTGTGTCAGTGAGCAGAAAGAGACCTACTTCCCATGCCTTCCAAATATTTCTTTATTTTTATTTATTCCCCAAACTTTTACATGAAATTTTATTGTATATATATATTTTTTTCATTGACCCTGTCCTATGGCAAGCGGCTAATGGGAAAACACATCAAATAGTCAGAATATTTTAAAAGTATATCCAGTACTAGTGTTGATGAGTTAGAAGGCTATAATAGAGGTAGGCAAGCATTGTCTGTCCTCTGCTCCGAGGCTGCCCATTCCCTTGCTTTGTAGCCACCTTTTGGTACACTGCTGAACAGGTTGACCTCTGGATCACGAAGAGTCCTTTATTTTCCCTGATAACATGTAGGAATTTGAAAGAACACTAGGTCTTTTAGTTTACTGCATTCCACTGGGACCCTTCCAACTCCAGCTCATTAGAAACACCCCCGAGTCTGAGGGCTAACTATGATGTCATATGTCATAGCAATGTAGTGATTGTGGCAGGCCAAGGCAAAGAACGATTTTATTTTTGCTGCTTTGGGAATATTCTCATATTGTTCCAAATGTAACTCCCACCCCTTAAGTAAAAATTATTACATGCAGATTTCCAGGGTCAAAAGAACAAACTGAACCTTATTGGATGGGGTCAACCTGGAAGGACCTGAGGGGACTTTCGCTTGAATGGACAGCCTCTGCAGGTTTAGCTCCATCTTTCTCTCCTTTATAGGTGTGTCTGATGCTAAGCACAGTATCCTGGAGGGAAGAAGGGAAAAGTCCATGGGGGCTGTGTGGGAAGATCTATATTCTCTTTATAGGTTAAAGGAGACCTATCATTGTATCTCAGTTGCTAAATACAACTGGCCTCTTTTATAGAAAGTCATGGAGTAATAATTGGTAGTCTGGAATAGATAGATAACTGTGAGTTTATATCAAATGAAATTTTCCATTAAATAATATTTTCCAGTATTCCAATGTGGAGGAAGGCAGCTTCAGCAATAAATAGATTAAAAATTGAGGAGTGCAGTGTGTATCTTAGCACATCTTCCACGCAGTAATCTTGGCCAGTACTTTTCCAACTATAAATGAAGACAATTGGTATAGCTCTACGTAGAGTATAGAAGACATACCCTTTCATGGTCACAATGTGAGGGCTACCAACAGAGGGCATTAAAAAAGAAAAAAAAAACAAGTTCTGGCATTTTGTAGGAAGAATATTAACAAAACCTTTTCATCTCATCTCCCTTTCATCTGTCTTCTCAGATAAACATTCATTTGACGATGATTTCTGAAATGTTGTCTGCTGTTCTCTGAAAAATCACAAAGAAATCCATGATTTTCATTATATTCTTAGACTCTTGTGGGGTACAAGATGTTCATAATCCTTACTGTTATTTTTTAATACAAATGCACAACAATTACATAGAATTTTCTACATTGGGAATAAATTAGAAGAAAAATGCAAATGTTCAAATAGTACATAAATACACAGTGGAACTAACATTTCATTCCCAGTCATCTGGTGTTTAAATTTCAGAATAAGATTTGACTCTCTTTTTTTGTCTCAACTTATATGCACAATTAAGCATATGTTTCAGAGTACACAGAAATAGTGTATTAATTAGATTCTCCTGCAGTATGCTATGTAACAAACACCCATAGATTCTCAGTAACTTACACTTACAAACATCACTAACACAAATGTTTCTTGAGATTTGTGGTAGTTGGAGATATAAATTCAATTGAAGTAGCAAACGGTATTTCACTTAAAAGTTGTTGTTGATGATGATGATGATGATGATGATGATGATGATGATGATGAAATAAAAAAGATATCTTAAGATAAAGAAAATCAGAAGAAAATCCTTTTGTATGCCATTTTACTTAATCGTACTTCTTTGAAGATGCCCAATGTATATAAAAATGATTATTTTTTTTTTCTGGCTCACCCTGCCCTTAGGGTTGGGCTGGTGCAGCATATGGTGTCATGGATTGAACTGTGGTCCCCTGCGCCTGCCTAAACTTGCCTAAGCGGGTGCTTCACACTGCTGAGCTATCTCACTGGCCCCTAAAAATGATTGTTTCCATCCTATTGTTTATTAACTACTAGATGTTTTTCTATGTATTTAGTACAAGACCAACAGGGTCCTATTACACAGAATGGACTTGTAATGATCCTCCTGTTTTCAGCCTCCAGGCTCTGGGATTATAGGCACAAACCACCATGCCCAGTCTCATTTGCCATCTCAATGCACCCTGTGAGTGGGGCTGGCATGGCATGCCAGGGGATTGAATCCACAGCCCCTGTATCTGCCTAAACAGGCACTTTAATCTGCTGGGCTATCTGGGAGGCCCTCAACTACTAGATTAAAATCCTGGCCCCAAAATCATATTTAAACCACAGTAGCATCTCCATTACTTCCTTGATCCTTCAATATTCATTAAATCTGCTGTTTTTCACTTCAGAGTCTGTGATTTTAGTTCTCATTCTAGGGTCAGTAGTTTGCTCTGAGCTCAGATAGGTGATTTTCTGATGTTGGCCAGGCTTCCTCATCAATTTGCACTGAGCTGTTAGGTTGGCTGGGAGAGAGTGGTGTCAGTTGGCATTGGTTCAGGAGGTTTGTCACTACTGTCTCTGGTCTCTCATCTCCTAGCAGTGTGGTGTGTGTTATTGATTGAGAGGCCAAAGTGTTTCCAAAAACAGTATAAGTGAGCAAGGGTTCTTGAGGTCTAAACCTACGACTTGTACAGTTCCCCTTTTTGCTCTCTCTCTCTCTCTCTCTCTCTCTCTCTCTCTCTCTCTCTCTCTCTCTCTCTCTCTCTCTCCCTCTCTCTCTCTCTTCCTGTCTCTCTCCCTATTTCTTTTTCTTTTCTGCAGTACCAAAGATTGAACTCAGGATCTTCCACTTGCCAGGCAGGCCCATTTGCCACTGAGCTAGATCCCTGGCCCGTGCCACTGTTTTCTTTCAACAAAGTAAGGATGAATATTCAAAGGATGGCAAAATACTTTCTCTTTTGATGGAGGGACCAAAGAGACAATTTGAAAAATGTGAATACAAGAAAGATGAAGGATTGTGTTCAAACTTAACACAGTTTTATGTTTTAGGATGATTTATTTACTACAAAATACCTAATGGTGGGAGGGGGTTGGCAAGATTGCTCAGGGGAGGAAAGTGCCTGCTTAAGCAAGCGTAGGCAAGCACAGGAATCATGGTTTGATCCCTGGCACCACATGGCATGCCAGCTCCTCCCCCAGGGCAGGCTGAGACAGCCAGAGTTCAGGTGTAGTGGTGCATCCCTGTAATTCCCACACTGCAGAGGCTGAAAGCAGAAGGATCGCTATGAGTCTGAGCTGTGTAGTAACACCCTGAAACAACAAAAATACATTAAAAAGCAAGTAAACAAACAAACAAAAAGCAAAAGCAAGCAAATGAAAAAGAAAACCCTACATACCAAATGGACTATAGACCTAATTGGGATGAAGTGACACTTGGGGCATGTTGACCCTCAAGAAGAATAATATAACAGGTCAGGAAAAAATAATATGTAAAGAACTATAGCAATGTGAGTACCAAGGATATACAAGGTGTTGAACAAGGAGAACCTCAGGGTCTGGCCATGAAAGTGTGTGAACAGAACAAGTGATATGTGAAAGGTGAGGATGGAAGTTGGATTCTTAGGCAATATAAGTGAACGATAGCACCATCAGGATGACAGGAAGAGGACAGCAGGCTCAGCTGAGATGGGTGAGAGGTGAAACATTTGAGGTGCTGATGGGGCATCTATCTGTCTGTGCCTCAGAGAAAACTTCAAAGATTGCTCTGAAGCTCAGTAGTCAAATATAAAAATATAAATTTAAATAAAAAGTAAATTTATAAAATAGAAATTTAGTCATGATCTCCATAGTCTTGGTTCTCAAATGCTTCTGTTTGTAAACAATAATTTTGGTGCTCAAAAAAATATTTGTAAAAATTTTGCTTCTGTTCATAAGCTCCATATAAAGGGATCATCTTCCCCACACAAACTCAAATGTGGACATCTTCCCCTAGTTCATAAAACAAATAAGTTTGCGAACCAAGATACCGCTGTATTAGTAAGAAACGGTATGCGTGGGAAACGAAACATACTGTGCAGGGAGAGCATGTGCCTTCTGCATGTTGGCAGCTAAGCTATATTTTTATACATAGTAGGTGTCAAACTAATAATTGTCTAATCAGTAACCAAAAAACTGTAGTTTCTTTATCACTTTTAGTACCCAGACTCAGCTCATTTCATTTCAAGGTAAGACATTAAAATAAAAGTCAACTAGGAACAGAAGTCAATACAGAAAGAAAGTCCCCTTGAATATGAACACTGTGAGGGTTCAAGCTTTGTATTTTCCCACTATCTCATTAATCCTAACAGCAGTCTTGAGAATTGGTGTTCTGACCCACTGTATAGAGATTTTCAGCACCTCAGGAATTGTCCAGGACATTGTTCATATGAAATATGATCCTAGTTGTCCTAACAGAGGCTACTGCTGGCCTGAGGCAATATGTAGGGTCCTAAAATCCAGCAATCTGTCCTTAAGGCCAAGGACATCAATGTCTTTGCTGCACACTTGTCGCTGATATGTAGTGCAAGGGGTTCAGTCTCACAGTTGGGAAATTATGAAGTAAATAAATCTTACTGTGTAAGCAGAGATAATAAGTAGCAAATCTGTGATAAGAATTCAATCCTGCTTGATTCCAAAGTTCAGATTCTTTCTAGCATTTTACATGCTGACCCAGGTTGGGTTTTAATGCATAAGCTATGGAGATGGCTTATAATTTGAAAGAAAGACTGAGATCATGAGCTATCGTATATGATTTCTCCTTAATTTGTAAAGTTGGTTTAGTATTATAACCTAAGAAATGGATTTTTCTATTCTATATATTCTAAAATGATATTGATGAAGGCCACAAAATATTAAGGAGATGAGCTATTCAATTTTATTATCTACCTCAAGGACTTATAGATATTATTTCAATAGCCTGTATATATACTTTGATGCTTTATTTTGAGTTCTGCAATACAGTTTCCATTCTAAAATTTCCATCAGTTTAATTGTAATGAGCATGGTTTTGTTCATAGGTATGAGACACATATTAGGTGTTACAATCCAGAGATTTTTGATAGCTCCAAAACCCTAGGCAACAGTTTTGTGTCTTCTCCTGGCCCAGCTCATAGAGACATCTGTATAGGCATGGACTGAGTTTATATGAACTCAGAAAAAGGTTATCACCCTGCACCACATGCCTACACTTTTTGCTCTTAGAACTTCCTGGATTCTATGTTGTTATCATATACATGTCAGGAAAATATACTCATTTTATAATCCTTTTTTTTTGAGAAAGCTGAATTCTATGGTATTATAATATATGTGGGGGGGAAGGTATACTCACTTTATAATCCTGTCCCTCTTTTTTGGAGAAACCCCACAATTCAGAATATAGATAATGGAATTAAAAACACGTGGGAGTAGAATTTTTGCTTTTTCCCCCATATGTGTGATTTGGAACAATTGTATAACTTCTTTGAATTTCATCAGTAAAATGTGAATATTAACACACACTTTAGGTCCAGAGAGATAGCTCAGCAGTCTATGCCCCTGCTTTGCAAAAGCAAGGACCTGAGTTCAATCCCAGGTACTGTATGCTGTGCCAGCACTGCCCCAGACGTGCTAAGCTTACTACTGAGACCAGGTGCTCTGGGGAAGCTAAAAAACAAGAGGATCACTAGAAGTCTGAGCTGCATAGTGAGACCCTGCTCAAAATACATAAATTTGTTTTATAAAAATGACTACACTCTTCATACAGCTTTTGTAAGAAAAAAGCAATGGTTATGAAATAATTAATCTAATACTTGAAGAGACATTTATCTGGTTGAAATGGTGATATGGAGAGAGAGAGAGGGTGGTGCTAAAGGTGAAAGATGGTGGTAGAGGTGATGCAGGAAAAGAAGTGGCTCTTGTGATGGTGAATACAAGGTTAGAATGGCGACTAATGATGCCGAAGGTGGTTACAGTGGGGGGTATGGTGGAAGAAGTAGAGGTGGAGGTGGAGGTGGTAGTAAGGGACATAGAAGAAATAATGGTAAAATAATAGTACAAGTGATGGCTTTCTGAAATTGCTAAAGCTAATAGCAATGGTAGAATAGATAGAAGAAGAAATGTGGTGATGCAGGTGGCAAAGTTGGTTTTGGATTAAATGGTGGATGTGGAAATGATGATGATAGTAGAGTTTGTGGAGGATGATACAGTGACGATAAGGAGCACTAGCAGTGGAGAGATAACAATAGTGGTGTTGGTATGGTAGTGAATGAAGTTACAATGGACATGGAGGGCCAGCCAAATAGCTCAGCAGATTAAAGTGCCTAAAAGCAGGTGTAGGGGTCAGGGGCTTGATCCCTGGGCTTGCTGTGCCAGCCCAACCCCTGGGGTGCACTGAGATGGCAATTGAGACTGGACATGGTGGCACACGCCTGTAATACCAGCACTTGGGAGGCTGTAAACAGGAGAATCACTACGATCACGATCCAGTAGTGAGCGCCTGAACACCCTTTAGACCCTTCCCTAAAATACAGAAACAGACAAACCAAGGGAAAAAAAATGGACATGTAAATGGAAGCCACAGTAATGAAGGAGGTGTTACAGCTACTGATGGTAACTACAGGGCTAGAAACGAAGGTGAGAGTGGTGGTTGCAGTGGTAGAGAGGGGAAAAGACAGTGAGGCAGCGAGGATGGAGGTAGTGATAGTGGAGACGGAGGTAGGTGGTGATGGAAGGAAAGCGAAGGCAGGAGTGGAGAAGGTAGGAATAGAGAAGCAGTGTGACAATATCTGTAGGGAACAGGGCAGTGGAAGACATGCTAGACCTACCTTAAGGAATCACAATGATGAAAGATGGAGCATGTCAATCCTGACAATCTTTGATGGAATAAGATGGGTTCAGTTGACAGCGGCTATAAAGTAGTGGCCTTTCCCTCTTCAATCTTAAAAAAAATATTATCTGAGAATCAGACTTGTCTCAATTTCTAGGTGGTTCTCTATTTCCACAGCCACTAGTTACCCTCTCTGTTTCATATTCTGTCCTTCAAGAGCACAGATGCTTGAATAATCATGGTGTGCATGTGCACGTGCGCATGTGTGCATGCGTGTGTGCACTCACGCTTTTAGGTCATGATGAATTCGAGTCCATCTTGTAGAGACTTGTCTGCCTCTCTGGTTCCTTGAGGCATAGTTTCCTGTGGTGAGATGACTAATTGTGCAAATGTGCTCCTTCTTGGGCCATTCCAACGTGGCTCTGATGTGCCAGCTTAATGCTGTCTGTGACAATATGGATCATGCAGACCATCTGTGAAGCTTCTTCCCTGTAGACACACGGGAAGCCCATCCCCCACCTCTGACTCTCAGCTTTTTCCTTTTCATATTTAGTTGGTTTATTTTGTTCTTGAAACTGTTGCTTCCTCAGCTGCCCGAGGCATTGATTTCTAGGTCAGTGATAAATTCCATCCAATTAAGCCACATGTATTATTTCCTGCACCACTTTGAAAACAGCATTTCTTGGACCATGCCACTCTGCCACTGGCCTGAGGAGAGCCCCTCCTTCCTGAATTCTGCTTCCTTTGCTGGTACAGAAGGCCAGGGCCTGCACCGCCTAGCACACATGCTCACAGGGACCCCAGGGGCCTTCCAGGCTTGCCATGGTTTCTTTCAAGCCTGGTGTCTGTAACTTGCCTTTCACGTTGGCTGATTTGAGAAGTTCCACTATTGTTGATCCATCTCACTGAGTCACAAAGCAGACTGTGACCATGGCATCTCCTTGGTGTGTGGGTGATGCTGGAAAATTTTCATGTCCTCTGTTGTGGGCAGTGTGCTTTTCCAGGACCTAGGACCTTTGGAAACTGTCTACTTTTTTTTCAATTAAGAATGTTTTATTGTTCAGAAATGGCCACTCGCTGAAGTTCTTTTTTTGTCAGCCCAACTTTGCTGAGTGTTCACCAAGCTTGCTCATCTTCCTCTTGTGACAGTGTTCTGGCCAATGAAATAACTAGTTCAAATCAGGGAAACAAAATGCATTGGGTTTCTTGTACTTGAATATGTTTTCAACAAAGCAGACAGTATCAACTGTGCCAAGTGGTGTCATGACTTTCCAGAGGTTTTGGCTAGTTAGCCGTGAGCCAATGCAAACATATGCGGTCCCCCAGCCTTTGTGGGCATCTTCTAGCTTGGATGAAGCCACCTACATGGTCATTTTTGGCTTGCAGAAGAGGCAGACCCATGCACCCTGGACCAAGGCAAACAGCTCTGCACATTCATAGTGCTTAAGACAATTCCTCTTTTCTTTACCTATTTCTGTCCTTCTCTGGGAACATGTAATATTCAATACGCCAAACCATGTTAAATGGTTTATCTAGCTTATCACATTTGGCATTCAAGCCATGAATGAGATGCATACTGGCTTTATTAGTCTTGTTTCATGGAGGGTAAGTAGCTCTCCCAAGATCACAGAGCTGGCCAGTGACGAAACTTGGGTTTAAACATTCTCAACCTCTACACCAGAATTTTCCCAGGGTTGGAGACAAACGTGAGAAAATAGGCAAACAGTGCTAACTACAAGTACAGTGTTGATGGTTGAGTAAAAGGAGGTCTCTTGGACTTTTAGCCACAGTGTACACTTTCTAGAAATGAAATAAAGTATTTCTTTTGTCCTCAACTTTAATAAGATTTGTGGAAGTCCTTCATGGCCACGGTGCATGACACAGACAGCAGTGCAGGTGTCTCTCCCTTCTGCTGAGAGACTGTATTCATGCTTGCTGTGCAGCTTGCACTCACTTCCACCAGCCTTTTCTTCTTTCCCTTTTATGCCACGTAGTGTAGACTTGTCCAACTTGAGGGAACATCAGACAAGCCATGTTCTTGATTCACTCTGAAGATGCTTCTTGGCTGGATGCAAGGGAACAGGGCCAGGGATCATCCTCAGCTTGAGATGGTCCTCCGTGAATGGATTTACTAGCAAGCATGAACAGGCATCAGAAGGTCAGGCAGAAAGCTGCATGCTGAGTTTCAACCAGGGGAAAGAAAAGGAAGGGAAACTTGATGTGTAACAATTGCATGCCTGCAACTAACTAACTTGGGCTTGGATAGATTTGCAACAGAACGTTTCCCCTGCTAACCAGGGGATGTGTAAAATGGATCAGCATTTCTGGCACCACCCATAATAAACTGAGCAAGTACATTCAGTCAAAGACCCTTTAGATCTTAAAACAGGATACCTGAGAAGCATTTCACAGAACACTGATGTCTTTCAGAGACATTATCAGGCCTCTGTGCACTGTGAAATCACGATTGGTATTCAGGACAGAAAGAGTGCAGCATTGTCACCGGTCTGGATTGCCTTACAGAAGAGTATTATTACTTCTCCCAAGGGTGTCCCTAAGACACTCATACAGGAGAACTTCATTTGAGCCACAGAGAGGCACTTTGAAGTTGGGTGACCTCAATAAGCTTTCCTGAACTGGGAAAAGGCAGGGCTGTTCTTCAGATAAGAGAGAACATCAAAAGTTTGTGAAAATCAAGATGCAAAGGAGCCAACAGAGAGCTTGGTTTTATGATCATTGAAAAATATAGTGTGTCTCTCTAGATAGTGTGTAGAGAGAGGGTGTTATTTGAAACAGCATCTGTCTTGTTTGTCTCCAAAATAGGTTAAAAGGAAGGGGTGGAAGGAAGGAGAGAAGGAAGGTAGGGAGGAAAAGGAAGAAAAGAAGAAAGGATGAAAGGAAGGAAAAATAAGAGTGAAGGAGGGATGGAAGCAGAGAGGGAGAAAGCAGAGGAAGAGAGGGAGAAAGAGTAAGGCAGTGATAGATTTGAGGGTGCTTAAGCTGTATGTGGTTTCAGGGGGTGTGGCTCCAGGAGGATGCTGTTGGGAGGGTGGATATCTTGATATAAAGATAGTTGCATTTGGGGAGCTTCCATTGTCATCCTAGTGGCTCTGTTTTGCCTCTTAAAAGGTAGGAAGAAGAATCAGGTGAACTCGGTGACATGTGCGTGTAATACCAGCACTAGGGAGGCTGAGGCAGGAGGATCACTGTGAGTTCGAGACCAGCCTGGGTTAGAAAGTGAGCTCAATGCCAGCCTGAGTAGCATAGCAAGACTCTGTTTCAAAAAGACAAAAACAAAACACAACAAAACAAAATTTAAAAAACAGGTAGCTCTATGCAACTTTCAAATGTCAAAACATTCTTATTACTGAAATACATTTCTGGGATCAACATGGACATTGGACTCATTTAACTCCATCTTCTTTTCCACACAGGGACTATGAAGTTCTAAATGACAGTTACAGAACATCCAAGTTGGAGATATTACTGAGCCTCTGGCAGTTCTGAAGCTGCCCCTGGGGTAAGGAAGGCAGTTTTATACAATGTTCTTTTTCTTATGCTCATATCATACCTCTGAAATGATACCTTTCTTACTGCCAGTCCAAGCAGCATACTGCTAGAAAACAGTAGCTTTATGCCTTCCAGTTCTCTCTGGGTTCATCTATCTATTACTCCTTTCCCTAGACCTGTGTTCACAGTGGATAGTCAGTAAATTCTGTTTGGTTTGCTATCAATTAGAAAACATATGATACTTGTTCTCCTAGATTTCTGTCATACTTTGGAGGGGTTTATGATGTTCTTACAGCTTATAAATTCAAAGGTTACAGTAGATTGTGAGATAATGTACTGAAAAATAGCTGTAACTTCAGAGAAAAGTTCATTGCTTAGCACTCCGCACGTCATCCCCATAAAAGTAATTTTTAAGGTTTTGGCCTTGGAAGCAAAGAACAAAAGGAAAACACTGAAGGAAACTTGGATGCAGAATTTTGGTAAGACTTGAGATTTTCCTACCTACCACTCTGCTAAAAATACATTCAAGGGGAGGGTGAAGTGTCTTTACATCAGACAAAGAGTGGTAGAGGATGAGTGGTTTATAGCAGAACAAGCTTCAGAATTTGATGGAAATGGTGGTGGATAACACTGTGGCATCTGCCAAGACCCTTATTACTAAAAAGTCAGAGAGCAAAATTTAAAGTAGTTGGTGAAAATCAAACATACCATACTGACAGGCAGCAATGAAGGGGAGAGGCAATTGGATTGGACAGCCTAACGAGAGGGAGACCTAATGAAGGTCTTTAGGATTACTTTTCTTCTTTTCCTGCAGAGATTAGTGTCACTGGTGTTCACGCTTACACACGGGAGACTGAACATAGGGCAGAAATCCTTGAAGGGACAGATCTTCACAGTGAGCTTGGAGCCACACTCTGCAGCCAAAGAGACAGCCACTGAAAGGGTTTTGCAAAAATCAAATGCTGTGAATTTGCTATTTTTATTTGTTCCCAAAGAGGATTATTCTTGTGGGTGATCTGTAAATTTTGATGCTTATTTCCAGTAGTACACAAATCATTTTCCAGTTTAAATAGAAAGAGATTGTCAAATTAGAGTTGAAATACATTGTGGATGCTCTGAAATTCTGAACAATTTTATTTGGACTGGTCAGAAACCTTTTTAACCATTCCAATAAGAAGTAAAAATGACCCCTAACTAAGCAGCCATATAGACCAAAATTTTATCCTTCAGTAAATCATTGTTCTAAAATATTATTTAAATCCATGATTTCTCAAGTTTATTAGCTGTCTTTAGCAGGGTTGTTTTAAATCAGTTGATTCAATTTGCTGTAAGTAGAAATAAACATGCACTCTTTCAAATTATGATGATTATTCAACCTGTATTCCCCTGGCAGTTCCAAACTTAACTGTGGTGTTATGGTTTTCCCACTGACCATAAAAATTTCCCAGATAATCTAATATTTTTTCATTCACGCTGTCTTGCACATGTGGAAGAGTCTGACTCTCACATCTGGAAGCAGCAGGGCAGTCATTTCCCAGGCCACATGTCTGTCTCTTTGGGGCTGGGGGGAGGTTCACCGACATGGGTTCCATTCTTAGACTTTTCAACTGAGGAGGCAGGGAAGAGGGGAATGAAGCAAATGACCAGCTGAGCTTAAAATTTGCCTAAGTCTAGAGCTGACCCTGAAGCTCAGTTCAATTTTTATGGATTTCCAACTAGGCAAAGCTGGAAGTTATGTCCATATAAGACAATGCTCTAATCTAACACTCATTCTCAGATACTACCAGTCTGCTATGTAAAGAGATAAACAGTCCAGCCACTGAGCCATTTAGCAAGTATTTATTGAGACTGTATGACCAGTATATTTCAGCTACTGTTTAGGGCACTTGGAGATACAAGAACATAGTAAATAATGCCCTCTTGTCAAGGTGTATATATTCTGAGCAGGTAAAATCCTCTATGACTAAGTTAAAATGTAATGTTTCATGAAATTTTGTATCATTTATGATGCTTTACTTTTATTATTTTGTATTCTTTTTTAAATGAATTTAGGACAAGGTCTATAGGGTATACAGGGTCTCACTACATAGATCAGACTTGTAGCAATTCTTCTGTGTTCAGCCTCCCAAGCACTGGGATTACAGGTGCATGCCACCATGCCCAGTCTCAATTGCCCTCTCAGTATGCCCCGGAGGTGGGGCTAGCATGGCACACTGAGAATTGAACCCCAGCCACTGCACTACTATTTTGTATTCTTAAAATATCTTGAAAATGTAATCTGTCATGTGCTAGTGAACATAGTTTTTAAAAAGCAAATCAGGAAAATGAACTAAAAACTGAAGGAAGAGACATTTGAGATAGCATAGTTGGAAAGGCTTTCTCTGTGAAAGGAATATTTGGATGAGAACCAAGGTGGTGAAAGGGGAAGCACTGGGGGATGTGGGAAAAAGAGGGTCAAGCAAGTACCAGAGATCCAAGGTGAAAATGTTGACAAATTCCAGTCATAGCAAGATGCTAATAGACTGGGCTGAGCAAGAAGATGCTGGAAGTTCAAATGGCAAGGTAATGGGACATGGTCCATGGAGAGCCTTGGAGTAATCTATGGCAGGTATCATGCAAAGCCACTGAGAGGATAATCTGAACTGCTGTTTACCAATGATCTGGTTCCAGGGGAAGCGACTCTAAGTCCATGTTCAGACATGCTGCATTTAACATGACTGTTAAGTTCCTGACTGAAGTATTGAAGAGGAAATTTATTATACAAGTTTGGAATTTAAAGAAAAAGCATGGGCTACAAATGCACATTTATGAATCATCAGTATAAAAGTAGCAGCTGAAGCCAAGAGATTGGATATGATCAAGCAAACAATCGAGTAACTACATAAAGAGGATTCTTGACAGTTGTTGATAACAGAGGGGATAATAACATATGAATGGATTGACACAACTTTATATCATGGGCTAAGTAGTTTAAAATATCAAGAGAGTCATTGCCCTCATTCTTTGTGTGAGATGCAGCTCATTTTATCCCCTCATTACCTCTTTTAAGGGAAGAGGAGCGCAAAGGTGATTTTTCATACCCAAGATATTGATGGGTACACTTGCTCCGACAGGGCAGGGTCAGTGCACTTTAATAGACATGTGTCCATAGCCAATCCTTTGGTAGCCACTGCAGTTCTGCATGGCTGATCTTGAAAGACATTCTTACTCTTTGAGGCTGACAAACTGTATTTACTTTCTCTGTGTTCTCCTACACAGCAGGCCTGAAGAGACTGAACCTTCACAAAGGTGGTCCAGGCCAGTGTGGTGATATATTCTGTTCTAGCATTCTACCCAGGATAGAGAGACTTGTCAGCCATCCTTGTCGGTCCACAGCTGGTTGGTTGTCTCAGGTCATGTTACTTCCCAGGCAGAAATTATCAATTCATTGGATATAAGGAAAAAGAATAAAACACTCATGTCAGCTGGGAAAGAAGATCCTTCAATCTCTCATTCAGGAGAGAACTGTGTTATAGATAATGTTGGTTAAGAGCTCATGGTACCATCAATTCTTCACTGTATATTGTTCCTGGAAGCTCCTCAGAGGAGAAGGAGGCTTAAGGAGTAGAATGTGAGCAGATTTTATTAAAGGTGTTGCTAGCTGTTGTGTGGTTGCTGGAACATGATGAAACATCTTAAGGTAATGTGGGTTTTTTGATGCCGTTGACTCTTCCTACCTGACTAGACTAGTTCCTGCAGGGCAGGGGTTATGTTCACAGACATATTCCCAGTGACTAACATGATCCCTGGGCCATGGGAACCATTCAACGAGGCTTGTTGAATGAGGAAAGGAAATAGCACCCTTGGCGTTATCTATTTCTTTGAAAGGGGGCAGTATCATGTTCTCACAACGGGCCATTCCTTCTTCCTTTTTCCCATGACAGGAGAATTCACTCTTTACCAATGATCCTATTATTTGCAACTCTCTGGAGGAAATAGTGGATCTGTAGGTCATTGGTGGCCTTGGCCTGGGATTTAGAAAAGTCCTATCAGGCCACTTTCAATTGTTTCTTAAACATTTGAATTCCTGCCTCCACATGGTCAGCTTACCACACCAAGATCACCTGTGAATTCTAACTCCATGTATACTCTATCATATACAGTTTTTTTTTTGGGGGGGGGTGGGTTAGTAGAATTCGAGGTCTGTATTATTCCACTCAGTCAGGTTTTATCTCTTCTCTGTGGTTCAGCCCCAGTAAACTCACTATCCCATGACTTTCTCAGAATACTTATGAGATTTGGAACCTGGGTCACATTCATCTTGTACTCCCTACTTCCATTCATTATCTATATACATCAGTGGAGAAGTTATCAAACTTAGAGTTTACCAGGATTACCTGGAAGGCTTGTTAAGATGGATACCTAGATAGACACCACCTCCAGATGTTCTGATCTTGTAGGTTGGCGTGCAATCTGAACATTCGCAGTTTTAAAATGTGCTCATTTGATACTTTTGATGTTGATCCTGGGACCACACGTTGGAACCCATGAAGCCAGTAGTTCCCTGTCTTGGCAGTATGCTAGGGTCACCCAGGGGGAATCTTTGCTATATACAAAGCTGTCTTAGTCCAGAAGAGTTTAATCATAATCACTGGTGGCGGGAGTACCTAAATACCATTAGACAGGAAAGAAACCATTCTCTGCCTCTCCTGGAATTGTCACAGTTCTGTAACATCGGAACTTATGCTTTACTGGCACTGGTACAGACAAATGCATCTGTGAGATGTGCATTTAAAAAATGTCCATGGGCTATGTTTCTCTAAGATACAGAAAGTATAAACTAACATCTTCTGCATCATGTGAGCCCCATGTACAAAGGGCTTATTCCAATTAGACTGGAATTTTGAAATTCTAAAATCTGCTTTTAGCAAATTCTTCCATTGATTCTGTTGCATATCCAGGATGGAGAACAACTGCCCCACTAGGTAGGCATGATTATGGACATTTAGCTCCATTATTCTCAAGTACAACTATACATCTAGTTTCATTGGAGAAATTTTAAACATACATAGCCACCCCACTTCAGATATTTGGATTTAATTGTCCTGGGTGGGCATCAGTAGTTTTCAAAATACTGCAATTGATTTTATTGTACAGCCAGGGTTGTGAAATGATGGAGATAAATACTGTTTTGGAACCAATTAACCTAACCATTTACAACGTCTATGGCTCCATTTCCACATGAATGAATAGACCTTCTGGTTGACCAGATTTGTTATAAATGGAAATGCCAGTTAAAATTACTATCACTGAGTTCTGAAGGGGACTTTTATTGAAGTAGACTATGTGAGAAACATAGTTGTAAGCAAGTAATTGCTGCTACAAGAAATGTGATAGAGTACTTGAGGATTTATGGGTTAGAAAGAAGATATGTGTTAGGAAGGGTGGAAAATCAATTGTTTAATATTTGGCAACATTACCAAGAAATAGGAAAAATATCTATGAAGTTATATGGAAGAAAATTAGCATGAAGATGAGATTAGGTGGAAGAAATTAGCATATATTAGAATAAAGTGCTGTGATTTTGCTAATCTCTTTGCTGCCATGCAATTCTATAGAATTTATTTATTTATTTATTTTCGGAACCAGGGATTGAACTCAGGCCCTTGCGCTTGCCAAGGAAGCACTTATTCCACTGAGCCATCTCCACAGCCCTTAGAATTGAATTTTAAATCCCTTTCAAATAGTGATCATACAACAGAGGCATTCTTTTCCATTTCATATTCTTTCACAGACTTTGTAATATACCCCAAAATATCTCTAGGAGGAAATATTTTTTCCTTCAATATCTTACTATTAAAAGTTAAATTTTTGTCTCTATGAAATGTACCTTGTACGAATAAATGATCGTTTTGACCTTGCCTTTGGATATCTTGATAAGTCATGTATCTAAAGTTCTTTTCAAACCCCTTTACACATTTATCTTTTTCAAATTAATAGAATCTATTTCATGCTTTTTTCCATTAGGGTTTATAAATATCTTCACCAAGAAATTCTTACTAAAGTCAGAAAGTGTCTATATGTACTCTTGTGTTATGCAGTACCAAAACTTGTTTCTACGTTCATTAAAATAAAAATCTAAATCTCCACTAAACTAGAAAGAGGATAATGATAGATTAATTGTAAAAATAGCCAGTTCCTCCCCTTCTTGTAGCCACACTCCTTCATAAATTACCAATGCTCCCAATCAAGACCTCAAATTTATTTCCTGATCTTTGAGTCTGAGCTGGCCAACGCCTTGATTCCATCTATACCAGGTTGCAGAAATGACATTGTTCCAGTCCTCAGATCCATCCTCAAGAGACTCTATGCATTTATATGTTAATACTTGGAGGCATACTGGCTTTGTTAGAACTAGCTCCAGCTGGACTTCTGGGAGGATAGAAGACCACAAAGCTGAGAGGAGAGGCTCAGCAGCTGGCATGGGCATCTAAGGAGTCCAGCTGAAACCAAAAGAACCAACCAGCTGGGTTTAGCCCATGTTGCTTGCCAACAGAACCATGAGGTAATAGATAATCATTGCTGTCAGTCACAATTTAGTAAAACAAAAATACTTTATAAGATAGTTGCTGGGTAGCTCATAAAGTGGTAATGTCTAACTGGCAGAGAAGGTAAAATGCTAATCCAGGAATTTGTCCCCTGTACTTACGTTAACCCCAAACCTAGTGGATTACTACCCACTGCAAATAGGAAGAAGTAAATATGCAGTACCTAGAATAAGCCTTATCTCTTCTGGCATTACAGTGCACAAAAAGCAAACCCTTTATTTTAAAAAAACATGTATTATCAGGTAAGATTTTTCATAAAATTATTTTTATTAGCAAGGGGGGAAAATTTTGTAGCACAGGAAAGAGGACATGGACTACTCTGGTGGCAGAGCAAGTATAGCATGGAACAGAGAGAAGACAGAAAGAGAAGAGATTAGATTAGATTTGAAAGCCATGTAAAAGTGGATGAAAATATCCTCAACCAAAGGAGTCATAATAATTGTGGGGAATGGATATAAGAGTTCCACTGATTTCTTTTAGCTATTAAATCTTTTAATTCTAAGACATGTGTGACCCCAGTGTATGACAGCAGCTGATTTTTTTCATTAGTGCATGAGTGACATATTTGCATTTTTTTCTGATAGAGACTGTCATTCTTTTTGGTTCTCAAAGTTATTATTGAAAGCCAAACTCTATCCTAATTTAGGAATTCCTTAGTTGTTAACACAATTGAAAGTTAGCAGAATGATACATCTCTACAATGTAAACAGGTGCATTAAGGATTTAGAAAGTGAGTACCTCTCTGGAATACTAGGAGAAAATAAGGTACCATTTATCATTAGCACCATATACCAAAAATTTATAGCTGCCATTTTATCTAATAGTGAAAACTGCTTTACAAGATATCATCTGATAGATGAAGAAATGAATGATTTGTATATGAGGATAGTGAATGAATTTGGACACTTTGATCACATGAAGTAGAAAACTTGACTCCCAACTACCTCAAATGATACAAACATTCAGTTCATGTGCTTGAAAAGAGGTAAGACAAGACAAGTTTTGATTGTGGTTTGGTCAAGTCTTTTGTTTAATTGTTCTAAGAGTCCTTCTGTTATTTAGTTTTATATTCCAGTGGCTCATCTTGTGGTATCTGTAGCTGGTCTGAGCATCTAAACTACACACATTTCCTGGAAATATAAAACTATAAAAGGCATAAAGTCAGTGAGACAGAGCAAATCCAGGTACATGCCCACTTTTGAGCCAATTATTATGACTATAGAAAAGTTGTAAGCTGATTAGTTTGAGATGGGGTTCTGTCCACTTGAAGAAGATCTGATGGCAATAGCTGCCTCCTACTTGTATAAATGGTCAAGGATTAGCCCCAAGCAATGGGCAGAATCATTCCCATGTAAAGCAGAATGAAGACTCAGATGCCATTAGGTGACTTTTAGTTGGTAGAAACAACACTCGAACCTTTATTTATACAGTTCGAAATTCACGTTCTTTTCTTTTGCTTTTGCCGTGTTCATCCCGGAAGAGAGCCTTAGCTGGGCGGTCAGGGATGGACAAAGAGAGGTGATCTTAAAATATTCATTAGCTTGTAAGAACTTCTGTGGTCTGGAAATGAAAAGAACGATTGTGCATGAACTCTGAGAATTAACAGGAAGGGTTTTCCTCCCTTCCATGGGTAGAGTTATCAGAAGACTAGCAGTCATTTTGTCCTACTATCCTGACAATTCGGGGAATTTTTATAAGCAGTAATTTTTGTGAAGGAGGGGTTAAAATGACTTCTTAGACGTTGACGGTCCATCTCTAATAATGCCTGTTAGCAGAAGGAGGACAAAGCTACAATTCAGCAGCTAGGTCTTGGTGATGTCATAAACACTTATGACAGCAGTAGAACTTTAAGATTGAATTACCTTCTTTGTACCCACTGAAGGAGCAAGACTTGCTGTGTGTAACACATTGTGTAAGCCCCACAGCACCCGGCGGTTTTCACATGGTGCATGGGAAGAAGAGAACTTGATCTGTGAACCTAGAAGATCACGAATCTGATACTTGGAGAGACAATTTAATCTCGCAAATTGCTTTAGACTCTGATATGTAATTTTCAAATGAAACAAATTAATATGTGCTGACATTTCCAAAGCCTAAGCTTCAAGTAGCACAGCTCAATGAGTCTAATGATGAGTCCCAAGTCAAACACCTCATTATCTAAGTAACACTACTGGCCCATACCACAAAGTCAGTTCAGGATGCAAATATTTAAAATATTTAAGTTCAGATGCTTATAGTAGGCAAGAAATATGAATTCAAGCTTGTTTCTTTTTACCAGTGAAACATTTTGTGAGGATGTTATCAACTGAATGAATATTTTAGGAGTAGAAGACGTAGACAACTCAATTTGAATTTATAAGGTAGAAACACCAATTTTGAAATATTTGACAAGACATATAAAATATAAGATTGCCAATGTCTCCAGAGCTGAGAAAAAGGGATTGACAAATTATTGGGAAATAACTCTTGAAACACATTTTAAAAAATTCTTTTTAATTTTTGTAATCTTTTTGGTATTCTCTGTTTTTCTTCTTTACGGGGTTAGTCATATATACATTTTTTCCTTTTTTACTATTTTCCTAGGGAAAAAAATAACTAAAAAATAGCATCATGGTTTGCCTGAATTCATATGTGTTGTCTTTTTTGTTTTTTCTTCACTGTACCAAGGATTGAACTCAGGATCTTGCAATTCATAAGTGATTACTAAAAAAAAACCAACCAACCAACCAACCAAACAAACAAACAAACAAAAAAGCCAATGAAACCTTAAAAAAATCAATGTAGGGGCCAGGGAGGTGGCTCAGGGGAATAAACACTTCCCTGGCAAGTGTATGGGCCTGAGTTCAATCCCTGGTTCTGGGAAAAAAAAATCAATTGTAGTTGAAAATGTGCTTGAATTAGAGTTTTGTTAGATTTTTGGAGGAAAATGTTGAAAAGGGCCTCAGAAAATCTCACTGGCTCTCAGTGGTGCTTTACAGGAGAGATAAACGAGAAATTGAATCCAAGTTGGGAACAGTGCAAGGATTTACTGAAGCAACACCCCAATTACTGACAAAAAAAATTGTGTTAGGCACTGGCTACTGTCAGATATGTTAAAATTGTGAAAAATCCAGTACACTATTAATTTAAATCATATAGAGAAAAAATAATAATA
The DNA here is from genome assembly GCF_000260255.1 of Octodon degus. Classification (NCBI taxonomy): domain Eukaryota; kingdom Metazoa; phylum Chordata; class Mammalia; order Rodentia; family Octodontidae; genus Octodon; species Octodon degus. The sequence continues at coordinate 9,876,735 of NW_004524636.1, forward strand.
AAAGTTAGATCTTGTCATTTAAAATTGATTTGTTATAATTCTTACATTGTAGATTTCTCAAGGGCTTGATTGTGTCAGCTATAACAAAGACCACTTATTTTATTGATGATGACAGCTTTTTCATTTAGGCAGATTGATTCTTATGTATTGTATATGAAATCCATTTCATCTGCAGATGTATCAGTGATTTTTGTTTCTTAAGATCTTGAAGAAATTAAAAGAAAAATTGCATCAGATTAATTGGTGCACCATTTTTGTGTAAAGAAGCGATGTTTTGATATATTCATTATAGAGATGGTTTGTCAAGAGCCATGTGACCCAAATCGGAAAGCAATAGAAAACTTTACTTCATGAGTTCTTCTATTCATTTTCACCACTTCTGGGATACATCTTCCTTCCACCTATGTGACATTTTCCCTTATAAATATTTCCCAAAGGCAGTCGTGTGGTTTGGGGTGAACTAGACTGGCTAGCCGAAGCTTGGGAGAGTAGTTGTGCTAACCTAGACACATAGAACCTGTGAAGTTCTCCAGACCACAACCCCTTAGCTAGGGGAAATGCAATGCAGAGTTTATTAAGAGTATACTTTTTAAAAATATTTTTTAATAATTTTATTGAGAAACAAATAGCAATGAGACAGTTTCAAAATCAATTAGTAGGACAGTTTCAATAATTAATACATTGCATATTGTTGTCTTCTTAATGGTTATTCATAGTACAAGATGCCCCTCTAGCCACTGATTCAAAATTTGCCTTTACCTGGGAGGTAAGACCTGGGAAAACATTGAGACTGACTGAGGGGCATACAGTTGATTATTGAGATGAGGTTTCAGACAAGAGCTCAGCTGACCAGACTCCCATTCACAAAAATCATCGGTACAATTTTCACGCCTGTTGGCAGTATCTGAAAAGAGTGGCTTAATGCCCAGCACTTGCTGAGTGGTCATCTCCTACTCTGGTAATGTCTTGTGGCGATAAGAAGATAATTGCTTTCTGGATGACTCTAAGTCTTAGCCCAGAGGCAAAGAAAATGCATCACCAGTGTCAACTGCAGAGAAAGCTTAATTAAATAAAAGATACTTTATCAAGCCACTCTTTGACCTACAAAGATTTGCACCTTAGACTTGATTTAGCAGAGCTCAGCTTCACATGACTATATGATGCCGTGGTTTCTATAGATTAGCAGTAAGGGTAGAGAGTGCGACAAGGTTCTGCACATGTGCATAAGCAGATGCCCAGTGTCGACTCTTTCATACAAAGGTTATCTTAAATTTGAGACTTGGAAGAATACTTGAAATAAAAAGAAATAATCAATGAGTACCTGAGACAAACTATAAGGGGGTTGTTTGATTTTTACCAGGGAACGTTTCAATATATTTGATAAACATCCCATAGGAAACAGAAGTATTCTAGAATTTAGTTTTAAGAATGCTCTTATATTGCACGCTTCCTCTCTGCTGGCCTCCCTTGTTCCCTGCTTTCTTTTTCCAGTTAAGAATAAAGGCAATCTTCAGAGCCAAAGATTAAGGAAAACATCAAGAAATTAAACCACTTTGGTGGATTCACTTAGCCAAGTCTTAACTATAAGGCTCTCTAAGGCCCTGTCCTTGACCAAAGGAGCAGCCAGTAGAGTCCTGTGATCAGATCACAGGACTGGAGGAAGCTCGCCTTTGCATCTCTGTCTCAGGCTACAGCAGCCTGAGCTTTGTGCAGTCTGAAGAACCATCTTGCCCTGAGTACCTCTGAGGATGAATGATCCCACCCTAGGCCTCAGATGGCTGCCCAAGGGAGCAGCACTTCTGTAGAGCATCAGCCAGCAGGAATGGCTGCCCCTGTGGTGTGCTTGCGATGAGAAAACTCAGGTAGAATAGGTAGAATAGGAAAATGCTTGTGCTTAGACCAGATTTAATTCCCACAATAGCCACCCCCCCGACACACACACACACACACACACACACACACACACACTTAAGCTGTCAGTTTATCTGCCTCTCATCTCACCTTCTTCCATCCTAAATACTCTGTGTTCTTGTAACCATTTGACTTCCTAATACCTTATACCTAAGGCTGGAAGCAATCATTTACTTCCTTCCTTGTGTTAAATACTTCTATTTTATAGGTATTATTAGGTGAATAAACATCTTAATATAACCCATGGGTCCTAGTGAGTTTGTAACCATCTCTCTCACATTTTACATTCCCTCTCCTTTAATCTAGAAGCAAAATTCCATTCATGTCATTAATAAAATAAGGACTAATTAAAGGACCATGGCAAGGCATCAGTCAGAGCTGAATGGGAAGGAGAAAGCATGCTCCAATGAACAGTAGTTGAAAAGGTTCATTTACAAAGAGACTCATTACACAGCTGTGGGTTGGGTGCAAGATAACCACCAGAAATCAAGGAGGAAGGCAGAACAGGGGTCTGGTGGGGCAGACAGAAAGCACCTTGCATTTGAACATGTGTCCGCAGATAGAGGTTTTGATAGACCCTTTCAGAAGATGTGATATAGACTCCTGCCCCTTTCTTCTTTCCTGGACCTGCCTCCCATGTTGAAGATTTGGTAAAACTGAATACTCTCTTTGAAAATCAGTTTATTTCTAATACACATAAATAACAGAGTAATAATTTGTAGGTTACTTGAGTTTTTTTTTTTAATTTCTTCCCATTTTCTCCTGCTGTTTTGATGACCTGACTATATAAAATAGCCAATTATCATTAATCTAACTGGCCATTAAAAATCCTTTAAAAAGTCCAGGTGGAAGAAAAAGGGAAAAAATGTACACAATCAAAAATAAACCAATTGATCGTGTGTGCCTTGTAGCAAGCATTTCCTAGACGTATACTATATGTGAGAAACCATTACAGGTGCCACGTTAAATGGAAAGAACTGGTAGTCTGTGTCCATGGAGGCATGACTGTGCCTCCTAAAGTTCACACATTAAAAACTTAATCCTCAAAGCAGCAGTGTTCATAGAAGATGTGATTAAGCCACAGGGCTTTGCTCTGATGACTGGATTAATAGTCTCCTTGGGAGTGTGGGTCCTTTATCATGAAGTAGAGGAGACAAAAGCAAGTTTGATTTCTTGCTCTTCTGTCTGAGGATGATGCAGCATCCTACCAATCGCCTAAATCATGCCTTAGACTTTCCAGTCTCTTAGATATGAATCAAATAAGCTTCTATTACTTATATATCATCTAGTTCCCAGTATTCTGCTACAGGAACACAAAACAGATAGGATCTGATGGATCCCTGACAATTTATTCATCGCTTATGTTGGAATGGGTAAGGACAAGCCAGTACAGATATGATTCTAAGAAATGCAATAGTTATCATGCAGTTTTAATAGTAAGAATGAATGAAAATGCTAGAGAGTAAGCACAGTGACCTTGGAGGCACTGCATTTCCACAGCAGGACATGTTGGGGAAATTTCTAAATGGAAAAGATGTCTAAGTTGAATTTCTTTCTTCTTTTGGTACTGGGGATCAAACCCAGGATGTTGTGCTTGTCAGGCAGGCACTTATGCCACTGAGTTATCTCCCCAGCCCCTAAGATGAATTTCTAAGTACAGAAAGAATCAATTTGTTGATGGACATAAAATCTTCAATGGAGGGGCATTGGTGCAATTCTAGGACTCAGGAGACTGAGGTTGGAAGATCACTGCAAGTTCGAGACCTCGTCTGGACTACAAAGTGAGCTCAAGGCCCGCATGAGCTACATAGCAAGACAATGTCTCAAGCAACAAAAACAAAAACAAAATGAAACAAACAAACAAAAAAGAACTTTTGCGCAAGTTTTAAAAAAAAAATGAAACAGGGAAAGCGTAAGAAGATTGCAAATTTAAGGAAGCCTTGATTAGATAGAGGCGATTAAGGGTTGGATGAGGGAAGGGAGAGGCAGAAGATTAGACTAGGGTCACAAGTCAGAACCCATTTTTTGGAAGGTTGTGTGTTGTTATGCAATTTTAAAATTTAATTAGGTAGCTATAGGTGAAATGATGGGAATTCAGCAAGCCCGGGGACAGAGACTGTTGTCAGGGAAATCTGGATGGGAAATGAGGAAGACCTGAGCTGAGACACTAGCAAGAGGAAGGAGAGGGGAGGGCAGCCTTAGCACTTTATAGTGTAATTCCACTGGGGCTCCTTGTTGCCTGAATGGCAGGAGGGGTGGCTGGCTCCACCCCATGTCACCAGACACAACTGCAGCTGACAGGGATCTTTACTGAAGTGTGAGAAATATTAATTTGGACAAGTCGGCTGAGGACATGAGGGATCAGCGTCATGTTCTTGGGTCTGAGGAAGGACTGGGTCATCCAGGAAGAGATGTGCAGGCTGTCAGACATCAGCTTGGAGACCCGGTGGAGAGCTGGAGAGCACCACAGCCTTTAATTTTCACTGTGATGCCCGTCTTACTGGAAGTGAGTGGTTGCATAAACTGAAGTGTGTAACACATCTTTTGGTGGTGATCAGACCCAAGTCAAGGGCAATGCGTCATCTTCTGTTAGTCACACAGGGATGGCCAAAGGGCTATGGTGGGCAAGAGGAAGATGGTACCTTTTTCTTATGGGCTAACCAGACAGGCATGATGTGGACATGAAAGTCAAGACTAGCACATTACCTCAAAGAATTTGAAAATTAGGTCGATGTTCTCCTGAGCAAACACACAATTATAAAATGATGAATAATTGGCTTTCTTTAAAGTAGGAAAGAAAATAATCTTAGTCATGGTGTCTCAAATGTCCAACATGAGTCAGCGCACATGAACAGGAGAGAGAACAGAAGCCAAAAAAAGTAAATTATGGTATATAAGTCATGGCTAAAAGCCAAATTTAAGAGGTACCTGAGGTTCAGAGTACTTGGCAACTCTCCAAAGGTTACACGAATTGCTTTAGAAATACAAGGTATGGTAATATATCAAAAAATAATATTTAAGTCTATTTTATATCTGCTAATGTCTGTTGGTTACTCCAACTGCCTACTTAGTAGCTTGCCTATGAAAAAAGTAGTTTCAGAAATTTTGTCATTGAAGCTGATCAAGTTTTATAGGCTATACCCATGGGTTTTTTCTCATATTTTGCCACTATGCATTTTAATTGCATGTGCTTCATATTTATGAACTTTACTTATTTTAATACTTCCTTTGAGTTAATGACTGATTAACTTGGCAACATAGGGCTACATGTATAATTGAGGATGTACTGGACATAAACCAGCTAATGCACATTCTTTCTAAGGAAAAGCAGCTGCTTTTGTTTTGCATATATCTTTCACATTAGCCCAACAAACCATGTAGGCTCCTAGGGCCATCATAATCTATTGTATAAAATGTCTGTTATTATTCTGAAAGGCACTAAATACATATTATTAACCTAAGAGGCTGTAATAGATGCCTCTGATTTGCTCTCAGCAAAATACCACGAGTTCTGTAGATCTGCCAACTGGAAAACATTATTATTTTTTTTTTACCACCACCATTATGGAAGTGAAGGGCAGAGGGGTGGGGTGGAGTGTACTTCTGAAGGCTTTTGATACTAAAAGAACAAAGCACTTCTTTAAATGATTGTTCAGTGGTAATTCATCATTCAACAAGTGATGTGTTTATCATTGTTTACCATAGCTCTATGCCTGGCTAGCAATTTGAACTGTTATGACGGTAATGAGTTTAGAGCCAAGGGAGAAGAGAACATGATGACAATAATTAAATAAATAATAACATCCCACCACAGGAGAAGAAAACTGGCCTAAGACATCAGCTCCTTATATGACAAAGTAGAATACACTTAAGTTTTCTTTTGGGTGGGCCTCAATTAAATTTCTGTTCATTAAAAGTTTAGCACCAGTGTTCAGAGCTTCTCATTCAGAAGACCTTTGCAACTTAACTTCCTAAAAAAAGGGGTTGCTTCTCTTTTCTAAAGTAGCATCAGTACTACTGCATGACAGACAAGTAATATCTGAAGGTGATATCTATCTATCTATTTATCTATCTATCTATCTATCTATCTATCATCTATCTATCTATCTATCTATCTATCTATCTATCTATCTATCTATCTTATACAAGCTTCCAAAAGGACACTTCATGTTCCTGTGAATATTTGCTGGGGCTGGCCCCTATTTTCCTCTATGTTTCTTCTTCCAAAACTGAGCCATCCCTTCTTAAACCCTTTCCTTCCTCCCTGTTTTCTCTTCCTTTATTATCATCTTGATTTAGGAGGTAGACACCTGCTTTAAATATTTATTCATGTTTAAGCATTCAGTTACTTCCGCATTGAAAATGAATAAGAGGAAAAATACACAACTCGACTCTGTACATATGACACAAAGCCAGTTATTTACTTCTCTTGATTCCTGAATGTAGCACAACAGCTAATAATTACAGGTTGTGGAATGACAGGATGAAGTGAATGGATGTCCCCTCCTGCAGCCGCTCCAGGTGGTTCCAGTGGTCCCTTAGTGGCTTTCTGAGAAGAGGTAGTAGATAGCTCATGGAGAGTCCAGTCAGGCACCTGCTTGGCTGTACACAGAGGGTGTAAAGAACTACCTGTGGGGAGCCAGGTATCTTGCCTTATGCCTGTGATCCCAGCACGGAGGTCAAGGCAGGACAATCGAAAATTTGAACCCAGCCTGGGCAACTTAGAAAGATTTTGTCTCAAAATGAAAAAATACTTAAAGGAGGGACTGTAGCTCAGTGCAAAGGACATGGGTTTAATCTTCAGTACCAGAAAGGTTTAAAAAAAAAAAAAAAAAAAAAAACAACTTCCCGGGTGGGTAACCCCCTGAGGCAAACTTATGAGGATAAACAACAGGTTAGAACAATAAGTTACATTCCTAGACCATAGTATAATTGACAAAACACATTCATTTTGTTGATTCTTATCAACACAGCCTTTCAAGATAGTTGTTATTACCCTCTGCCTTTTATAGATGAGTGAGTCTGTGATATTAGGCAACCTTACAAAGTCATTCAACTTCCGCCATATTTCTCTGCCATTCATCCATCAACTACATGGTCAATGGGATTTTATTTATTAATTTTATGTATTTGGTCCAGGGTCTCACTACACAGCCCAGACTCATAGTGACTTTCCAGTTTTCAACCTCTCCCGCAGTGGGATTACAGGTGTGTGCTACGGCGTGGCATGTGGTGCCGGGATCCAACCCCAGTCTCTGTGCTTTCCTAAGCAGACACTTAGTCTGCTGAGCTATCTCCCCAGCCTAGTCAGTGGGATATTAAGGAAAGAAATGCTAGTTCTTAGGTGAGAAAATACTTTTATAAGAATTAAGATCAAAGAATAGCCAGCAGCCTTTAAGTAAAAACAAAGCCTAATAACAACCTTCCTATCTACAGGGAGCATAGCTTCAGTGGGCTAACTGAGAAGCTCATAAACCTGCACAAAAGCTCTTTTTTTCACTGGCATTACAATCCAAGAAAACTTCATTATTTCACCCAAGTCTCTCAGAAGAAAGGGCCTACTGTGTGTTAAACTCTAGACTAAGGAAGAAAGGCCTTAATGAGTTTTTCATCAATGTTCTTTCATTTCACACACATTCTATGTGTCTGTCCTTCTGAGGACTGTTAGGGTATATGATGATACACATAGATGCATTTTAAAGTCTTCAGATTGATTAAATGAATTCATTTTCTTACATGTATTGACATGGCATAGAACATTTCCGAGTGGAAAATGAAAAGCTAAGTCAGAAAACAGAATATTGCATAATATGCACACGTTTGCTTCCTGTAAATGATCCACACCTGTGGGAGGGGCTCTCCAGGTAGATGGTGCTTACAGCTTTCTGATTCCACCTGTGATTGAAGTTCAAGTTCAAGAATTATGAAATTGTTACTTTTCAGATACATCCAAATATTAACCCTAGCATAGGGAAAAGTAGTTATCTGTTTTCTCAAGAAAGAGTGTAATTTGACATCAGTACATACTTCCTCCATGAAGCAAAAATCAAGGTACTTCATTACTGAAGAAATCCTGAGTTTTAAATGTTTCTGCATGTCCTAAATTAGTCTTTTTGAGCAAGTTATAAACTTTGTTTATAACTTTGTTTATAACTGATACAGACAAAACATTCTAATAAGGGGTGGGACTTTCGTTCTTTATTTCAACATTTAATAAAACCTAGATACAAAACATGATTGTCTTGTATCATATAGAAACAGCAAGTTTATTTTGTTTTGAAAAATGGGGGAATAAACTCCGGTTTTGACCTTCTCTTTGTTGTTCCAGCTTTGTGTCACTGGTGCTGGTGTGACTGGCCATGGGAAGGGTTGATGAGGCACGACCAGGACTGTGACAATTATTAACCTGCGAATGTGCTACGGCAAAGTCAGTGCAAGCCAGCAACACTTTCAAATGGCTCAGAAAACAGCATTCATGTTTGAACGTCATCTTTTATTAAATTGCTTTGATGAATACAGGAGACGTTAATAACTTTTAAAGGCAAAGCAACCTAATGTCATCAATGGCCATTCACGTGGGCTGATAGATTATTCCCGCCGTTTGGTGGTCATTTATTTAGCTGGGAAAGCTTGGGCTCAGTGCAACATCTGGTTCTCAGTGATATCCTGCTGGTCTTATCCAATTTTCCAGCTGGGAGCATGAGGCACGGGGAGGTCAAATGACTTGCCTAAAGGTCACTTGGTAGCTCAACTGGGATTATAACTCAAAATCTTTCTGATTTTCCCATCCTTTGTTCACTGGACCACAAAACTCTCTTGATCCCTTTTTCTCAAGCTTGCCTGAGCAGGAAGCAAATGTTTAGGTCTAGAAAAAATAATCTCAAATTAAATACTGGCCACTATTATCTTAAAACAAGGGTTAAACTTTCTCTAGCACTACTCTCAGGAAGTGTCTTATTTTCATTCTAACACCTGAATACATTTCTATCTTTGTCATTGATCCTGTTGGGAGCATCCATCCCTGCTGCTGCTCAGATACTGCTTTTGGTCAAAACATTTTGGGCTCATAAGATTATGGAAAAAAAACAACAAAATAAACATAAGCAAAAGTTAAAAAAAAGTTTTGGGAACATCTACAACATGCTGCTTGTGGGATGGATTTCAGGCCTTGCTTGTGCTGTGCACAGGCTGGCAGTGCTTAGGCCACCAAGTGTTACTGTCGCTGGGCGTCCTACTGCAGAAGTTTCAGTATTGCATTCTCTTCAGTCTAGAAATCTTTTCTGTGATTTTTGCATGGTTCACAACTTTACATCATTTAGATCTTAGTGAAAATAATACCTTCTTAAAGAGAGGCCTTCCCCAACCTTCTAACAAGTAGCTTTCCTTATTATTATTTTTTCTTCAATATACTTACTAGCCTTTAAAATTTTTGTGTGTTTTATTTCCTTCTATTTCATTCTGTGTCCTTAGACTGAGCATAGAAATCTGCTCTTGTTTTCCAGTGAATCCCGGATGATGTTTGATATATAGAAGTTCTGCAAAAATTTGTTGAAAAGATGAATAGCTGCTCCTGATGAAAGAAGGACTCTCAGATTTTTTCTTTTTAGTATCACTCAAGGAGTTTCAAAGGGGATGCCCATGGGGTAGTGAGGTGGATGGAGGTGACCCTTATGCAGCCAGCCAGATCAGGTGAATTAACCTCAAGGTCAATAGGATGACGGATGACAGCTGTCTCTGTCAGATCACCCTCTCAGCCATAGCCTCAGCCTTGGAATTGTCCTCAGATGTGGCTTGTGACCAGTACAGAAAAATCATTCTTGATATATTTACAGTCACAGTTCATTTTTTATCTAAATTCACACTGCCCACTTTTATCACTCACTCTGTTTATGCAATTGATGCTTAATGGTGTTTGGTCCTTTCCAAAAGCCAAATCCATACCCAAAGACTGATCACTATGCCAAATATTGAATACAATATGTCACACATGAAAGTAATCTCCAAGGTTTTGTATTAATGTATATCTTATGCAGGAACCTTACGTTAATGTCTTGCAAAAATGTTTAAGGTCATCAATGTTTTTAGTATTCAGCCATATTATTTTCAAAACTTGCTTGACATATCCAAATTTACAACTATTGAGAGTAAATGAAACTCTAGGATTATAAATTCCTCTTGCTGGTGACTCTATATACTTAAGCCACTCTGCATTTATAGCTTGAAAGTCTGGTCATTGTTTTATGGACAGGACTGCAGAGTGACTTCCTGAAGGGTAGCTTCTGAGTTACACTCTCAATGCCTGGGTGTTACCATTCTGACAGGAGGGCCCGAGGACTTGCTTACAATGTGCTTGTGTGACTTCTCTTCAGAGGTCATTTCTCTAAGGACGGCACAGTTTTCCAGTCACCACGCCAGCTGTAGCGAGCCACACAAAGTAGTCTGCAAGGTTGGGTTGGAGAAGGGATGACAGTCATCTTAAGCAGCTAGCAGTCTTCCTCTCACTTGACAAAGGGTGTGCTATCAGGACACGGAGTGTAGTGGCGCCATGGAGGAGGCACAGGATCACAAAGCCAGCGACGTGATAGTCCCTTCAGTTATTTAATTGTTCTTACAAAATAAGTACTGTATTCTTTCATTGTCTCAGTGTAAACCTTATGGACATCCTGGCTGATAGTTACCCAGTTTAGAGAAATGGGAAACCAATTCTTTCTATCACATTAACTTCTGAATTCCTAGGACCATATATGTACTTGTAAGGCTGAGACTCAAGTACTTGCTATTAATAAAAGATAGCACCATCAAACTATGACAATGAAATGAATACAGGTGCTAAAAGTTTCTTTGATTTACATATTTCAAGAGAGACACATTAATGTTACTTTTCGTATTCTGCTGCTTGATTCCCCAGACTAACTATGCCACTTTGTTTTGAAAAGTATGGTGAATTCATGGGCTCCTTGAGGGATTTAGTCATTACCATGCCTTCCAACAAGCGTTTTGTTTGTATCATGGAGAAAGAATTAGGTTGTGCTCACGCTTTTTCTGGAAAAGTCACGAAGTGTCTCATTGGTAGGGTTGGTATTGAAAAAACAGAATGTTCTATTAAAGCCTTCCTTCATGTTGAGCTAATAAAATGTGATCTTTGCTTTTTATTTTCATAAGTGGTATGAAAGCAACTCCCAACATTCAGGCCCATGGAGAGTCATACAATTTGGATCCTTATATTGATGATGAGATGCCTAACTGGGAATTGTTTTAAAACAGAAGCAAATGTCTATACTCAGAAAATAAAGCCCCACACACAATTCAAACAGAAGATACTGCTGAGTATAAGATATCTTTGAAGGAAGAATTTGGGTTTTGCAAGACTAATTTTTTAGTATTATCAGTGGGATCTCACACTTGCTATTTCTTTCTTTGTGACCTTCTGATCTTTTCATTAAAAAAATAGATTTGGAGGAAGGATTGATAATTTCTCATGTAGTTGATGAGCATCTGTTTTCTTCTGTTCAGGGCAATGATTCCCAGGACCAATATGTCTTCTTATTGATCCGGAATATATTAAGTGGAACTTTGAGAGGAGTGAAATAGTTTGTGAACAAATCTACTAAATGGCAGCCAAGCCATAATGTCAAATTTGTGCAGTGAGGACCTGGTTGATGATGTTTCCAAACTCACTGTATGACATCATAGGAATTTCTTCATCGCTTTTGAGATAAACAACCCAGTTCCTCGGGACATCTTTTACACTATATTTTCCAGTAAAGAAATAAAAGTTTTTTGTTTGTTTGTTTAGGAAAGTCTTTCAGAGTTACTTGGATTTGTGAAAATCAATCAGATGGCACAATTGGAAAAAAAATTCAATTCCTCTTAACCTGGCTCTTTTTTATTTAGTCATTCAACAATATTTATTAGTTACACACTATGTGCCATTATTCCATGTAAAATATTAAGTTAGATGCAAAATTAGGCACAAATTATTTGATGTGATTTTGTTTCCTGAAAGCAGAATGAACAGCAATTTTGGTATAGTTGTTGCTATTGTTTAAATTTGTATGTTGAGATTTCATTGCCAGTGTACTGAGATAGTGCCTTTAGGAGATGATGAAGAATGAGTGCTCCTCCTCATGAATGTGGCTCACAATCTTTTCTTTTTCTTCTTCTGTACTTTAGGGAAGGGTCTACAGGGTGCTCAGGGTCACACTAACAGATTGGACTCATTTTGATTCTCCTGTTTACAGCCTCCCAAGAGCTGAGATTACAGGTGCACGCCACCAAGCCCAGTCTCAATTGCTGTCTCAGCACACCCAGGGGGCAGGGCCTGCAAGACAGGTCCAGGAATAGAACCCCCAAAGGTGCTTTAATCTGCTGAGCTATTTGGCAGGCCCTCACAATCTTTGAAAATGGTCATGACAATGAATCTGAAAGTGCTTGCAATTTCCAGCCTGCAGAGTTGTGAGAAATGAATTTCTAATATTCATAAACCACCCAATCTCAGATATTTTGTTATAGAAACAAAAGTACTATTAGCTGGAATGTGGTCCCCATGATATCTCTCACAGAACGAAATGACCTCATTTAGTGTGTACCTTTGCAGAGAAGAAGAAAGTGCAAATTTTTAGGAGCACAGATGGCTATAATAACTGATACTCTTTCTTGCCCAAATTCTTGTGAAGAAAGCATGCAGGGGAAAATGAATAGTATACACAATTCAGCCATCACTACAGACCAAAAAAAAAAAAAAATTGACAGAGGTCCTCCACTTTTTTGATATCTTGAAATGTCAAGAGAAAGAGAAATTTAAAGGGGGTAGTAAGAGAAGTAAATAGGAGAGAAACTCACACATAAATGGGGAATAGGACTTTTCTTGCACTGGCTACAATACATATGTTTGTTAAAAAGCAAGAGGCGGGGAAGACATGCATGCCTGATGTTGAAGAAAAGCCTGTTTGTGCTTCACACACTAGAGAAATTGTTTGAGAACAGTTCATCCATGTGAAAATATGACCCGTGTCATTTTGCCAGGTTGTTAAGGCACTGGGCTGCTGAGTAAGGCCTGATTGGGTAAATTCAAGATGCTGGGGGTGTGCATACTTCCTAGTGCCTGGTTTTTCTAAGAAGCAAAAAAGCCAGTGGAAATAAGGTTACTGAGTGCCACTTGCGTGGGCGAGACAGGGTCTCCATAGGGTGGGAACTAGCCTGATCTCAGACGTGGCCAATTCTTTGAAATTCTTCCCCATTTTCTTAGAGGACAAAATGAGAAAGAGAATAAATGCCTGACACTAACAGGAAGAAAAGAACAGTGGTATTTAGAGATGGAGGAGAGGGAAAGGTTACAAATAATTTGTGAAATGAATTTCCCATTATTTTTCAACTATGGCCAGATTCATGTTTCATAAACTGTCAAACTGTCTGGAGTTAAACTTCAAGTCATTCTGTTGTGAAAAAAAATAGCTTTGAAGGGAGATTAGAAGATGTGAAAGCTAGTTCTGAATGCATATTCAAAGTCAGGCAGGCAATATTGAATGCTGGTTAAGAATTTTTCCTTAAATACTTTGGGAGAACTGCAGGAAGTTTGAAGGAAACATGAATTAAAACTGGGAGGAAAAACACACAAAGTTACTCATAATTTAGCTATTTTGGTTTAGGCTTGAGTAAATAAAACCACTTCCATCTCAGTGTTAGTACTTTACTTATTTTTTAATGTATGTGGTACAAGGTTGCACTATGCAGCTCGGACTTGTATGTTCCTCCTGTTTCAGACTCAGATTATTGGTGTGCGCCACCCTGCCTGGTCTTGGCAGCCGGCTCAGTGTGCTTGAGGGTGGAGTCAGTGCTGCATGTTGTGCCAGGGGTCAAACCCTGCTCCCTGTGCTTGCCTAAGCAGGTGCTTAGTCTGCCGAGCTACCTTGCTGGCCCGTGTTAGTACTTTAAAAATGGCATTGCAAATGTAATTACATAGGCTAATTTCCAGCATCCCAATCTCTCTCCTATTTAGAAAGGTGATAGGAACCATTTTTTCAACTAACACTAACAAAATGTTCTTAGTGGACAATAGACTGGGTCTATAATTTCTCTGGTCCTTACATTTCTTATATGGAAATTGATGAAGTACAAAGAGTTGATGCCCCATTTTTCCTTTTTTTTAAAAAATTTTGCATTGTAATATTTTTTCTTGCTTCAGCATTTCAGTAGAGAAGCCTTATAATTTGGATGCAAGTCTTGAAACTCTTTGTTCAAAGATAGATTAACACTTTCATTATGAGTCCAGGCATGGTAACACATGACTATAATTCCAGCTGGAGAGACTGAAAACAGGAGGATCACTCTGAGTCTGAGCTGTGTAGCAAGACCCTGTACCAAATACATGAATTAAAAGAAAAGCTTCATCACTATTTTTCTGCAATACCACTGGAGTATGTGAGAAGAAAAAGAAATCTTAACTTTGACCTTATTAGATACAAACTGTATTCTAGAATTAAAACAATTTTATTGAGTGGGTAGAACTTTTACTTATTAATCAGAAAAGGAATTAGATAAGCTAGAATTTGAACTAAATTTAAATGTACCATTCAGTTTTAGTATGACAGGTTGAAAATCTCCCATAAATTAAGGACTGACGATTTCTTTCAAAGGTCTCTTTTGAAAGAGATACATTTTTCTGTCTTTCTGCTTTAAGGGTCTATGATCGTGTGCACGATTAGATTAAATGCCTTGAGAGCAGGTAGTTATAAAGCACTTCCCCTCCCCCAAGGACTAGAGTGCAGTTCTCAAATCACTCTGGCAGGTACTTACCAAACCAGGGCTCTGAGGGACGGAGTGGATCCAGGGCCTCTGAGGAAAGGAGTGGAAACCTGAGATTATTGTAGAGACCTCCCAATTTCCTGAGACAGGTATCGTCCTACAGATAAAATGTCATAAAATAACTCATCCCTGCCTTTTGTAGGAGCAACCCTTGGATTAATTAGGGCTACTGGATCGTAATAAGGAAATGTGTGTTTAAGAAATGAATGAAAGGAAAAGATGACCTCCAGGTTACTCTGGTCTGTTGATGGGGTCAGGGGAAGGAAGGTTCAAAACCTAGTAGGAGAGAGGTCAGTCTGACACTGGATGTGAAAGTTCACAAGTCTGCCTTATAAATAATATACATAGGAAATGAGTGTTTACCCCTCTCTAATGTTAGCAAACTGGAAGGATAAGATGGTTTCCTTCTGACGTGAAAAAGATCTAAATATGAGATGCTATTTTAAACAATGGGCAGCTGTTTCATCTTGAGCTAAAAAGAACAAAGAAAGCAGCACAGGTCTACATAGGATATATTGTAGTTCTCTCTCTCTCTCTCTCTCTCTCTCTCTCTCTCTCTCTCTCTCTCTCTCTCTGTCCCTCTACTCTCTTTACTTAGGGTAACTAAAATGTCATTTTATCCTGGAATGTTTTCTTTTCCAACTGGGGATGTGAAAAGTTAAAATATTGAAGAATTTCATTTTCATTATTTTTAACAAAAACATGTTTTTATTGCCTCAGCATAGATTGTTGTCTTTGTTAATCCAATAGAGATTAAAGCCCACAGTGCCAAATTTGTATGCTTAAGGAGAAAATAATGATGTGCCATGGGTAATATATTTTAGGCAGGATTGGAGCAATAGCGTGACACTATATCACATCCTAAGAGCTTTTCCCAGCTCTGGAAGACAGCTGTAAACATCAAGTGAAGCCTGAGTCACAGATTTAAGAGATTTCAATTATCTAATTAATGCCTGGGAATGCTAGAATTACATTCACAGGAAAAGTTAGTCACTTAGGCTTAAGTGATTAAAAAAATGAATCTGTGACTTTTAAAATGAATGTTTTAGAAATTTAACTCAACATGCCTCTTAATTTGATGTGTACTTCTTTGAAACTTATAAAATCTTCATTGTTGTCTGATTCTATACTAGCAATTGCTGAGGTGAATGCACAGAATAGAACAGACATCAAATATGGAGCAGGTTTATTGTTTACTTCTATAGATATTTGTGTTTGCCCTCCCAATCCTAATTTTGTAAAGGATTCCTCCTTCTATTTTATCAAAACAGCCACATTTTCATAATCAAGTAATGAGAGTAACAATAATTATTACATCTTGTATCATCGTCTTCAGAGTAATTACTCAGTATAAGGCAGGTATAAATAAAAAAATTTTCTTACAAAAATGGAACAGATAAGAACACACACTTTTAGCAAAACAAGCAGGCATTGTCATAAGCTCTGTTCTTCTAGATAAGGAGAAAATAAATACACATTCACCTGGGGTGCTACTCTGTTAAGAAAATGAACCAACACAATTAGAAAGTTGAATTAGCAGTTTGTAAAATACTGGTGGTTCATAAATTCAACTCTTCCTAAAAGCTTGTGTCTTTCTTTCTAGATCTATGAGACTCTTTGTTCTGGTTCTGTTCAGTTATGTAGTTGTAGAAACCATGACTGGTGGGCTACAGACTATTCCTAGTTATTTCTTCCTAACTCAGGAGACAAAATTGTAGTTAACTTTTCCTGAGGCTTGATTCCTTTTATTTTGTTTTTGAAATAAATTGATAAAAAGAATTTCTTTAAATCAAGGAGAGGAGATTCTAGTCCAGAGACTGCTATTCTTCTTCTTTTGGATATAGATACAAGGATATTAAAATTTTGTAAAACAAAACAAAACAAAAAGGAAGGCAGGAAATTATGCATGACTTTTTAAATCCTGACTTAGTTATAGAGCACATGAATAAATTATCCTGTCAATTTCTAGGACATGGATTCAACTCCAATTGGTTTAATGGCCACAAATGTTTCCTTAAAGAATTCCGGATTTCTGGGTGGAAAAAGGAATGTCAGGGATACACAAGGCAGGCTTGAGAGACTCCTCACCCCAGAAGGTGGTCTTGGGCAGCAATCACACCCTGCTGATAGGATTTGGCAGTTAAAATAGATGGAAGTCAGCCTGTCATTTTGTCTATTTAAATAAGTCACTTGTGATTAAGGGTAAGTAGCAAGTATTCTTTTAGCTCTCTCTCTCTCCCTTTTGGGTCCTTTGCTCTCATCTATTTCCCTGGCCTTTCTCTTCTCCTGTGCTCATCTCCTTCTATGTGGGCTTTTATGGGGAAAATTCTTAAGTTTCCTTCGTGTTTCTCTAATTGTAGACATGGACTGTGGGCCATCTTATCATTCTACCTCACCGAAACTTTAAAAAAGAGGTATAAAGCAAATATTGGCATTCACGCTGAGACTTTTTGCTATGTACTAAATATTTTGCAATGTTGAGAGAGAAAGAGTCTCTGCTGATTTCCTCTTTGCCAAGGAGAAAATCACCAGAATGTGCATTATGCAATGAAATCTGCAGAAAGCGCTCCCTTGGCTTAGGTCTTTGGTAGGTAACTTATTTCCTTGCCTTATTTGAAGGTAGCTTGAGGTACAACTTTGCTATTAGAATTTTTCCTGGCTGTAAAATAATAGATCTTCATGTGAGTAGATACTTTTTTATAAGAAATATATCAACAGTTACACAAAGAGGAATCACTGGCATATTTATTTGCATTTGACAAATGCTTTGCTAGTATTGTTTGTCAAATGTTGTTCTAGAATTCCATTTTTCTTTCTTGGGGGATTTGCATCCAATGCACCTCTATCTTGTCCAGCCTAGATGAGACTTCCCAAGGCCTGTGCTATTGTGGAGAGAAGTCTTCCTAAGAGGCAACACCTTGTTAAGTGGAAGTAAACCAGCAGCAAATCAAGCCACCTCTAAGGCCTCTCACATCCTCTGCCACCTCTTTGTTCATTTTTGAAGCATCTGGCATGTACAGGTTTAATTTGATGGTGACCATTTCAGTCGCATGTTGCTTTTTTGTTTTCTGTTCAGGGGCAGGAACCTCAGGGTCCTCAAACCATGCAGTTTGTGGGAGGGTTAAAAGGTTATGTCCCATGGGGCTGTCCTTAGGCGACAAAGGGCAAGAATGAGCACATCCCCTGGGCAGACAATTCTGAAGCTCATTTCACATAGCTCTTCAATATATCCCAGCAGGGCTGTGCCTGGGTCAGAATGGTGATTCAAATGTACTGTGCATCGGGATTTCCCAGGCGTCTATTCTTATTCTTGGTATTGTTTCCTGAATAAACAATCTGTACACAGACTCTTGTTTCCAGCTCTGCGTTCTAGAGGGGCCCAGCCTAAAACCAAACTAAACAAACCTCAGTGATCTGCCTTCTATCATACTGTCTCCTATCATGGTTATGTAAGTATAGTTTTATCTCACCCAAGTAAATGTTTTCCCTTTAAGTTTGGGGATAAATATGGTCAACCCCTGTTTTATGCAATTTCCTGCTAGAGTCCTGGGATAGGACAGAGGAAGAAAGAATTTGCTTCCCAGTAGGAGCCTGAAGGCTGCTGGATACATCTGTGTTGATTACTGAATTGTGGATCTTAATTGAACATTTGTTAAATAAATAGCTGCACTGGGGGCCTGCCCAGTAGCTCAGTTCTTTAAGTGGCTGCTTCAACAAAGCAGTCAGGCTCAGGTTGCTGTGGTT
>NW_004524636.1:9899263-9922403 GCF_000260255.1 Octodon degus
CTGGGGGTTCCCGGAAGTCGGCAGAAATTCCTACTTGGCGGGAGGGCACTTATCAAATTTTTTAAAATGTATTTGGGCAGCTTGGTATTGTAGTGATCCTCCCGTTTTCAACCTCCCCAGTGCTGGGATTACAGGCATGTGCCACCATGCCTGGTCTCAGGTGGCTGGCTCAGCAAGCCTGGTCCAACCCAGTCCCTGAGCTTGCCTAAGCAGGCACTTAGTCCACTGAGCTATCTTGCTGGCCCTTAACCTTTCATTTTTTATACTATAATACAATTTCTTTCATACTAAAGTATTTTCATTGGAAAATCTTACATTTACAAAATAAGGACTATTTTCCCCACATTAATGTAAAACAGCAAAGATAGAATTCTCCCTTGTTTAATCTTTCTTCTTCCTGTCTTATTTTTATTTTTTTAATTAATGCATTATCAGGTATTAATGCAGATGAGGCCCGAGAAAATTGTTTTGCCAGATACTATGCTTCTCATGATGCTGTTGTGTTATGCGCTTCATCAAAAGGAGGCTTATGTGGAGGATGTTCTTATAAGAAACAGGATTAGCGTTGTAGCCCACCCAATCTGAAGTATAACCAATAGGGCATAAAGGACTGTGAGGCCACTCCACACCTTTCTAAAGCAGCATCATCCCTTGGGGTGAATATCATACTAAAAGGAACCAAGGTGCATGATTATTTTGTTCTATGAAGGCACACTTCTTCACAAAAATCGATAATTAATTAGTCGATTGCAGGTGTAAACATATTCTTTTTTCAAAAAATGACTCAAACTGCCCTCATGTTTAATATTCTTTGCTAATGTTCTAATAGCTTGAATTTGTGTGTCCCTATAGGAGTTAAAAAGAACATGTTCTATTTGTTAATTGTTTTAGAGTTTATGACCACTTCATATACTTTCTTTCTTCTTTTAAGGAGATCGGGGAATTCAGTTTTAAACTCAGCAGATATAGTTAGATAACAACTGTAGAACAATAATTAGATAAAAATATCAACTGTAAGGACAAAAACAATCAACAAGAGTGTTTTATGAACCAAAATGCACCTACCTCTCCACTTTCATAATTATTTCCATAGAGTCTCCTAAACTCATCCATGCAAATGTCACCTCAGTGCTTAGACTCAGTTTTGAAAGGAAGATTTAATGATACAAAGTACATGTGGTGGGTTCAGTATAAGACTCATTTTCTTGCAATTTTTCTATTTGGGAATAAATTCATTTCTAATAAACTACTCGATTAAAGTACAGCACAATTCTTAGAACAAAGTTTTAATGTCTTATTTATTACAGATAATAGACAAAAGACAATTTGAATTCCAATTTTAGCTTTTTGCAAAGAATTCTAAGTCTTTAGGTCTATGTTGTTTCTTAAAGACAACCCCACCACCACCACCACACAGAGAGATAAAGGAAAAACAAAATCTTGACTATCTTTTATGACGAAGACCAGATTAAAGTTTACCAATTTGGGATGTTATTATACCTGGAATTTTGAAAGGCAAGAAATAATGTCAAAAAATCTCAATGATTTCAAAAATAGCTCTTATAAGACATTGTATTTTAAAATAATCAAGGCACGGACATCCTAAGAAGACTGTTTCACACATGTAGAGCTTTATTTTTAACTCAAATTTCACAAAGTATCTTAACAGGCAGACTTACTACATTCTAACCTAATCACAGCCACATGGTTGAGGTTCCTTTGAAAAGTGTCCATCTTCCTTAATGTTTATCTGAAACATTACATGATACAGAGGTTTTCAGAATGTATTGTCCTCACTGATTTGTCAGGAAAAAATGAGAAGCGGAAAAGATGGGTATTAGGAAGGAAAGTGTAACAGTAACAAATGGGTCTTGAATTTGGCAGAAAATTAGAGACGCTACCTTAAGTATCAATAATAATGAAAGAAGAGGGACAAAAATGGTGATAGACAATTAACAATCTAAAATTCAGCCCAGACAGCCATATGGAAGTCACTGCAGTCTAGAAGTTAAAGGATCTGAGCAGGATAAAAATAAAATCAAACATTATTGGAGCTGGGGAGATGGCTTAGTGGAATAAGTGCTTCCCTGGCAAGCCCAAGGCCTTAGTTCAATCCCTGGTTCCGCAACAACAACAACAACAAAAACAAAAACAAAAAACAAAAACCAGGGGTCTTGGGGATGGCTCAGTAGAATAAGCACTTCCCTGGCAAGCGCAAGGGCCTGAGTTCAATCCCCGGTTCCGCAAAAAAACAAACAAAAAAACCTCCCAAAAACAAACAAGCAAAAACATTATTGCATATTAAATACACCACCTATAAACATAGCCAGTAAATGCTTTACAGAGTTTAGTTCCATGTAATATAATTTGTGCTTCTGTATTGCTATCATTTCCTAACTTATCAAAGAGATTTTTCTGGAAAAGTGCTTTTGGGTCTAATCCAAAATATTCTCTTAGTTTAAGACATACCTGTCAACACACTGATAGCATCATATGATTCTTTCATATTGGAAAAGTATAGTGACTTTTTAAGATCTTTTAATCTACTTATGATAAGCAGCAGTACTTTTAATATAAATAACATTACTGTAGGCAATTATGCAAAAAAGAAAACTGTCAACCAAGTATTAATAGCTCATGGAAAAAAATACTAGAAAGTGTTCTGTGGTATTCATTCATTCATTCATTCATTCATTCATTCAATTACTTGATACAGGGTCTTGCTATGCAGTTCAGACTCATAGTGATCCTCTTGTCTCAGCCTGTCCAGTGCTGGATTACAGGCAATGCCAGCACACCCAGTTTTGGGTTGGCACACTATATGGTACTGGGGATCAAACTCAGGAGCTTGTGCTGCCAAGGTATCACAATAGCCCCCATTTATGCAAACTGAATCAGAAACTTATCAAATTAGCAACATGGTCTCAAAATAATGATGATGATGATGATGATGATGATGATGATGATGATGATGATGATGATAATAATAATAATAATAGTTGATAATGGTTCAGAAAGTGGCTCAGTTTGAAGGCTCTGTGTTCCATCCCAGTACCTGAAGAGAAAATAAAAAGGCTGATATTATCACTGTGTGATTTTTATCTTTTTTATTGTTATTATTGTTACTAGTAGGGCTATAAGCAGTGATTACAGACCTTTTAAAGGCTTTGGGGTGTTCAAACTGCAACCCAAAATCCATTTATTTATCACAAATCCCCAATACTACAATTAAACCTGAATACGGGGACTTTAGTTTAGAAAAAACAACTCATACATTAGTATCCTTTGTCTCATAAGAAAAACAAGCAACACCCATCCCACAGATTCACCACCACAGGGCTATTGGGTTTCTAGGTTTTATATCTTTACAGTTTCTTATGCTTCTTATTAGTCATGTACCTTGGCAGGTATAAGAGAAAATTTAAACCTCCTCATGTGAGTTTTGAACATCTTCGGGACAATAAAATGGGATGTGTGGATAAGTGATTGGATGTGACTAAAGCCAAAAACAATATGTGAATTTGGAAGGCACACAGGTGTTCTGTCTGAGGCCAAGACCTGGACTGGAAATTGGGCTCTGCCTTGTATCAGGTTTATGACCTTTGACAAGATATTTATTTATCTGTCAAAGTCTCACGCATCTCTTCTGCAAAGTAGAAATAATGGTGTTTGGTTATTTATGTTAAGTAATCTAAGTTCCTTATGGGGAAGTGTATATGGGATCACAGGGTCTCAGTTCACAGCAATTGCTTAATAGATGAAGGTAGCTATTACTGTTCCTTTTATCAATGTAATCTAGTCAGAGCTAAACATTTAATATGTTGATAGAACAGATATGGCAAACTCCCTAAAATATTCAAAAGTTCATCGGTATGAACAATTACATGTTTTTGTCATTAATCTATCTACCATTCAAATGCCAAGAATCTTTCTCAGTCTTCCCTATTGATTTTAAATGATTTTTATTTTCTTAAACAAAACCAGGCATTGCTAGCACATCATGATTTATATATTTCTCTGTTAGAGTAATGACACTGAACTCTGTACTAACTTTATTTGTCTCTTTGTATATGTTGCATCTGATTTATAAATTGTAATAATGATATCTAAGTTACTATAAAATTAATATAAAAACAATCAATCTTCATAAACACTCCAAAAACACTTCCTCATAAAAGATCTTGGTCATTTTAAAAGTACTTTTTCCAGGCGAAGTTACATTTCTGTTGCTATCATGTGTAGCATCTTTCCATTATATTTTCTAAGTGGTTGCTGTTTATATGTGCATTGTGTCCCAAACAATGACAGTACCTCACTCAATTCCTTCTTCATTTGAATCACTGGAAATCACCCATCATTTGTCAGATCAACTGAAAACTGTGAATTTTTTTCTCATTTTGATTTTTACACTGGTAAGTTTTCTTTTTAATAATATTGACCTTGCACTTCTAATAACATGTTAAACACTATTAGTAATGACCGATATCATGGTGGGTTTTTTTTTTTTTTTATATCTTTGGTCATATTTCCAGTGACTCCCTGATAAATGATTTGGTCTATACTGAAATATCCTATTTGATTAAGTCAGGAAAGTATTCACATATTCCTATTTGGTAGATTATGTTTATCAGAGGAATTTTTAATTTTATTAATTTTATGTTATTGTAGAATTATAGGTTAAATTACATTAATTATAAAATTGTTACACTTAATATTTTGAAACAAAAACCTGAACTTAGTATATGACCATACACAATGTTAATTTATGCTATTAAAGTTCTGTGCAGGCCACATGATAGCTCAGTAGACTAAAGTGTCTGCTTAGACAGAGTGCAGTGACTGGGGTTTGGTCGCAGAATGCTGTGCTGGACCCGTCCATGGGGTGCACTGAGACGGCGATTGAGACTGAGCATGGTGGTGCATGCCTGTAATCCCAGAGTTTGAGAAACTAAAAGCAGGAGAATCACTATGAGTCAGATCTGGGGAGTGAGACTCTGTAGACCCTGTAGATCCTGTCCTAAATTCAGAAAATACATACATACATACATACACATATAAAATAGAGCTCTGTAAGCTTATTTGTGCTAGAAATATTTGTACAAAGTCATTTTGGATGATATTTTTAAGATGTAATAATTTGCTTTGTCTGAATATTTTATGAACAGAAATAGTGAACTTCTTTTTTTTTTTTTTTTTTTTTTCAGGGATTAGAACTAGGGCCCTTGCGCTTCCCAGGGAAGTGCTTATTCCACTAAACCATCTCCCCAGCTATGAACAGAAATAGTGAATGGATTTCTTACAATGTAAAATATATGATCTTTAAGACTTTTATTATTGCTCTTTTGTATTATTCCCTTTTATGTTATTTTACAAACAGTAGTACATTTATGACTCAAAAATTAAAAAGAATAATATCACAATAGAAATCTCATTTCTCTTCTATCTCATGCTTTCAGACCCCTGCCTTGGCCTTTCCAGAGAGTTTTTAGGTTTCTTTTTTAAATGTGTATTTAGTACAGGGTCAACAGGGTCTCTACACAGATCAGACTCGTAGTGATCTTCCTGTTTTCAGCCTCCCAAGAGCTGGGATTATAGGCGCACACCACACACCCAGTCTCAATCGCCATCTCAGTGCATGCCAGGGGCAGGACCGGCTAGGGATTGAACCCCGGTCCCTGGGTCTGCCTAAGCATGCGCTTTAATCCCCTGAACTGTCTGACCAGCCCTTGAGTTTCTAGTTTTTGAATCTCTTTCTGGTGTGCATGTGCTGAAAAAAGTGAATAAATATTCCCATTCTCCTCTATTCACACACAGATAAAATGTACGTTTTCTACACCTCGCTTTTTTCCTAGCAATACATCCTAATGATCACTGTATTTCAATAGACAAGTCTTTTCCATTCTTTCCTGTAGTTGTGCGCTATTCCCTTATAGACAGTATTAGGATGTTCACCATCACCTGTTAGTGGACATGCACACTGTTTCCAATACGTCTCATTCCCATTGAAATTAAAGGCCTCTCAAACACCACAATCCATGTTGATAAAGTTGTCATGCTTTCTTTTGCCTGTCAAGGATTATAAATGATGCAAGCTCTTTGAAGAGACTTTTGACCATGGCAATATTACAGATGCTTTATTGTATTCCAGCAAAACCATTTCTGGGAAAAGACTTTTTTTTTTCCACCAGGTTTCAGAGGTATATGAGTTAGAAATAGAGAAGTGATTCTTAATTTGAGTCTTATATTGTATTTACAAAATAGGTAATATAATGCGAAGATTTTATACAATATGGTAGATGTTTGGGAGATTCATGGAGTAATCTACCAACCTTCTGAGAATTCTTCAAGCTTCCTGCTTTGAGTTTTTAAATTGTATGCTGTCATTAGAATTATATTTGTTTTGGACCAAATAATTGTAGACTTACAAACCTTAGAATTTGAAGTGTTTTCTCTCTTGTCTCCACTAAACTTCTCACTTCCACCATCTCATTCCCTGGTCCCACTTTCTTTTCCTTTGGCAGAAAGAGTCATTCTACTGACAGAACATTATCTGGCCTTCTGGTATTTCTTTCTTCCATTCCCTTCCTAAATGACATCCTGCACTTTGAAAGCAGACCAGAGGTCTTCCTCCACTTGGAGTTTCTTTCCATCATATGTTCTGTGTTTTAAAAATATTGTTGGTAACCAATTTATAATCAATTCCATCATAGTACATAGTAACAAATCTGTTCAAATGTTCTTGGTAGTTACTTCCATAATTTTATGTATTTGGTACAGGGTCTCATGACTATGCAGTGTGGACTCATGGTGAACCTCCTGTTTTCAGCCTTCCCAGAGCTGGGATTACAGGCACACACCACCATGCCCGGACTCGGTTCCTAGCTCAGCATGCCCAGGGGTGGGGCCAGTGCTTAGTCCACTGAGCTATCTCGCCAGCCCAACTAATTTTAGATCATGTAACACTATTGTTCCTTAAATTTTCACTTTTGCTTATTTACTTTTTTATGAGAGATAGCTTCTATATGTCATCCTCCTCTTGCCCTTCTCTTCTGTGTCAATAGCTTTTCAATCTTTAGCTTGCTTGCTTGCTTCTTTCTTTCTTTCTTTCTTTCTTTCTTTCTTTCTTTCTTTCTTTCTTTCTTCATTTAATACAAGGGTCTACAGGGTCTCACTTTGTAGATCAGACTTGTAGCTATCTGAAAGTGTTCAGTCTCCCATGAGCTGGGATTATAGGCACGCACCACCACACCCAGTCTCAATCACTGTCTCAGTGTGCCCCAGGGGTGGGACTGGCATGGAAGACCCGGGGATTGAACCCCTGGTCCTTTAATCCACTGAGCTATTTGACCAGCCCTTATAGTGGGTTTTAATTACAGTTGAATCTCTAATGGTATACAAACTTAAACTCATTTGGAGCTGGTCTTTGGAGATTGCTTCTCCTGCCAACACAAAATGCGATCCTTCTTTTACATGCTGATTTCTTTCTTACACTGCTCTTATATTGACAATTTTTGATGTGTTTTTATATTAGACCAAGACTTCTTTGTTTTCTATAATTACATCTTGCCTTTAATCTTTCTTGTTAAGAAAATATTAAATATCACCCACATTTCTTAAAAACTGAAATTAAAATCTATCTTTGTATGCAGTATACCCACTATGACACCACATGGGCCACCTATGTTGGCATACAGTTGTGAAGGACTGACAACTGGTGGTCAGCTTGAAACACCCAGCTGAACTGAACCAGCATGGTGCTTGGTGTAGGAGGTCTACCTGAGGATTGTTCCTGGCAGCATAAGAAGCAGAAGTAGAGAAGAAGAGTAGAAACTTTTGGGAGCTGTTGGCAGCTGTTGGAAGCTTTTCGAGGCTGTAGAGAGCTGTTGGTTCTCTTAGATGAATGTGTCACGCTGGCTTTCCTGATGAACTCAGCTGCTCTCATTATCAGGGGAGCTCAGGACCTTGTTGTTGCTGAGGATGGCTATGGTTCATTTTGGGGGAGCTCTGGACTTCACTCTGAGCATCGCATCCTGGTTTCAGAGGGGAAGATGAAGATGGAGAGCTGCTCATTCTCATGGATTTTCCTGATAGGAACCTGGTTTCTCCCATCATGAGAGGAGATCAGCCTCTCACTGTTGCTAAGGATGGCTGTGGTTCTTTTCAGGGGAGCTCTGGTTCTTACATCGAACATTGCTTCCTGGCTCTCATTCAGATCCTTTAGCTTCTTGGCACAGATCCTTCATTCTGCTGTCACAGACTTTCTAGCTTCCACCACTGACCTTTGTAACTTCCAGCACAAATCTGTGCTGCAGGCCTGCATGAGAGATTGCCATGGGATCTAGGCCCGCTGATGGACTTGGGAGAGGCATTGTTATGGGCTCTAGGCCTTCAGCTGGACACATGTAGGACATTACCATGGGATCCAGGCCCTTAGCTAGATTCTTTGGTCTTTAGTGTATGGACTGATTTCCTGCACTCTCCTATGTGATTTTTTTGGGTGACTATTTTAAAAACAATTTCATAAAATACATGTCCTACATTGTATTGTTCCCATTGCAAAATCCCAAACTACGACATGAATTCAATGTTTTTTTATGGTAAGTACTATACATTTGTATATAACAATTGTCAATATATACTTTCACTTGGCCAAATCACCAATTTTTCAGAACTATATTTCATGTTTACACAGGTAGCAACTATACACTAATACCACTGGGTATCGTTGATTCATGGAGTATACTTGGCTTTTGCACTATCTGTCCTTTCTTCTGTTCCAATTCTCTCGCAGTTCCATTTCTTCTGGATAATTGGCAATAGTTTATAATTCAGCTTCTATCTTTTGGATTATCCTCAGTCAACCTCATTCTCTGTGCAACAAGATGACCCACTAAAAGGTATGAATGGAAATCACTTGTTCAGGTTTTCCAGGTGTAACTTAAAAGTCATTCACAGAACTCCTTATTATAAAAAATCTTGTTTATTTTCTTTAACGTCTCTAGAACTCCTTTGTTTGTCTTTGATATATCTTTGTATTTTTTTTTTCCGGTACCAGGGATTGAACTCAGGACCCTGTGCTTACCAGGCAAGCACTTATTCTACTGAGTTATCTCCCTGGCCCATGTAGTATTATTTTTTTGTATTCTTAGTACCACTTGATTCAAGCCCTTATTGCCTTATGATTGAGATTGGTTAACTGCTAACGGTCTCCTTGGTATGAGAAATCAGTGTTTCACTGAAACCAGGCAACTACATTTCTAATTCTTTCTCTCTCTGTCTCTGTCTCTGTCTCTGTCTCTGTCTCTGTCTCTCTCTCTCTCTCTCTCTCTCTCTCTCTCTCTCTCTCTCTGTCTCTCTGTCTCTCTCTCGTCCTCCTTCCCTCCCTCCCTCCCTCTCTCTCTCTCTTTCTGTATTCTTAGGGAAAGGGCTACAGGGTGTTCAGGGGCTCACTACTAGATCGGATTTAGTAATTCGCCTGTTTACAGCCTCCTAAGAGCTGGGATTACAGGTGCCAGCCACCACGCCCAGTCTCAATTGCCATCTCAGTGTTTCCTGGGGGAGGGTGGCAGCAAGGGAGGCCCAGGGATCAAAACCCTGGCCCTTGCACCTGCTTGTAGGTGCTTTAACTTCTGGGCTATTTAGCTGGCCCAGATTCTAAACTGTAGCATTTAACTTCCTCCATGATCTGAGAACATGACCCTAAGGATCTACCTAGCAAATAATAAGCCTATACTTTACTGGTTAATTTCTCAATTTCATAAGTGCACATTACTTCTTCCCATCTCCAACCCCACTCGTTCTTCTTCCTCTTTTTTGGAATACCCATTACTAAGTGCTGATGAAATCCTTATTTTCAAAACTTTCAAGTTAAACAGCTTTCATGAGGTTTCTGATGCCTTGGAGCTGAAGCTGTTTCTCCTTTCTCCACCTTACACTAGCATTCCTTCAGACAAGTTTGTAGAAGCTAACAAAGTCCCTTGTGTTGCACACTCCCATCTGCAGGAATGCTATGCCCTAAATTAGGTGCATTATCGTTGAGTAAAGTGTTTTATGGGCAAATTTTGGTCCTTGAAGGAAATCACCCCTCCAGAATCACATTGACTATAAGACTTGCGTCTATCAAATGAAGATAGTCACTCTTACCTTCACTTACTTCATAGGGACATGGGTCTGCCAGATTTGGATCAATCATTGTACACTACACCGCTATTCTAAGATTCACTTTGTTTTTGTTTTCTCATGAGCAAATGAGTGGCTGCAAACACAGTGTTTTGAGTACGTTTGAAAAAGGAGAACTAGATGGAGCCACAGCCTGCTTGGGCCTCTTCACTTTTAATGCAGCATGATGTAGGATGTTTCATTTTTGCCTGAGGAAGTAGAGACAAATGAAAGGGCTGACTAAAAAAAGTCAAAATAACCTTTACAACCATGCATAAATTCAAACATGAAAGCAGTTAGTCATTCATATTACAAGCTGAAGAGTCCTTCTGGCCTGGCATTAGAAGAAGAAATTGTATCTCTTAATTATCTTGTGGGCTTTATTAAAATTGCAAGCTAGTTCTTCTCTGCTACGTGTACTGAGAACCACTTCTCACAGCTCAGTAAATAATAATGACATAATCACAGAGAGATGGGCCCTTGGAAGTTTCATGAGAGAATATTCTATGGGAGGGTCAATCTATATATGGGGGCAAGAATTTTCTCTCACTTGCTCCAAGTTTGGCTCTATGAACACATGGTATGTTACAACTTTCACTGAGTTTGGAACATTCAGGTAATGGCATTCCAGTTATATGTCTGACATGATGGAAATTAGGTCAGGAATATTTATCACTGTTTAATTAGATGTCATGTTATATTGAAACATAGAGGAGACACTGAAGTACTTAAGCGAAACAACAGTGTAGGGAACATAGCAATGATGAAATTATTTCTTAGTGGTCCTAGTTTCTGACTAGATCTGATTTAAGATGAAGATTTAGCATACAGATTATCCAAGTGTAATCTTCTTGTTTTTAAGATGCGAAGGAATGCAGATGGGAAAAAACAAATTAGTCTTTATGTTATTTACTCAATATGCAATTTATACTTATAAAATACAGGCTTTTATATAGTGAACACTGCCTTGAATGATAGGAGGACTCTTTTCATGTACCTTTGAGTAACACACACATTTTTCTTGACATTCTATAAACTGGAGGCTGGGGAGATGGCTCAATGGAATAAGTGCTTCCCCTGGCAAGTGCAAAGGCCTGAGTTCAAACCCCGGTTCCACAAAAAAAAAAAAAATTATAAAGGGAATAAACAGTTGTGCACTTTCCTTAATCCATGGAATGGCAAGAGTAAAACAGTATTCCAAACAAATATTTTGGAAACTAGTACATTGTCATTAGATTTTAAGTTAGCAACCCCAGGAACCCCACCTCCAAAGTGAGTATGGATGGAAGTCATATTCTATCTGTATATTAGCATCTGTATATTAGATTGGGAAAAATTACATCTTTATTCTTGCCCTAAATAGTTTTCTTTCAATAATGAATGAGAGCAACAAACTAGAGTTCCAGAACACAGACAGATTTCCTAGTAAATGAGAGTTGTTGCAATATCTTAGAGTATCACTGTTGTTAGTCTCACTTAAATTTAACAGTGACATGATAACCTAGTAATATCATGTCTGTTTCACTACTTCACAGATCTACTTTTTACAATTTCATTCATAGAATTGGATTTGTTTCCATGCCCAAGCATTTTATTTCAGGCTTTTAAGATATTATTCTGAGAAAGGTTGATAGAGACTTCATTAGACTGCTTAACAACATGATACAAAAAGGGTTGCCAACAACACATTATGATTTTTTGGTTTTATTGAGGATTAATTTTTATTTCTATCCAATTCTTTGGTTTTGAAACTAGTTCACAAAGGGTTATCTTTTTAATTCATTAAGAAGTTATTTTCATATGCTTTTGTTTCCTGTGGCAGCATCCAATAGAGAGCAATTTATGTTAGTGGACATGGAGTAAGAAAAGTGAGAACAGTGAACTAGCGTGTGTGGGACTCTGAGTTCTACCCCCAATACTGCAAAATAAAATAAACAAGAAGGCTGCAGGGATTTTCAGTACTACTCTTAAAATTATTAGGATGTTGTTTTCCCTAATGAATAATAAATTTAATATTATAGCAAACTGGAGCTTAAAATTGGCTTCCAAAGCTGCTAAACTAATACTGGAGTCAGCCCCAACCTTTATCAATTACTGATCAAGAGTTGATGAATTAAAGAGATCAAAGAACTCTACTGAAATCAAGAAAAAATCATGCAACTATTTCTTCACTTTTTCTACAGAATTTCTAGAGAAATTCACTTTTTCTGTAAGTAGATTAAACAATTTGTAGTTGTTGGTGAATTTATGCATATATTACCTATACATAGCAAACAATATTAAAACTATAGGTTATCTTTTAGTCATAAAATCTATTTTTTTCTCTAAATGGAAAAATAGCGAGACTAAAGAATTATGACTGAAGCAAATTAGGATTTAATCATAACAAATAAAATCTAGCATGCTGTGTATTAAGCAACAAATGATTAAAAGTTAATAACTGCTCAGGTACCAATTCTGCATCAGGTTGCATTTTTAGCGTCTTGGACACGCTTATCTACACCTTGTGGAGAATGCATGTTAGGGCCTGTGAGATCGGGACCTGACGGCATAAGCCAGACTGAAGGGTGCAAATCAAGTACCACTTACTGTGCTACTCACTTTTCACTCCAGATGTGAGAGCAGGTTGGCGTTCTCACACAGTTTTTCCTGAAGAGTCCTCTGTCAAGGCCAGGTGTAGCTGCCAGCGCTTCCAGTCTTTAAATTTCGAATTTCAAAAAACTTACCCAGTGCTTTATTCATCTGTGGTCACTGGTAGTCTTCTGAACATGTGCGGTGACATATTTGTGGCCAAATGATCAGACACCGCTTCATTGTGTATATGTGATTATTTGTATCTTTTCAGCCACAGTATGTTACAAGCAATTATTTTTCTGTCTCCTCAACGTAATTACTCTGTGATCTAGAGGGACGTGTAACTGCACAGACTATTCTGCACTGAATTATGCCACTCTCAGGGAATACCCAAGACATGAGAAGCCTTTTAACAGCTAGCAGCTTTGCGCTCTCTTTTTGTAGACCTAGTGATCTGAACCTGAAGTTTATATGACAATGCAGATCCTGCCAAATTGCTGCCGGGTGCAGTGTTGGCCACCACGGAAACTGCCTAAACAGTGTGAGACTGTTTGATACAACCTCATCAATCAGCCCTTTTAGGTCTCATCCTTGGGTTATGAAATATCTGTGGGAGAAAATGAAGGTCCTGTGGAAGCAATTATTTTTATTGGTGGAAATTTTTTTTTTTAAGATCTAGGAATCTTTTTTTTCTTGCTCCATTAGCTTTTAATATGAGCTCACCCAAAATCATTCTAGTACAATTGTATGTTACTAGGCCTTTGACCTATGAATTTCTGCAACTGTTTATCTTGAACTGATTGTAAGATGCCCTCTACCCACTGTTGTAAGATGCCATATACTTAAAAAGAGCATAACACTCTCAAACATACATAGCTTTATGCTAATATGTGTGGTCAAACAAAGCAATTAGCTGGCTTATATGTCAAAATACAAAATAAATATTATATGTATATATATTTTGAAAAAATTAATGTCCATCAAATGTATTAAATATATAAGCTGATAAGATAATAATTTACTACTACTTCTAGAAAGCAGCAATTGTAGTTTAGTCTCTATTTATAGGTGCCTTCTAAAATAGTCTTTTTTTTTTGTATTTTAGGACAGTACAGGGTCTACGGGGTCTCACTACACAGATCGGACTTGTAGTGATCCTCTAGTTTTCAGCTTCTCAAAAGCTGGGACTATCTAGCTGGCCCTAAAATAGTTTTTGAGGAGCCATGCTACTCAACTGAGAGTCACATTGTCTGTTTTAAGGCTTAAATGATTTGATAAACTTGAAAGAAAGAAACACTAATGTGGGTGAGTTTCACTTATTCCTCATCTCACTGAGTGATTTCCTTTTAGGAAATTTTAGGTTCTCGCTGATGTTTAATGAGTTGTCCAAATTCCCGGACCATGTGTGTAAATATATGTTCTGCCTGATTCTTGTAAATGCATGTGTTTCACTTCACATCAGAATTCTTGTAAGTCAAATGAGTTTATTTTGAAGCAAGAATATAACCAACTAAATAGGAGCTCTGCAGTGAGTCTGGAAAATTAGAGATAAAATAATGTTAGGAGATTAAATACTGCAAGCAAAAAAGAGGTAAAATTCTTGCTCCTTTAGCTTTTAATATGAGTTCACCCAAAAACATTTTAGTACAACTGTACATTACTAGACCTTTGACCTATGAATTTCTGCAGCTGTTTATCTTGAACTGATTTGAATAAAAAAGAGTATGCAGTGAATTTCAAAACTAAGTTAATTCAAAAGGGGTCATTTAAAAAACTTGTGTCAGAAGTGGATTATCATTCATCACATGGAACCATTCTTTTCTGTTTCAGCAATATATATTTTATACTTTCTGCTAGCATGGTTTTATAATTTAGGTAAGCAGACAAATGGATGGATATAGATATAACTATAATGAAAATTTTTATTGAGTTTCATTCTTTTTGTTTGTTTCTTTCTTATATATGCACAGGGCCAACTCTCCTCTACTGCTCCCTCCCTCACATGTTAATCACACATCTCTGGTTCATTTTCTGCAAAAATGTCCACCCCAGAATTCTTGGAAATAACTGATGATTTGAAGTGCTGCTAGTATTTAAAGTGTTTGCTGTCCAGCCATTGCCAATACTGTAGTTCTAAACCTGTAGCAGGCATTACCTTGATAGACACTGATTTCCTGGGTGCGATATTTTCCTTACCCAAGTCACTTACTAATTAGTCATGTATCGTTGCTTATTACAAATTTGACTTGTTTGGCTTTAGACCCTGACCCGTCACTGTAGTGTGCGCTTGAAGAAGACAGGCCACAGCCACAATATCTCCTGGGAAAACATTGCACAGTCCTCATCAGACCCGAAGGCTAAGTTTAATTTAGGTTGTCATAGGATTGCAGTTTTGTAAGATACTGTGAGATTTCAGATGCCTTGTTGGATAGCGTCACAAATTCCTGGGCCCAGGAAAATGAATTAGAGATTCCAATAAATCTGCTTGTGGCTTTGTGTGGCAGGTAAAGGTAAATGGATTATCCCTCACAATGAGAAATTCAAGTGTTCTCTAATTCGATAAAGGGCCGAGTTCTATTTGTATGAATACCACTGAGAATTGGATTAAATACCAGTCTTATTTTTCTCTTAAAAATCGCATGATTTGGTAATTACATCTGTAAAAGTTATTTTATCATGGACCCAAAAATATGTTTTAGGTATTGGCCTGGCACTGGTAACGAAGTCACAGCTTCATACTTGTTATCCCCAAATAAGTTGTTTATTTGGTTATCTGTTCAAGGCTCATCCTAATTTTAATAAACCCTTTGAACTGTAGAAACTTGAGTTTCATATGCCTTTTATTCTTGTTGGAAATGTGTGAAGTATTTCATATCTGTCCTTCTCTCCTAGGGTTGGATTTAATTTTACTTGCCAAGGCTTTAAATTCATGACTATAATTTAACAGGCCTTTATCAGCTCTGGCCAAAGGAATATTAAAGCAAAATTGCAGCTGCACCACAGTGGCAACAAGAGGCAGTGGCATGTATTGATTAAGCTAAACAGTAGAGCCAAATAACTGGCGCCTTAACAAAAGGGACTCATGCTCTAGAGGAGATCTGTCTTTCATGAGAACCACCAGCCACACGTAAAGGCAAAATACACGAGAACCAAGATAAGATGCACCGCAAGTGCTAAATAGACAATGAATTGCAAAGCTTTAGTATTAAAAAAAAAAGTAAACTATCTTAAGGAAAAAATTAAAAACTTTGTTGTTTGTTGGAATCATCTCTTGGGTATATTGGCTAAGGAGAATATATTATTAAAAGTAATTCACATACTTGCGGTTACTTTAAAAAAAAACATGACTACTGGAACAATCACACATGTCGCTCACATCAAACTGTTATTGGACAACAGTGGTCCAGAAGTTAAATAAATGAGCTTTATTGCAAGTCCTTGATTCTCTTGCCAGCATCATTTGGCTCTGGATGAGACATATAATCATTAAAGACCTCAGTTTCTTCATCTGTGAAATGGGGTTAATAACACTTCCCACTTACTGACGTATAGGAACCTATAAGAATTAATGACCCAGAGCTTGTAAAATGTTGAGTTCTTTGAATCTGCTACAGCGAAACTTTTTTCTTTGGTTTAGTTTCCTTGGGGACTAGACTATGTGAATAAACAAATATAGTACATGGGAAAACACCCCCCCCCCAACACACACATACGACTTCAGTCCATTTTTCCCTTTGGTGAATTTATAGTTGCTAAAAATACCAGGGGTGAGAGGTGGGGTGGAGGAAAGAAAAAAATCATACCCTGAAAAGTACCAAGTGCAAGACTGTCAGACTTGACTAAGCTCTGTATGGCTTAGGCATCTGCAATTATAAAACCAGCTAGCAGGCTAATATTGGACTAATAATGGTTGGAGTTATTGGGCTATAGAGCACACTGGTGCACAAAATGATCATTTTTGCTTTTTCAAAATGTTCACCCTAAATATTTTTCAAATAAATAGCTGGTATTCACCCTATCCTATCTAATCCTTTATTCATATTTTGTTTTCTTTGTGTTTTAAAGTTGTAGACATGTGGTTTCCTTAATGATAAATTGTATACATAAAGCCTTTATGCTGAATAAATTGTTTTGCTCTAAACTCAAGATGAGAAGACGTCTTAAATCTTCCTTACAATTTTAGATCCAACTGATACCAACACATCCCTGAATAAGTGAACCCAGATGAGAAGAGGCACCCAGAATAGTAAATGAAAAATTTATACTAACTCTGGATGCTTTTTAATGTTATTTAATTCCATTGATACCTCGTTGTCCCATTTGAATGCCAGAATTCTGTTCCCTTCTGATTTTAGAAATGATGGTGTGGACATGAGACATGCCTTTTTTTTTTTTTTTTTTTTCACCATGGAGATTTACATTGCCAAGAAGGGCCCAGCTTCTTCCTGAAACACAGGAAGCAGAGAGTATTTTCATCCTCCTAAGAAGCAGCCTCCTGACCTGCTGGAGCCAGTGCTCTCATGCTGAGTGGTCTATGTTTTCCTGTTCCTTTGCTTTGTACAGTGTGGAAGTCTTGTTTGATGTCTAAATATGAGGCTGCCAGAGCCTGAATTTGTATCCGTAATTGTCACATCCTTTATTAGGAGTTACACAGTTGCACCACCGTGAAAGGCTTTTTTGGGAACAAATCGATGTCAGCAATGATATTTATGCATCCATCTCAGGCATGGAGCTGACATAGCTTAATCAAAGTCTGGAGGAGGATGTTGCCTATGGGTGGGGTGAGAGGATATTTTTGATATAAAACTGTAATAATAATTTGAAATTATGCAGTTAGGTAGTGGTAGTCATATACCTTTGGAAAATCCATGACATAATATAATTCTATTCACTGTCTTGTAGCAGGCAAGTAATTATACTTCTTATTTTGTACTTACAACCCTAAAGCCTAGAGAAATGAAGTAACTTTTTTGGACCCACAGGATATCAGAGGTGGAGATGGGTAGAGGTGCTGAATTTATGCTAGTGAGAAAGTATTAGTCATTTAAAGATATTAAAGAGGGTAATGATTTCAAAGGAAATAGTAGCTACTGACTGAACCTACCTCTTGCCTACAACTTATAATCAATGAAAGTCTTAGGAGGATTGCAACTGACCAACTGGTTCACTGAATGTGGGAAAACTATATTTCTTAAGAAATTCCCACGGGCTCTTGGGAATGGAGGCCCAGGGCAGCATGCTGCTAAGACCAAGCAAGGGGCCACTCAGGACTGCTCTTCTTGGCCATCATTGTGAAGGGGAGCAAGCATAGCAGAGGCAGCTGAGCCTGCAAGAGTAGGGTTGGACCTACACCAGTGTCAAAGGAAATCACACTGCTTGTATGGCTCAGTGACATCAAAGGACGCAAAATGCTATATCAGGTGAATAGCAGAGAAGCCGAAGGAATAGACGCACAAGAGACTACATGGGATTCTATCTGGTTTGCTTTTCAAGTGGATGAAGGAGAGAGAGAAGGGCCTGAGAGTTCATGTTGTAACCAACCACTGTGTCTTGGTGAGCAAATATGCCAAGATGTATTCAAGTTGGAGAATAAGAAAGAACAGAAACATAATAGTCTACTGAGGGGTGAGGATTGAGCGAACAGATTTCATGATCAAAAGAGGTAAACTTACAGAAAATGGTATTTCAGCTTCTCAGTGTCCTTTCTACTGAGAACAGAATCAAGGTAAGGCTTGGGAGCATATAGATTTATTTGGGAGTGGGTTCTTAAGCACTTGTACAATTGCTCCTGTCCTTGTTGGTGGAAGTTTTCCTCAAGTTTTCCACTGTGGAACCCCTGGAGCAGAGCTCTGAGGGAAGATGTGGGCAGGCCCACAGTTGAGGTGGGACTGTGTCCAGGCCAGAGGATCTGAACTCGCTTACAAATCTTCAGTATGTATGCAGCTACCATGGGACATGAGCCATGGAGAAGAGACAGAAGCACCAGAAATATTTATAAGGTGCTGAACTTTATGCTTTGTTCAGTTGATAACAGCATGAAAAGCCAAATAGACACAGAGAAGAGTGCTTCCAAAGGTTTCAGGGTACACAAGAGCCAGCTGACTTTAGAAATTCAAGGAAGTCTGTGACATTACGGCACAGGAAGTATAGTGGTGAGTCAAAATAATGTTGGACACAGTAAACAGGAGACAAATCACTAAAAGTCTAGAGGTAATTCTGTGGAGCTTAAATTTTACTTTTTGAGAACTCAGAGACTAAATCCATAGAGCTTAAAATAGATTTCTGTGATTGTATGTTTTTATTTTCAGAGAAAAAAAAGAAATTGAGCTTGACAACTATTTAACAGATGGTGGGACAACACCCTAATTTAGACCAAGTGCTCCACATGTTTGGGAGGAAATTTGTGCAGAGCAGGAGCTCCACAGATCGGTGTGGCTTCCAGGGTTTCTCCCATTCTCTCTCAGAGCTCATTTTGATGTGTTTCTGGCTGAATGCTGATTAGGTGGCAACTTGGATTGAATTATTGGTCTTTTCTTGAACTTCTGGGTAAGTGCATTGTAAAGGAAGCCCACAAAATCTATCACCTAGAAGATAATAGCACTGGAGGGGCAATGGAGAAAAAGAATAAAGCCAAAAGACAGTGGCAGCAGCAGCGATTTTATCCCACTCTTGTGACCATTGCTTCAGCAATCATACAATGAGATCCTAAGCAGTGAAATAGTCAAGTGCAGCAAGAAGTAGGTCCAAGAAAAATAGAAAAACAGAAATTACCAAGTAGTCTCTTTAATATGGACTTACAATCACTGTTACTAAGAGCAAAGTTCAGGCTACACATTGAGAAGACTTTTCTTTATTTTTGAAGTATTAGTTGCTGATAGTATGAAGCTGGTATCTGGGGAAAAGGTATAATTCCAAAATTTTCATACATAGATTTCTTCACTTTGCCATACACATAAATCATCAGTACAAGAATATGTGTGTATACATCTACATATTTAGGTGGACTTCCAGGCACATAGAGATATACATCCACAGACACGAATGTATGATTGCTAAATGCTAATACTCTCTCTCCTCTCACTGTCAGTCTCTGCTATAAGGATGGGACAGGTAGTTTTCTTGGGAGATGATTTCAAGAAGATACCTGAGGAGGTGAGGAGGGGATACAAGGAGAGAGCAGTGCCAAAAAAGGCATGAGCAGTGAGCAGTGAGCTACCTGCTCAGTAGAGGCCTACCTGAAGATCCATTTAGAATATACCTCAGAACTGCTCACTGGGGGCTAGGATGGTTGGGGTGCTTTGCACAAACTCATGGCCCTCTTTGGCTGGAGTTTTCCATGGAAGCAGCTACTCACTGTTTTTCTGAGCTTCTCTTCCATGAGGTTGAAGATGCTTATTCAAAGGAGATACAGATTTGAGAAGTGCACTTAGAGCAACACACAAAGGATACAGTGCCTATACTGGGGTCAGCAGACTGCTGAATACTCCTCAGAGCCAGAGGTGAAACAGAATTAGGGTCAGAGTCATGACAGCAATAGCAAACTATCAAGAACATTTGAAGGTGAAAGCTCTAGTTGGAATCAGTAGCATGAAAAGAGAAAAAAAAACATGGTAGATTAGAAGGCACTCAGAATTGGGATTTGGAAAGGTCTTCTAGACAGTAGTATGAAGTGGGTGTTTGCAGAAGTAGGAGACAGAAAATGAGAGATATGTTACTTTAGGTGAACAGGGAGGATAGGCCAAGGTGCAAAGACACACATGTGTTGAAGTATGCAGAGTGTGTATGGAAGTATGAGGTGTGTGGAGGATGGCTTGATATTGCACGTGAAAGGAAATACAGAGCATAAGACAATCTTCTGATTTCAACCTGACTGACCTGGTTAGTGATAGCATAGGTAAGCACAAGGGAGAAGAGGAGGTACTGTGCCACGGGATCCGTGTGGATTGCTTTTGTGTCTTCAAGAATAGCTGACTACCAGTAAATACAAAGAGTATTCTGAAATTCAAGAAAGTAATCTGGCTTTGTATGACTTTTAAGGACTTTTTTCAAGGCTAGCAACCTAAAATTCTAGTTTCAAAGCCATCTCCTTTTATTAGTCAGGTTCAGTCATTGCAGGGTCTGATAAGAATCAAAACAATTACTATTATCTTTTTGAAATGGAAATATTTTCTCTATTTCCACACATTTAAAAGACATCTCAGTGTTGAATTTAAAAAGTAGCAGCTCTGACAGTAGCAAATCAAAGTTAAGTGTGCTTTCCTCTAAATGTTGGAGTCTGGTGTAAATGAGAAACATTTTGCTGCCCTTGTTTAAATTTTGTTATTAGGTCTACAAAGATGTGATTTAATTTTTCTTTAATCTTTGTGATACATATGTACTACACATCCTTCTCAAACTTTAACATGTGTATACATCAGGTGGGGAATCTTATGATTATGTAGATTTGGTTTAGTAGGGTTTGGGTGGGGTCTGGGACTCATTCTTGTTCAACTCTTGACTGATCCTGAAGCTTTCATCCTGAAGCTCACAGGATATAAAAGTGACAAAAGTGAGACATCTGTGCATGCAGACATTCTTTGGATACCAACCTGATTGGATGGTTTGGGAAGTTTGTTATCTGAATTCATATTCTCTCACTGTGGAATGAGGTGATTACTGCCAGTTATCATAGATCTCATCGAATAAGACATCAGCTGTGTGAACGTGGTACATCAGAAAGAAGTTCATAGGAAGCCAGAAAGAAGAAATACACACATGAATGTGAGGTAGACCATGATGAGAAAAGATGAGATTGCAAGACTGAGAAAAAGAAACAAATAAATGGCTCATGGAAGAAGATGGATGATGGCTGCACTATTTGTTTATGGAAAGCATGTGTGAATTTATTTTCTGTGGACTTAAGGGGAAAAGATAAAGGACTGATAAATCAAGCAAAAAGAAATAGTAACTGCCCAAGAAAGACTATTCATGGTACCTTGTCTATTGATTTCTTAAGGTAGTTTTTAATGGACAATGATGAGTGTAAGACTCCTATCCTCTTTACTAAGAAGCAGATCTTGGCTTTGTTCATAGAGAGTCTAAGTCCAGCTTACTAGAGTAAGCCAAGGTCTTTGCATCAAAAAATATCTTGACTATGTATTGACTTGGGACATAGTATAGGAAGCACTAAGATCTCAGAACAAAGGGAACAATATGTGTTGGCTAAGAAGCTATAGTAAAATTTAGGGAAAAGCACTTTATGAAGTATCAATTTGGAAGTGCTTCCAGAAAGGAATCTAGGCATTTTTATTCCACTTGGCCCAAAAGACATTCCTATAGAAGTTTCAGGTTGTGCTTCCCAAATTTAATTTGTACATAAATCACTCAGACGATGTTGAATTTCTGGTTCTGATGCAGAAAATTAGGCAGAAACCAGCATCCATCATTTCTCAAGAACTCCCATTCAAGCTGATGGTGTTACAATTATACTGTGAGCAGCAAATTTTGGAGGACAGTTTGAAAAGTGGCGACTAACCCATAGTCTTGGCCATTCGAAATTTCTTTAGATACACCATGCTAACACTGGTGAGAATTTGCCTTCTCAGTAAATAGACAATGATAAAAGATAATTGTTTATTCACTTATCATAGAAATGAACTTCAGTTAGCCACACTATGGGGCACAAAGGCAAAAAGGTGAGAAGACAGTTTTGATCAATATGCTTATTCAAACTATCAAAGTTGAAATGAATTTAGAACAAAAAACACTAAAGTTCTTCTTCTATACCCAAGAAAGCACAGGGAATGATTTCAAATTCCATAGTGTGTAGTCAGTGTGGAATTTGGTAAACCGAACATCTGAATTAGAATTGAAGATGTCACTGTATTGAAGAAAGTAATACCTATAATTGCAATGTCCTTTTTCATAGAGTAAGTGTCCTTCCCTGTTATCTGATGAGTTCCTCTCAAATCTATATTTTGCATCCAAGAGTATGTTTCTTTGAACTATAAATAGTTGCAATTTCTCAAGTAAATTACCCCCTCAGACATGATGGCTTGAGAATATTTTTTCACTCACGTGTGCTGAAATGTTTATGAAATTTTATAGATAATGATGTAAAAAATCAAACCAGGGTACAAATTCTAACTGGTGAGCCTTCTACATGAGAGCTTTGAAATCAACACTTCAAACAAAAATGGACAGAAAGATTAAAGTAAAAAAGCAAGTATTAAAAAGTTAGGAAAGATAGTTACTTTTTTTAGTAATACCTAAAATCAAATATTTAAAACATTTCTTCTCTGCATTTGGAAAGACAAACATGCATTTCTATGTCTGTAGTATAACTTAATTGTTTATTGTTTTATGTTCAAATGAATTTATTTTCAATGTGATGATTCTCATTAATTTTTATTGATAGGTACCAAGTATT
>NW_004524636.1:9922503-9931088 GCF_000260255.1 Octodon degus
TATTATTTCATGAACTTCTGCAAAACTCTGAAGTCTGTTCAAAGTCTTCTACTTTGAGATTATTATTATTATTCTTTTCTGGTGGAACCAGGTATTGAACTCAGACCCTTGTGCTTGCCAGGCAAGCACTTATTCTACTGAACCATTTCTCCAGCCCCAACTTTGAGATGTTTAAAACAGCTTTCTAAATGTTTTGTAAGATTAATTTGAGTTGCTTTTCAGAAAATCCCATCAGATTGTAATATTTTTGAACTGAATTATAAATATCACTTAATTTTACTCTTCTAACTTATCATCTATGCCTGTCAAAAAGTAATGAGGATATGAACTTAATAGCATGCACACTTTAACAAGAGAAACAGATTATCTATCTCAACTTTCTCATCTGATACGAATTTATTAAATTAATTCTTAAACGGATTGCTCTGTCAGGGAGATTGCAAAATAAGTTAATCAGTCATGGCCTGGTCAAATCTTATAATCTGTTTATAGGAATGCATTATGTAGCATGGCAACAGGGCAGGTAGCAAAACAGTGCCACCCTAAATGTTGCATTTAAGACATGCAGCCTTAATGCCAGCACTCAGTGTTTTTGGTCCATTGATTCAGTCATTAAACATTGACAGTGTCCTTGAATCAAGCCTGTGCTAGAAGCTTGTATATGAAATGGTCCCATGGTTAGTTAATATTTTATTTGGATTGATATATAAACAAATAATTAGGTTTAAATATTTGGCCGATGTAATAAGTTATCTTATAAAAGGTGGGGTAAAGTCAGAGAAGCCTAACTCCTCCTGACACGATTCTTCTAAATTGGGCTTATTTGAGCTGAGCCTTGAATAATAACTGGCAAATTTGTCAGGCAGAAAAGGAGGGAGAATAACTCATGCAGAGAAACACTGAGTAAAGTATGATGTCAGTCGTTTAGATTTGCAGGGTGGGTACAGTATAAGCTTTGAAGAGGGAAAGAGATAGGAAAGAAGATTCATGATGAATGGTGTTTAAATCTCAGTAGGGATCGTATACAAGAAGGGAGATTTTTTTTTTTTTTAGTTGCAAACTGCAGATTTCAAAGTCAATGCCAGGAGAGAAAGCTAGAAAGTAGAAATGTATGACACATGATGCTGAGACAGTAACCAAAATGAAGATTGGAATGGAGCAGTCAGATTTATCCATTACTAAATCTGTGTTACAACAGTAATAGGATATTCTGTAGGACAGTGATTTTTAAAATGTGATGTACACATCAATCTTTAGGAGAAGCCCACTAGAATTACAGAATCTTGAGCCCTGTCCAGCTCTACTCAATCAGGAACTCGCGGACAATCCTCACCAGCCAGTGCTTCAGAAACTCTGCAGGCTACAATCAGGCAGGCTGACATTTAAGAAGGACCACCAATGTGTGAACAGGAAGGGGGTGTCTGGCTCGGGGATGGAAAGGCAGGAAAAGAAGACCGTTGTGTCAAGGTGCTTTCAGGAGAAAAGGCAGTGTGTGTGGGCAGGCGTGGTGGTACGTGCTTGGAATGCTGGCACTCTGGAGGCTGAGGTAGAAGGATCACTGAGAGTTTGAGACCAGTCTGGGCTACACAGTGAGTTCAAGGTCAGCCTGAACTGCATAGTGAGACCTTGTCTTAAAAAGAAGAAAAAAAATAAAAAAAATTGAAAAGACCAAATTGTTCAGAGGATTAAAGCGCCTGTGAGCAGGCGCAGGGGCCAAGGGTTTGATCCCCGGGAACTGCCATGCTGGCCCCGCCCCTGGAGCACGCTGAGACTGGATGAGAGGGCATGCGCCTGCAATCCCAGTGCTTGGGAGGCTGAAAAATAGGCAGGATCACTACAAGTCTGATCTGTGTAGTGAGACCCTGTAAACTCCATACTAAATACATTAAAAAAAAAAAGTGTAAGGAGATTATGGTGTTCCAGAAGCTTAATAACTCATACAGTTCACTTATTGATGGGCTTTAATTTTTCTTTTCTTTTCTTTTGAAGTGAATAAAAAAATAAGAGATGAGAGATTAGAAAAAATTTTAAAAACCCAAAATGATAGGTATTTAACAATGGTTATTTGATTGCACATTGTTGTCTCTAATGTAGTTGTTCAATTATCAGATATA
Organism: Octodon degus; assembly: GCF_000260255.1. Lineage (NCBI taxonomy): Eukaryota > Metazoa > Chordata > Mammalia > Rodentia > Octodontidae > Octodon > Octodon degus. Next base: position 9,924,618 of record NW_004524636.1, read on the forward strand.
AGAATGTAAAATTGGTCAGCATAAAAATTTTAAGCATTAACAGATTCCTTCAAAACTGGTTTTAACTCTTTGAGTGGTCAATCTTTTTTTTGTTTGTAATTATTTTATATTATAAACTTAATGACATATTCTCGTATTTCCTATCTCTTTGGCTTTTTTTTTTCTTTTTAAATATTTAGAAAAGTTCATCTGGAATTTATTTCAGAAAATGAGGAGGATGATGGCTCTGAGGTGAAATGTAATTTTCTTCAAGGTTGCTTATGAATAGTCTTTCCTTTCTCAATGTTATGAGTCACTACTTTGATCATATAATAAATTCTTACATGTGCTGTCTTTCACTGTGGCAGACAACTATATTAATTTTATTTCTTCTGAACCAAGGTGCCCCAGTATTGCCTCTTCCTAAGCTTGTGATCTGTTAAACCCCCAAGTTGCTTCCCGATATCAGTATAGCTATAGTTATAAGATGCTCAGACTCAGTTTCAGGGCCGGATTAATTTATGACTGCGATTCTCAGCCAATCACTAAGATTCAGTTCTGCTCTTAGGGGGCTGAGCCTTTGTCTTCTGCCGCTCTTTGATGATGCTGTTACCACCAAAGACCCCTAGGTCTGCTGAAAGTGAGTTAAACTTGACCCAAACCTATCCTTGTAAGTGGGCGATAAACACAAACTGGGCTTTGTGTTTGAAAAAACTAACCTAGTTTGGTATATGCTTGTAAACAAATCATAACCTAAGTTTGTACCCTTGTAACCAAGTGTCTGATGGTCTGAGACAATCATAGCAGCTAACCCTCAGCCAATCCCAGGATGAAAGCTGACAAAATATGCCCATATTAGGCAAACATGGAAATGCACCCAAATCAAATCATCTCTGGATGTCATTTCCTATTTTCTAGTTATAAATATAGCTTACTATGTTGGAGGTGGGGACAATCTCACTGCTCCTCACTCTGGAATGCTGCCCTCTTCTAGAATGCTTCTTACTCAAATAAACTTTGTTAAGTTCAGATGATCTCATTTGTCCCCTCCCCAGAGTGCTTTGCAGACATTAACTGGGTTTGCTATTATATGCATCTCAATGCAGGGGGATTAGTAGGCAAGTTATCTGATCACTTAGGACCGAGACATACACAGAGACAACCACATTTGCCTCAGTTCTTAGATATTAAAAAAGAAGATGCTTTTGCACAGAATTATCTGGAGGGTGTATCAGTTCCTTGTCAGCCCATGGTGAGGGCTGCTCTGACTAATTCAAATAACTTTTACAAGAATTTGAAGTCACTAGCAATAGGATCAGATCAACATTTTGGAGTAACTAGCTTTCATTGGCTTCGAATGATGAGGTTTTGTGAAGATAGGTACAATTCAAACATGACTCTGTATCTTTAAGTTCTATGAAACTCCAATTATTTTAGAGGTAGGATTTGAGTTTTACACTTAATTGATTTTCTAATCTTCCTGGTTGTCTGTTAAACTTGTGCTCATCATGCAAAGCTACTGGGACTACTATCCAAACTATGGGAAATATTTGATTTAAATGCATTTTATTTCTTGATATAGATTAATATTTATTTAAAAATTACATTCTACAGAGGAAAATTATGTGCTATGGAAAAATGTTGGTTTTTCAGATAGTCTAATGCCTTCTAATACTTTTCTCAAGTGTGAATCTTTTAGCAAAATTCAAGCACATTTTACTATATTTTTTGGGAGTACTTTTAAACCAAATATAGTGGGAATGAAAATTAATCCATTTGTGTCTGATTTCATTACACTAATAAAACCATTACTTTAAAGAATTACTTAATAACTGTGAATTACTTTGAGAAATTTTTTATAACAAGAAAGCTAAAAATTTGTTTGAATGAAAAATTAAAAGACAATGAAGTACAAATACTGGGAGCTCTAGTTTGGATCTTGGAAACCAAGGTTTTCCTAATTAACATCTAAATCTGGGGCCAGGACATGGGGGAGGAGTTGGGAAAGCCCCTTTCTTCAGCTTCCTGAGAACACCCAAGCATTGTTTCATCTTTGTATAAGGTATCGACAGTAGATGTTTTTAAATAGAGCTCTGCTCAGTCACAACATTAAATTTTTCTTTCTTATCTTTAGTTTTCAAAAGAGGCTTTTCTTCCTCTTCTCCATCTTTTCTGGATGAACTCCAGAATAGAATCGTCTGGGAAGTTACTCCAGCTCACGTACCTACCTCTTACCCTGCAAAGTAAACTACCATGAAAATATAGACATAAAAAGGTTGCATTGGATGTCTGAAAAATTTTTAAAAGGCCAATGCAAACACTTAAGGTTCACATTATTGAGGAAGAGAATGAAAAGAAACAACAGCAATATGGTTTAATTAGTTGAGTGCTTCAATAGTAACTGAGAAATATTTTGTTACATGACCCATCATCACAGTGCTACATTTGGCAAAGTTCATAGCAAGCTATCAACTATGTAGTATGTAATATTGCTATATCAAATCAAAAATCCAATGGATTTTAACAACAGACAACTATTGTATGTTTTTGTAGGTATCTTAGAAATTTATGCCTTTTGAACAGTGGGGTTGTGTTGAAAAATATTTAATTGATGGATCAGGGGCTTACATAATCCACTGTACATAAAATCAGTTTCTTATGTATGAATCACAATTAAAATTTTATCCATTTTTACAAGCATTTTGTGGATTATGGTTACCATTGGAAAGTGGCTGTTTGCTATGATTCATACCTGGATTACACACTATCTTGCACACATTAGCACTTTTTAAATTACACTGACACAATTCCTGACATGTGCTACAATATGTTTTGGGCAAACGAAAGTATATTTTTACTTTCCAGACTGAAAATCTTTCCTGTGGCTCTAAGAACTGTCTTTTTTCTCCTGTGTGAATAATTCATTTTCCTATTGTCAAGGTTACCTTGTAAATAACACTAATTATTTGAAAAGTCCATTGAATATATACATAACTCATTAATAATGCTAGGAAAATGCTACAGAGCCAAAAGATATGGCCTTCATAATGGAGTGAATGTCAAGTTCAGTTTTTAAAATACTGATGTGTTACACTTTCAGGAAGTATTTTATAGATGGATGCATTTACTTCATGGCTTTCTATTATTTTTCATAATAGAAAAAAGTTATAAGAAGGCAAGGTGGGATAAAACTGTACATGAAGTTTTCACCTTCACTGGGTAGAAGCTGTGATATTTGTGGGAAGTTAGGGGTCAATTACTTAACTAGTGTTTCCCACAGAAGCAATCAAATTCCTACTGTAAATATTAAAAAGCTCTAAAGCCATAATCCTTGATACCATTAGTAAATGCATGTGCTAATAGAATTACCTGTTAGCAACAATAGAATTTTCATCATAGGAATAGAATAAATTATAAGTGCTTTAAAATAAAAACATCTGATTTGAGGTATTTATAAATTATGCATCTTGTGACAACCAATCTTATTTTTTGAGCATTTTTAAAAGCTTTATTCATAGGACAGAAGAAGGATTCATAATAATAGAAGACTGCGTCTTTCCCTTCCAAAGTTTTGAGTGTAGTTGAAGTACAAATTAAGGATTTTCAATTCAAATTGGGTTACTAGATTTGTATATTTATATCACTGTGTGGCAATTAAGTTGCGTTGTCAACTTGATTGGCTGGAAAGCTGTCTGGGGGATTAGTAAGCACAGTTCTGGGCATGTCTGGGTATGACACAGAGGTGTGACCTTGGGTACCAAGTCTGCTCTCCTTCCTCTCTGGTCCCTGGCCCCTTCTGCTGTTCTGCTTCTTGGTAGCCACGGGCTGAGCACCTTGGCTCCATGTCCTGAGATCATGATGCTCCCATCTTGGAGCCAGTTGACCATGGATTGAAATTTCTGAAATAATGAGCCAAAAAATCTCTTCTTTAAGTTCTGAGTGTTGGATAATTCGGTCCAGGGATGGGGAATGTGATGAGTACAGAAAACAGTCGGTCAACCCCAACTAGGCTCTGAAGGTCTGAGCAAAAGAACCTGTTCTTTTTAGTTTTGGGTGTCGAGTAGTTTATCTCAGGAATGGGAGAGAAGACTAATTCATGTTTGTGGTAGTGAACTATTGAGGCTTACAGTGGCACCTCTGTTCATGAACTAAATTATTTTTGAGATTCCCATCTCAGAATTCTTTCCACAATTCAGTTTGCAGTGGAGTTCTGCCATCAGAAATTGTGAAAGAAGGGCCAGCCAGATAGCTCATCAGACTAAAGCGCCTGCTTAGGCAGAGTGCAGCAGCCAGTGTTTGATCCCCAGAATGCCATGCCAGCCCCGCCCCCCGGGCCACACTAAGATGGTGATTGAGACTGGGTGTGGTGGTGGTGCCTGTAATCCCAGCGCTTGGGAGGCTGTAAACAGGAGAATCACTATGAGTCCAATCTACGTAGTGAGACCCTGAAGACCCTGTACTATATACATGTAAAAAAAAGTATTGTGAAAGAAATTAAATTGCTGAACTGATAGCTTTTATTGTACTTCTAAATTTGTACTGTCATTCCCAGTTGTCAGTTTACAGACTTCATGCAAATTTAAAGCAGGATTCTATTGCTTAATATAATCTTAATGTTCTTTGATGAAGTTATGTTTTGCCTGAGGTTTTATTACCTTATTAGCCTAAATTCAAAAATCATTTCCTTGAGGGAAGGTCTGGCCTTTAGAAAATAGGTGACTGAGTGAAAAATCTAGTCCCTAACATCAATGATCAAATGGAATAATGTTCCTTTTCTTTAAAAAGAAGTAAGTGCCTCTATGTTTCTTCCATGGCTCACAACTAAGATGTTTGACAATTTAGTTGAGATTGATTAGGTGTTCAGTCTTTGAGCCAAAAGAGTGTTGGCTTTTACACTGAGTGAACTGGGCATGAATGAATAATTGGATTCTGAATATTGATTGAGTGCTTAACGTGTGAGAGGCACATTTCTGGATGTTAAATAGAAGTTTTGAACTAAAAGAAAGAAGAAACAAGAAAAAGAAGCTAAGTAAGTGAAATGAAGAGGAGATTAAAAGACCCAGCTGTGTGGCATATGCCAGCACTCTGGGATACTGAGGCAGGAGGATTCCAAGTTTGAACCAGCCTAAGCAATGCAGTAGAAACTTAGTGCAATCTTGACTTTCAAGCAAAAGTCTAGGGATATAGGTCAGCAGAAAGGCTCTGGGTAGTTTTCCATGTGGTATGCAAAGAGAGTGGATTAAGAGGGAAAGTAAGGAAGGACTTTAGATTTTTGTAACTAATCAGTTATGTTGGAGGGAATGGCGATTTTAGATTATGTGGTCAAAGGGGGTCCAAGAAGATATTTGGGTGGAGTGAGAGACAAGCAGATAAGGGACACCATTCCATGAGGATGCAGCAATCACGTGATAGAACTGAAGGCAGAACTCCTCTAGCTGGGTTGAGTGAAAGGAGGTGAGAATGTAGGAAGTGAGAAAGGGCAGATCGCTTTGGGCACTGTGGAACAAGTGAAGGACTTTGGCTTTACTCTGAGTGAATGGGAAAACTTTTGGAAAAGTTTTACTACACAAGAATTGTGATTTTTCTTTCAGTACATGTTTGCCATGCATGAAGTTCATATTCATTTTAGGGAGGAGATATATGTTCATAATTCACATGGTTTATTTTTTAATCCCCTTCTTGATGTTTTGAAAGGTGACTGCTTTGTGGAAAATAGAATTGAGGTAGACAGGACAAAACAAGTGAAGCCACTCATGAGAAAATGGCAATAATTCTGCTAGAGATTATGGTGGACTAAACCAGGTAGAAATGCTCACTGAAATCCCACAAACAAAAGTGTGAAACCTTTAGAGTTTTATAACTAAAGTATTTTGTTTGTTTCCCTTATAAAATTAATTACAAATCATGTGTGGAGTGTGGAGTGTAGAGAAGCTAAAAGGGATGATACCATAACAGAGGGTAACTCTTACTATGCTCAGGCTAAAAGGGATAAGGAAAGAAAACTGTTCCAGACTGTGACAGAAGGATAGAGTTATGTAGAGAATGTCCCTTGAGTGAAGCGGGGACACAGCTACACTGACTGACCTCACAGAGGGAGCTAGAGCAACAGATCCCATGACCTTACTCCCTTCCTTCCATCCTATCTCCTATCAAAGCCAGTCTCTCAATTGGCTATATTAACGAGGCCAGAAGGCAAAGGCACCATAGATGTTCATACAAGTGGTGGTGCCTGAGGCATACAACAACCTGAATCATGGAAGACATAGATCTGGAGAGACAAGTAGGCATTAACCATCAGGACCTTCTGCTCTTACCTTCTATGTGCCCTCCCTCCCTCCCTGCCTTCTTTCCCTTCCCTTCCCTTCCCTTCCCTTCCCTTCCCTTTGCTTGCTTCCTTCCTTCTTTCCTTCCTTCCTTCCTTCCTTCCTTCCTTCCTTCCTTCCTTCCTTCCTTCCTTCCTTCCTTTCTTTTGCTCTTTCTTTCCTTCTTTCT
>NW_004524636.1:9931248-9932460 GCF_000260255.1 Octodon degus
GGTAGGAAGTTTGTTCCTTTATCTCAGGGAATGAGTGAAATCTCATTGGATACCACATCACTGTGGTGGTTTCCTATGCAGTAATCCTCCTGTTGTACCACCTAAAATGATGCCCATTACTCATATTCTTCATGTAAAATGGAAAGGGAAAAATAACAGTATCACAAAACATAGTTTATGCAGTTTTTGCTTCAGTATTTGGTCATAGTCCAATCTGTAATCACTGCATATTTCCCTTATCCTTGATCAGCATGGCATAGGCTTCTATCACATAGGGTGATCCCTAACTTCATTTATGCAAGATATCAACCCTCAGTATTTTGGGATTGCCTCAGTTTGCCACTGCATATGTCCCTAAAACAATCCTCTGCCCATACAGTGGAGCAGCGAGTCTTTCCCCTAGAAAATCAGTAATAATAAACTTGCCTTATAGAGGGGTTCACTTCTGGCCCATTGGTAGAAGGAATCAAGTGACTAGGGTGAAGTTTGAGTTGTCATGTCAGTGAATTCCTGGTCTTGATTCTTTTTGTATGCATTTTTCTATTAGACATTTGTAAATACAGTGAACCATAGCTTGTAGGCATAGGAAGGGAAGTATTGGTATAATACTGATTTAAGTGAGTTATTGGTATAATAGTGAGATGAATCATTCTGTCACTTCATTCCTGAATGAGTAAATTAAGGCCAATATATTGACCACATATCTAAGCCATATTTTGTCTGTAGCACACTATATTACAGGTATTGACTTCCAGCTGGTTTTGTTATTGTTCTGCCAGCTAGCCATCTTATGCTCCTATAAAGCCAACTATTTCTGGATGAGAGGTCACTTGATGATTCCATGGGTGTGAACACATTGCCTTATTAACTCTGCTGTAAGGTGACTCCTCTCCTTGAAGGTGATGTCATGCAGAACACCATGGTGATGGATAAGACATTCTGTTATTCTGTAAATGCTAGTGCTTACAGAAGCATTGTGAACAAGAAAGCCAATCAGTACTTTTCTCCTTTGGGGACTGTATATTTCTTTCTTTTCCATGAAAGAAGATGCCCAATGTAGTCAGCAGCTAAGTGGAAGCTGACTAAGGTCTAAAAGAGGTAATACAGTATTTTTTTTTCAAAGTTTTATTGACAAACAGATAGCAATGAGACAGTTTCAAATCAAATCGGAAGGACAGTTTCAACAAATAATATACTGCATATATTCTTCTT
>NW_004524636.1:9939757-10009111 GCF_000260255.1 Octodon degus
CTCTCCGCACACTCACCGGACCTGGGCTAGGCCTGGGTCTCTACAGTATTGGATTATCAGTATTACTCTCTGCATGACCTATGTTGGTGGATCCTTGTCATCTCCAGTGTAGCAGGGTGTGGCACTGCAGAGCCTATGCTAACTATCTGAAATACTTAAGTCTTCCTAAGACTTCCAAGAAACATGATATTTCCTGTTCACCTCTTCCAGGTAGCAATATTGTCAATGAACTGGACCAGCATGGTGCTCTGTTGAATTTCAAATTGATCATATTCCTTGGAGACTATATTTCAACAGAGAGCAGGAAGGTTGACTTAATTTTGAAACAAGGGCTTCCTTTCTTGATTGGAAAGAGAAGAAAATATTTATTGGGTCATTAACTATGCACAAGATGCTCTGCTTTGTACTGATCATTGTAGCAGAGGTAATTATTATAATTTTGTGGTTAAGATATTTTGATGACTTATTGTCATTCCACACAGGTCACCCAGTTATGATTATAATGTTGTTGCTTTTGTAAGTTGAAGTTGTGAGTTAAATATTTATAGCAAAAAACAATGGCCCCTGCACTTCACACGGATTTTGTGGTGGCAGATCTCTATAATTTGCTCAGGAAAAGGACAATTCTATTTTGTCATTATTGCTACAGAAATTTAATTAAATTGAGAATATCAATGTTCTAAGCCTTGGGTTGGGTGTGGTGGTGCATGTCTGTAATCTCAACATACAGCAGGCTGAGGTAGGATGATCTCTCCAAGTCTGAAGCCAGCCTAGACTACACAGTGAGGTTATGACTGACCTGAACTACATGATACGACCCTATCTCAAACAAAAGAATGAAAGATTGTCAACTGTATCCATTTCTACCTAAATGTCTTCAGTTCATATCACAAGGTCACACTTCTTCCCTATTTGCTTTATCCTACCAGAGTTGGTTTCATTAGATGTTTAAGGGGCACTGTAACTCTCTACAATCCTTACAACATGCAGACATATCTGCTCTGTCTTGAGGTAAAAACTCAACTCTGCCTCATCGGTCTCCTGATTCTCCATGATTTTCAGCTTTATGCACATAGTTTTAAAATGTTATCTTCCCTGTGTTTATTTGGTAGTGACATGATAAGAAGAAAAGTTACTTCACTACCCTTATTCTTACTAATGTTGCCACCAGGACAAAGGATAAGGTATGATCAAAACAGAAATGTTGAATATTGAAATGAAAAATTCATTACCACAGAAGACATGCTGGCATTAATCTTCCTGAAAATTTTCTTCCTTGCTTCAGACACACTTAGCCACCATCTTGCTACTTTCTGAAGCAGTTCTAGAAATTCCCTTTTATGAATGTTTTTGTAAGGTGTAATCAAAAGCATGGTAAATGTCAGTGCTGCTGAGTATCATCCAAAGAAAAGAGAAGGCTTGTAAAAATATTGTGTTGTATTTTCTTTCTTTCTTGCTTTTTTTTTGGTGGTACTGGGGATCAAACTTGGAACCTTGTGCTTGCCAGGAAGGCTTTTATGCCTCTGAGCTATCTCCCAGTCCTGTGGTGTGTTTTCACCCAGTTTATTCATTGGGTCTGGCACCATGTGACTGCAGGGTCTTCCTCAAAGTCAAAATGATCATGAGAGGTAAATGTTTTGAACCAATTCAGGACTTTGAGACATCCAGGTCAGTTAAACTAAAGACACTTTTAGTCACAACTTTGTTAACTCAAGTTATCAATCAGCAAACCTATACTATATTCAAATTAGAATATTTAGAGAAAGATTTCTTTACTAAATGACTATTTGTGAAGGTGTAAGATACAGGGGCCCATAAGCGTTAGTTTGACAATCCAGTATTAAAATCAGAAGTCCTATTACCACCTCTAGGCCAAAAAAACTGGGAGTAAGATTTTGTCCAATCTAGAGAGAGAAGGTTGCATCAAGTAGGGTGAATTGGGAAGAATGATGACTTCAGCAATGGACAAGTCCACAGGGGTGATAGGAAGGAAGCAAGGAGAAGGGCAGCTCCCTTGAACTCATTCTCTTTGTTCCTCAAGCTGTTGTGAGAGTTTCCTATGGACTTAACTGAAAGACAGGGTGCAGGGGTACAAATGGAAGATTCCTGGTTATGTGGTATTGGTTGGATTCTCTTAATGTGGAGACACCACAAGTACAGTTGGCTAACAGGTTAAATGTAGACCATGAAAGAATTTAGGCCAGAGTTATGCTTTAGATCTAAAGTGGCCCCACAAGTCTCATGGGTTTGGAAGGTAATTGGATTACGAGGCCCTACACTGAACAATGAATTCCTACATTGATGTCATCAGCAGCTAAATGTTCTGTTTGGGGTAGGCATGGTTCGTGTGGGTCACTATGGCTACAGGGGGCAAAATGTGCTGTTGTTCCTGGCCCTCCCAGCTCTCTTTTTTCTCCTGGTTCCTATGGGTTGAGGATTCTTTTCTTCTGTCTTCTTGTTCCTGCCTTCGAGCAACCCAATCATGGACTAAAATCACAAATCAAAACACAAGTGTCTTTTTCTTTGACTCATACACATTGAGTATTTTATCTCAAGGATGAGAAAGTAAGACAGGAATGACTACAGTTTTGTTTTTCTTTTAGTCTGAACAACTAAAATGAGGGGATGGACATTTAGACATGGAGAAGAATAATAAAGGTGAGAAACCTTTTTTATGTATGTGTGTGTTGGGGCAGCATGTACATGTTTAATTTCTACATGTGATATGTTCTAATGCCTATTTCACACAAGCTACAGGAAATTTTAGTAGGACCCTGGACTCATGAGTCTAGAGTTCTGGACAGAGGTGTAGCTTTAGAAATCCTTAAGTCTATAAGACTTGGAAAATACATCAAGGTAGGGAGTATAATAGGGAAAAGTCCAAAGGTCTGAGCTCAAGAACTGAAAAAATTAGAGTTTAACAATATATCAGGAGCCACAATGTCTGACTGCAGTGACTATGGGGTAAAAGAGAGCAGATGAGTTTGATGTACTGAAAATCTGTTTCAAAGTGGAGAACAGTCAAGAACTTCTGACTGAACTAGCTGAAAATTGATCATCGACCTCATAAAATTTACATCTCTGATAAATTCACTCACTTGGAGGAGTAGTAAGAATGAGGTCTTGAATGGAGTAGGTTTGAATAAAAAAAAATCAAAATGATACATGGATAAATCTTTTGAGAAGATTTACAGTAAAGGTAGAAAAGGGTTCCTTTCTAGAGGAGGGACTGGGTTTTTGTTTTGTAATAAAGAGAAATATTAGAAGCCTGACTATATGGTGGTAGGGATCACTTTTTTAAAAAAGAAGAACAATTAACAATATAGCAGAAAGAGTAAGGAAGTGAAGGAGCAATATTCTCTAGTAAGGAAGAACTCAAGTGTTGGCCTTAACCAGTATCTGGCCTTTCACTGCAGCACAAAGAGAGAAGATAGGCTGCTTCTACTTCCTGTCACATTCAGTTGTGTGGTACAGACACGGAGCTAGACTGGTAACTGGATCTAAGAAAAACTTCAGTGTAGCCAGCAGGTTTGAAGAAAGCCCAAAGATCATATGTCACCTTACGATTAAATGTAAGGGACAAGAAACACATTTTTCTGTGTCTAATATTTTTGTTACTGCTTATATCTAGATGTGCCCCTAAAGCTTCCTAAGGTGAAACATAGGGCTCTGCAGAGGTGGCTGGATGTTAGAGTGTGTGATGCTAGGATTAACTGTGTGATGCCAGGACAAAGAGTGTGTGATTATTAAATTAGCACACTGATTGTTTTGGCATAGTTCTGGGAGTGGAAAACGGCAAGGCTCAACCTGGGTGTGAGTGTTGCCCACCCTAAGGGTAGGCAGGCTGCACAGAACATAAGGGACAAAAAGGGTTGCTTCTTCACTTGCTATTTGTTGCTTTTAGTGCCTCCTACCTTCCACCTCCCACACTGTAAACTACTTTTTTCTCTTCTGTAATGCACTTCTGCCCTGCCACTCTGCCTTGGACCCAGTCAATTATGGACCACAACCTCTACAAACTGCAAGCCAAATTAAGCTTTTTCTCCTTTAAGAGTTGAGCATTTTCTTCCAGCAATGAGAAAATCATAATATTGAGTGCAGAACAGGGCCATGTTTTTAAAGATTAATTTTAATACCAGGTATATAGAGCCACATTATTACATTTAATTAACATTTCCATATGATAAACTAGAAGCTTATACTTTGACACTTTGCATTATATAATGGTAGAAGGGAACGTTAGTTTCTTTTATCAGTTCCACTCTACACAAGTGGAATGGATGAAAGAATGTCTTCCTACCAGTGTGTCTTCCTGGCATGAAATTTTCCCTTAGAGAAAGAGATCAAACTGGTACCTAAATTACGTTCTATAGCAGAAAACTTCCCCTCCCCAGCCACTATACTTCAGTTTCTAGTTGCCCATATAATAGTTCATGTTCTAGTTCTAGCTGCTTATGTCTATTAGAATTGGCTGGTCACTATGATGCACATTGCATAAACGAATCCCCATTGGACAACCTATTCTGCCTCTGTACTTTACACTGGCTTACCTTGTATAATCCCTAGACCATCAGAGATCAGGGCCTGCTATTCTGGGAGTGATCCTCATCAGTGCCTGTGATTTAAATAAATCTGCTTCTACATCCTGGGTGCCATTTTGGTGTGTCTGCTTGCTGTTGCATCTCTGTATGAAGAATCAAGCTATAGCTTTATGGAAGGCATTAAGCATAGCAAAACTCAATGGGCCCAGTCATCATTCTTATTTGACATATTTTGTTATATTAGACTGAAAGAATGAAGTGCCTTGAGGTTGTGTCCCACATGTTGGGTGATCTGAACTTCTCAAAAGTAAGAAGTTGGCAGCATGTGCTTTTTGCAGTGGGCCAAGTCTCCATCAATTCTCACAACCTCAAGTGTATGGTTATCCGGGGTATATCTCTCAATTGAGAAAAATGTTATATCTAAAGGACTAAATAAGAGATTCATTCCACTGGCCTCATAATATCTCTAAAATCTTTCTCTGAGCCCCAGCATCTGACTTCAAATTGTTATCTTTTAAAAGATAATTTTATCTTCCTTGTCAGGACAGCTAATAATACAAATTTTATTGGTTGCTTTTGGCATTTTGGTGAGGATGTACTTCAGTATCTGATTCTTTAAGCTTTACAACACTATTTAAAGTTAATTGATAGATGAGGAAACTGAACCATAGAAGTTTTATGAGCTAATGATACTAGTAGATGGGCCATGGAGACATTAGGAAAACAAATCTACCTAATTCCTTATAACAAAAAAACCACAAGCTATAGCATCTTCCTAGTATCCCTGCTTTACTGTGTCTTAGCACCATGTGTCACTGCTATGTGTTTATTCAGTTCAGTGAAGGGAACTTTCCAACTTGGGCTATGACTGATTCCACAACTGCAGAGTGGAATATCCAGATGCTTTTCATGGCTAAGGAACGTTAACCTTAATTAAGACCAAACCGCATCATGCTTCCTTCAGTTAGTCTGAGAGTTAGTGCCAAAATGCTTTCTGACATGAAACAGCACAGATTGCTTTCCTATCTCTCACTGTGCACATTTTTAGGTTGTACAATTCCAAGCAAACATGCAGGTATACTTTCATTGTAGTTTCTCTGAGGCATTTTGCCTGGCAAATTCCCTAATCTTTGTATTCTCCAAAGCATCCATGTGAAAATGAGGGCCATCCTGAGCATTATGAGATATCTGGCTACATTCTGATAACTGTTTTCCACTGTAACTAATGCCAGTATATTTGCCAACAATTTCAGACCTCAGCTTGAGGGGAAAAGGGAATTCAAGGGTGAAAATATGTTTTAAAAGATGTTTAATAAGAATCATCTTTGCTTTGGGAATAAGGAGCATTCAACTGGGTACATGCCTATGTTTCGGAAGAACTGGGGCAGGGAGGGCTTTGTTAATGGTCCTTTCAATGTCCATTCAATTCAAAGGTTTCTGGGTAAAATCTATGGAAGGAAATTCATACAGGAAAGAGGGTGGAGATGGAAAAAAAGTTCATGCTTAAGTCAGTCTATGGATAAGGAGGAATTTGAATATTAATGCACAGCCTTGAGAATCAAATGCTGTGTCCAGCAACCTCAAGAGTTGGCAGCTGGCTCAAGGCTGATAAGGAATGTTGGGTGGGGGGCAGGTCCTGGGAGGAACTAGTTCCCAGGGAAAGCTCTCATCTCTGGCTGGCATTAGAAAGAATTACAAAGCATGATTCAGAATCTAATTTTGTCAGCTGGTGATTGGCTCCCATGAGGCTCTGGTCTCACAATGTGTTCTATTAAGTAATGGGAATTGGGTTGTGCTCCTTTTCTCTGGTTGATGCTTGCCACCCCAGTTTCCTTCACGGCTCCCCCCATATCTCCATGTAAATGTAGATGTGATTACATTCACATTCTAAAAGGCATCTCTAAATGTCACCCCAGCGTACTGATGCTAATACGTAGGAGGATACTAATCGATCGCTGGTTTTTAAATTTCATTTTGAATTTTCACTTTTGAGTTACGTTGAGAACAACAGTGGCATTTTGTCAGCACGGGGAGAACCCAGGTGGGCCAGGGGAGAGTTTAAATTAAGTCTATTTATTGACAAATGCCTATTTAGTGGCTTTGTGCGAGGGAAGCTTTAGCATGGGCAAAAGGGTAAACTTCCACACAGAGATGGATGTCAGATGAACAATATGAGAAATCGTTTGGTTTATGTTAACATCGCAGAACCAGAACTAAATGTAAATTGGCTATCTTGGTTTCTTTCATATCTGAATGCCTGACATCTGTCAAAGCATCTTTTTATCCTCTTGAAAATGATTTTTATCAACAATGATGGAACTTACTTTAAAGATAGCAATTTGCACATCTATAAAGGGTGGCATTATATGTTCAGAGAACCTACAATATGGATTTTGTTATCCTTTTACATAACCCAACTAAACTTAATTTCTCAAACAGCAATGAAACCCAACCATTTACCCTCAACTTTAAGACTTTGAGAACCTAGTTATTCTCTCTGGGTTCCAGAACATACAAAAATATAATTAATGACCAAGGGTATTTCATTTATTGGGCAGATAATTTTAAACTCAAAAACTCTTGTTCCAAGAATACTTTTTTTCATAATTAAATCACAGTATCCAGTTTTCCTATTGAAAATGATTTCCTTACAAAATGTTCTCAAAGAATCCCTAGGAAAAACTAAACAATCCTAGTTTTGCCTTTTTCTTATCTTGAAAATATGCCTATTTCAGGTGTAAGAAAAAAAAATGTAGTCTCTTGCTGAAGGAAAAGTCCTATGTGAGCTGTCAGAAGACCTAGATTCTATTTTTGTTCTGGCATAAATCAGCCATAGCAATCTGAGGTAAGTCACTTTCTGGACTAATTTTCTCATTTGTAAGAATGAGAGAATTGGCTGGTTTGGAAAACAAACACTCTTGGCTGGCAGGCAGCTCCCAGATGTGCTTCCCAGGGCACATAGAGGCAATTTAATAAAATACACATTGGGCTATCGTAGACAGGCATGCCTTTCTCAGCTCACTGCCATCTTCCATCCGCCTAACTCGTTATCCTGTTTTTATTTTATGAATTCACTTGTGTATTAGTTGGCTTTTGCCATGTAACAAACAAGCCCTATGGTTTAACTATTGGGTTAATATTAAGCTTAATGGCTAAAAAATAACTATTTGTTTATTGCAACATTTTTCAGTAATTTGATATAATTAGTTAGGTAAACCTTTTGGTCTTATTGGACTCATTTACTTATCTGTGACCAATAATCATTTTAAAAGGTGTTTCATCTTCTTCATCTGGCTGCACGTCTCCTGGCCTACTAGCTATTTATGAGCCAATTTGTCATCCAGCAAACCAACTTAATCTTCTTCATGTGACAATCTATGGGCTCCCAGGGCACAGAAACAAAAGCTACTCAGCTTCCTGTGCTCTAGGCTTGGCCCTTGCCCAACTCCCATTCTGTTGTTCAAGGCAAGTGACAGAAACCAATTCAGAAGCAGACAGCAGGGGAACAGACTCTCTCTCGAGAGCAGGAAATGGAAAAGAGCTGGCCATTATTTTAGTCTACTACAACCTATCTACAAACATCTACCCTTGTAAACTGTGCTCCCTACGGTTTTAAATTAATTCCAAGACCAACAATAAGGAAAACCACTAGCAAAACAAGCAAAATCGATAGTCCTACTTGTATCCTAAGCACATGTTCATAATTCTTATCGGTGTTTCCAAAAGAAAACATTGCAGAGTCGTACTGATCAGCACTAAGTAATACAGAATTGGACCACAAGCTCCCAGGTATTTGAGGAGTGCTGTCCTCAGGGACTAGATATTTGTATCAGGAACTACTGTGGCTTCTGAACTTGAGTTATGCCCGTGTCATAATATGGAGCCATTTTCATGTGATGCTCCATGGGGTGAAGGTGGGGATTCTGAGACAATGTGAGACCTTATCAGTTCCTATTTGTCCCTGAAAAACAAGACGTGATCCAAGTCATTTTCAAGGTTTGAAACAGTTTCTAGACTCCAGTCCTTGATTTTTTTTTCCTGGTTATAAATGAATATTCCTGGTTGTAATTGAATATTCCTGGTTTTGAATGATAATTCTGGGGAAATTCATTAAAGATTAGGTAGCTGACTGATGATCTTTCATATGCAGTGTATAATGAAAGAAAAGTTGTCCAATAATAAAATACAAATATAATAAACCTCAGCTTATAAAGGACAGATGTGATTTACTGTAGGTCCAATCATAACTCCTATGTCACATCACAGATTAATAATACAATATTCCTTCAATAGTAAGAACTATTCTATATCCAAAATGTTATTCTATATATTGTAAAGACTGAAAATACATATATATATGCACTCAAGTATTCCTAGGCATAGTTAAAATTCTTCTGAGAGCACATATATAAAGGACATTCTTTATATATATAAAAAGAATGTCCTTTCTGGGCTGGTGAGATGGCTCAGTGGTCTAAAGCACCTACTTAGAACAAGCTTAGCAAAGCACAGGGACCGCAGTTCAATCCCCCAGCACCACATGCCAGCCAGCCCCGCCCCCTGGTGGGCTGAGCTGGCCACACACACACACACACACACACACATAAATAAATAAAAAACAAACAAACAAAAAAGAATGTCCTTTCTGTCAAAGAACATACATGCTACCATAATCAACAGCAGTCACAATGATGAGGACTCTTCTGAACTGTGAATTCCTATGAAATAATTTTTCTCAGCATGAATTGGGGATCAATACTATATTTTGTGCTCTCAGAAGAATTTTAACTATGCCTAGGAATACTTGAGTGCATTATTTTATTCTGAATCTAAATGGAAGAGCTACAGATAGATTGTAGCTTACTGTTTTTCTGTGAGGTGATAAGATATAAGAAGAAAGATATCTCACGCACAGTATTTAATTAATAGTGCAGGATCCTCTTCCTTTTTTGGGCACACATTGCAATATGTAATGTTTACATTCCTTTTGCCAAGTTGGTAGAAGGGATTAAAAGATGGATGGCTAAAGGGAGAGAGAGAAGTGAGAAGGGATGAGAAAAGGAATAAAGATATGTCATGCAAGTGTACCAAAAAAGGAATATACACATCACGTATGGCAACATGTACTAACAAAGAGTGAAAAAAAAATGTTTAAGTTCAAATTGCTCAAATTCAAAGGGAAGTGGTCATTATTTGTGGGAACCTGGAAAGGAGAGGTAGTTAAACACCCCCAAGGGCAGGCCAAATAGCTCAGGGGATTAAAGCCTCTGCTTAGACACATGGCCTATGGTGACCACCTTACCCTCAGGGCGTGCTGAGCCAATTGAGACTGGGCATGGTGGTGCTGCTGAGCCCATTGAGACTGGGTGTGGCGGTGCGGGCCTGTAATCCCAGAATTTAGGAGGCTGTAAACAGGAGGATCACTGCTAGTCTGATCTGCGCAGTGAGACCCTGTATACCCTGTACACTCTGTCCTAAATTAAAAAATAAATAAATAAATAAACATCTCCAAATATTAGCACACACCAAGAGTCTAGAGAAATTGCTGTAGGTCTGTTAGCAATAACAGCATTTTTTTTTAATTTAATGAAGTAGAAAAGGGATATGAGAAAGAATAGTATGAAAATTAAATGCCCAAAACATGTTTGAAATTCCCATATTTATAATAGTCAAGTGGGGCCAGGGAGATGGCTCAGTGGGACTGGGGAGACGGCTCAGTGGAATAAACACTTCCCTGGTAAGCTCAAGGGCCTGAGTTCAATCCCTGGTTCTGAAAAAAAAAAATAGTCAATAAAATTAAGTTACAAAAAGATAAGGCTATATATCTGTTAAATTAACTAATTCAACACAATTTTATCACTGTATGTAGACAATCACACAGTCTCTAGAGAGAAGGTCTAGCAAACTGCTTTGAAGCGATTATGATGCATGAAAATCTTTGAGCGCTGTTGCTCTCATATAGACCCATAAATTATTTCAGGATTTTTTTATTGTTATAGCAACTTGACAATACAGAATGAAATTAAAATTGACACACATAATGTAATTAAAATGTTCAATAAAAATTAGAATGCATAGAGCTTCTAATTTAATAGTCTTCTTACAGAAAGTAAAGCAGGAAATGAAGCTATATTGGCAAGTGTGTTAAATGCAGGCTTGACATGAAAGCAGAAACCTTAAGATAGATGAAGGCATAGCAGAATCATTGAAAAAATACACTCAACATCAGGAGGAAAGATTTTAAGCATGAATTAGTCATACGTTCAGAGAAATTTCAACATATTTTTCCTGTGAAAAAAAGTGATATACAGAAAAGTTAGTACCATTAAATTTTGTTAAGATAATAAGAAGAATTAGAATTTTGTGATGCACAAGGACACAAAGGAGACAGAAAGGAAAGGCAAAAATAATAGAAAAAAAATCAATTAACACATCTCCAGAACACAAAAACCAGCAAGCAAGGCAATGGGAAAACATTTGGGATTAATGGATGACTTACTTAAAGTCATGTAGTCATGAAATAATAAGTATGGAAAGCAAGAACAACTTTTTTTTATGTATTTGGTACAGTGTATCACCATACAGCTTGGACTCACAGTGATCCTCCTGTTTCCACCCTCTTCAGTGCTGGGATTACAGGCCTGTGCCACCACATCTGGACTTGGTGGGTAGGGCAAGGTGCTGCGAGTGGGGCTGGTGTGGCATGTGGTGCATGGACTGTCGCTGTGCTTGCTTAAGGAGGCTCTTACTTCACTAAGCTATCTCACAGGCCCAAGGACAACTTCTGTTAGTCCAGACACAGCTCTGTTTCCACACCTGCATGTCCTGTCTGGAAGAGGTTGTGGCATTCTGTTTATCCATAGGACCTATGAATAATGCTTAGTCTTTGCACATTTAATATTTATTTGATGAATAAGCAATGCAGATACATTTCTAGAGAGCAGGTCAGCCACACTGTTCATTTTTCCCCCTTTCAGGAAATCTTCCAAAGACCCCTTTCTGTTGCCTTTGTTATTCATACTTCTATCACTATAACAAATACTTGAGATTATCCAACTTTAAGAAGTTGGTGTCAAACGAGGGCCTAAAGGCAAGGATGAGGGAGAGGCTGGAGTCTCATTCTTTTTCCATGGCACATGCCCAGTGATCATCACCTCCAATAAGTCTAAGCTGTAGCATATGGACTTCTGGGAGACAGGCTAGATCCAAACTACAGCGTTATCTCAACCCAACAGTTCAGGATTTAGCTTGTGTCCCCAGCCCACAGGTGACCTCTCCCCTTTCTTGTAGTTTCTACCACTTTAGCTATTCCTTGTCTTACTATAACCTTTCTGTTCCTTCCTCAGGCAGTGGCTTTCCTTTCTCATCTTTGCTTCACCCTACCTATCCTAGTTTCTATTCTGTCTTTTCCACTAGACTTGCATTGAATAATTCTTGTTGTATTTCCAAGACATGTTTTGCTATTTCACATATAGTGCTGTGGCCCTATGCTCAGGGGTTATAATGTAATCTTTTTCCCTTCATAAGATTTTCTCATGCTTAACACATAATAGGGTTTTTTTTTTAATGTATTTGGTACAATGTATCACTACACAGCTTGGACTCGTAATGATCCTCCTGTTTGCAGCCTTCTCAGTGCTGGGATTACAGGCGTGTGCCACCACATCTGGACTCAGTGGCTGGGTCAACGTGCTGCGGGCAGGGCCGGTGCAAAATGTGGTACCTGGGCCATCAATGTGCTTGCATATCTGTCCAGGATTCAAGTTCTTTTTCCTGTATAAACAGAAATATTTGTAGCCTTATTGATGGCAGCCTTCACATTGCTTGTTTTGATAGGATCTGAAGCCCACATGTCCTGAATGGACTTAATTACTCTACTTCTATGATCCCACTCCTCTTTCTATATTTTTGATCTCAATTACTGACACCAGTATTACACCAGCAGTCTAAACCATTTGATCTCCCTGTACTTTTACCTCCTGCAAGTTGAGTTTTCCAGCTCTACACAGTGCCAGTTTCTGTATTCCTTTCCGTCCCTTCATACTGCCAACGTCTTGCTTCATGTCCTTGCTCTGTTCCTTGTAAATCAGCTTTCTAACTAATGCCTCACACTTCTCACTTGTTACTCCTAGCTTCAGAAAGTAATCAGAATTAGTCACAGGGTAGGAAAGATAGCTCAGCAGACTAAGCGCCTGCTTAGACAAGTGCAGGGACCAGGGTTCAATCCCCAGCACCACATGCCATGCCAACCCTGGTCCCATTCACTGAACCAATGACTGAGTCTGGGCTATGTGGCACATGCCCATAATCCTAGCACTGGGAGAGGCTGAAAACAGAGGGATCACTACAAGTCCAAGTTCTGTAGTGGACCCTGTACCAATTACATAAAAAAAAAAGTTCAGAATCAATCTCAGCTACTGTTGCTTCATTTCCTTTCCTTTTCTTTTCTTTTTGTATGTTTTAGGGAAGGGTCTACAGGGTGTTAAGGGTCTCATAGTGATCCACCTGTTTACAGCCTCCCAAGAGCTGGGGTTACAGGCACACACCACACGCCTGGTCTCAATTGCTGTCTCAATGCGCCCCAGGGGCAGGGCCAGCAAAACAGTCCCCAGGAATTGAACCCCTGGCTCCTGAGCCTGCTTACAAGTGCTTTAATCCACTGGGCTATTTGGCCAGCCCACATTTTCTTTCTTTCTTTTTTTTAAAGCTGATAAGATTAAAAAAATAAGTGTCATTGCCTGGCTTCTTATATCCTGACCTGTTGGCATTATTCTAATATTTTTTTCCTCTCTTTTTTTCCAACCCTTTCAAATACAGGTTCCCTACTTCGATCCCCAGTGCCACAAAACAAACAAACAAACAAACAAATGAACAGTGGCATAAACCGGCATACTTGAGATAATCAGAGAAACGGGCCTAGTGTTTCTAGGGAGGATGCTGGTCACTGTGGACATCCCTTTGGAAGGAGAAGTGGGTCCCTGGCCTCCTCCTCAAAGAACTTCACCTCCTGGCCCCAGGAAGTGAGCAGTCTTGCTCTGCCCTCCTCTTCCACTCCAAGTCACGGCCTCTCACCCACCCCAAAGCAAGGAGGCTCCCCAGTGGTCATGAACGGAAACCTCCCAAGTCGTGAAACAATAACCTCTGTCTCTTTCTAAGTCCACTGCCTCTTATTATTTTGTTTTGTGCTTTTCTCACAACGCGAAATGCCTTCCTTTTGTCTCCAGGCATCTATATTCTCGCACTCTTGTCACATATGGGACACACTGCAAGACCCTTGATGCTATTAGTGTTAAAGACTGACCTTAGATGACTATTTTCTCTATGAGGTTGGTCTTAATTATCCCAATGGATGTTTTCACATATTTCAGTTTACCAGCAAGTCTCCATGAGAACTTTAAATTTTTTGTATTTTCGTAGACTGATTGCCTATTTTTCTCTTCTTACTGAATTTTGAAGAAATGTGTCGAATGCATCTGCATATTTTCACAGTATCTAAGCTATACATGACCCTTAGTAATTTCTTATGAATTGTTTACTAAAGGGATGCAAAATTAAATTTCTCTCAATTAATCTAAGAAACTGTTACATAGGTGCTTTATATCACCTCATCTCTTTCATTTAGTCGATAATAGCAAGGGTAAATGCGTCATTGACTTTTGAAATTTATATTTTGTCAGGGTGATGTGGTATCCAGATGAAAATATTAAGCAGGAACTAATGAAGAGAAATGCTGTCTGTTATACCTCAGTCATACTGCTATTTTCAATTTTTTTTTAACTGCTTCTGTTTTTTAAGTTCTCTACTCCTACATAATTTGTGTAGCAGCATGTCAGTTGTAGATAGTGTCTATTGATTTGCAGTGATACTTAGTGAGGCAGAATTTATCTCTTCCTAGCAGGAAGAACCATAACCAGAGACCAAGAAATTGAGCTTTGTTGACAGTGTTATTTGATTTTCAAAGGCAGCGAGCCTGTGACTCGCCTTGTGTTAGCTACCAACTCATATGACTGACTTATCTTAGTTAATATGACCGCAGCTTAGGCCTTGATACTGTGTAAAGTTCACCAAAATGCTTTCCTTCTCTAATAAACTTTCACTTGAACACGTCTGTTAAAACAGGCTGGACTATTTGGCACATTTTGCTGAGTTCACACACCTATAATATTTAAATGACGGAGCTAAACAAAAAAGGGGGATACAGATGAATGACTGTTTTGTATCTGTGTATTCAAAATGGTTAGGATAGATATACAGCTACATTCTATTAATTCAATGAATAGAGGGATTTGTTCTAATAGTGTCTGTAAAAAGGATATCATGTCTACATCTTGTACAACAAATAACCACTAGGAAGACAGTATGCAATGTGTTAATTATTGAAACTGTCTTACCAATTTGATTTGAAACTGTCTCACTGCTATTTGTTTCTCAATAAAATTATGGAAAAAAAACCCCACAGGCTGGAGAGTATTTTTGTATTTACATTTATTAATCCAATAATCTTATATTAAAACTTTGGTAGATATTATACATATAAAATCATCCACTTGTTTCTATGTATTCACCAGAATGGAGTTTTGCAGAATGCCAGTATTATTTATCATTTGGAATCACAGGGGAATATAAATAACATAGACATAAAATCTGAAAAGCACAGTTCTTCTTTCAAAACTTCTCAGGAAAGGCATTGCATCAATATAACTATCGGAGAAGTTGAGCATAAACTTAGTGTATCTCTTTAGAGAAGACACGTGCAAGGTTAGTGTTTGTTTATCTCTTGCTGCACAGGTATATCTTCAGGCCCCCAAGGGAAAATGGTGTCAGATTGGACCTGTGTTTGTTCTAGATATGTTCATTTAGTTAGAAGAGTTCAATCAAAGGCTGCAAGATGTGCACAAAGTTTCTCTTTCAACACTGGCAAGGAATGTACAGCAAAGATAGAGACAAGACAAAGAAAGCAAAGGCATGTGTGGTCTAATTTTAGACGGTCTGTGCTTAGGGAGAAGCAAACACATTGTAATTGCTAAAACGTGGAGCCAGGTGATGCCTCCTATTACTCACAGAGATGCTGTCCTTAGCAGCAGCATCACTGTGTCTGAGCCATGTGTACACAACTTCTGTGTGACTCAGAGCGATTTCATCAGTACGGGCCAGGGGGCACTGGCAGACGCAAAGACTGAGCCCTGCGGGGGCAATGCCAAGGAAAGTTAGCTTGGAGTCAACATTAATCTCTACAGCATTTAAGTGGGGGAAAGCCCAAAGTGTCTCCACGGCCAAAGCTAAACAAGTCAAATTTTGATCAATGTAAAAATCCTTATTAAATAAGATGCTTTCTGTATAAATTTTGAGAGAGGGAAAAACAAGCAGAGAGGTAAAACCATACTTCATCTTTCATCATTTTCAAAAGTAAAGCTCCAGATGAAGTAGGTTCACTAGGTAGTTTTACAGCATGATGTTTTTCATCTGGCATGTCTTTGTCTATTACTTTCTTGTGGGCTGTTGAATAGGGGCAGACATTACTCAGAATGAGGATGGAGACTGTCTGTTTTCTAGTAACAAAGCTCTATTTTAAATGCCTACCCCCTCCCATTTTCTTTGTAATGATGTAATAAAACGTCTTAGCATGTTTATCAGCAGACTACAATGTCTTATAGATCTAAAGAGAGATTCAGATCCCTCAACTTCGTATAAAAAAGACACAGGCTAGAAAAGGCCTTACAAAAGTAGTGACAAAAGTAAAAATAGACTCCACTACCTGATGCCCCAAACTGCATTATTTCTTTCAGAACTGAAGCTTTCCAGCTGTGCTGAATCAACATTTTTTAATCAAAAATTCACATTATGTGAAAAAGTACTCTCATGTTTGTACGAATTCATTCTATGCAGAAAAGAGCTTGTGATGAGCTATTTTTGTCAGTGAATTAGTATTTAAAATTTTTTATTATATACCTTTGCATAAAAATGACATGCTTGTACATAGCTAGACCAAAAGAATTTGGTTACTTTTCAATATTGCTTCCCATGTGTTTACGTGAAAAGAAAGAAAGTGCTGTAGTGGGAACTGAGACAACTCATCCTACTTGCAGCTGGTGTCTTATATGAATCATAGAAAAAAATATTGTTTTGAGTTATATAGAAGGATTTCCTCTGTCTTAAATAGAAAAGGACATATCTCTATACCTTTCCAATCTTGTTGCCACTAAATATGATAGTTTATTTTTCCCTGATGTCTTCTCTAAATGAAGTTTTCAAAGTGTTTATTCTGATATCCAGGATGATGTAATACAGAGTGCTGAGTCATAAATTAAGAGATCAACATTAGGGATCCAACTTGGCCATGGATTTGCTGTGTGGTTTTAGGTCTAATCACATAATCTTTTCAGGCTTCAGTACCTGTACCTCCAAGAAGCTAGAGGAGACTGACTACAGCGGTGTCTTAGGAAAAAACCTTTGGTCTCAGTTAGTGTGTTTCTTCTGCCTTGGCCATCTGAAATTTGCCTGGTGTGTTTCTCAGAACAGCAATAGGCAAGAAAATCTCTGTATCATATTCTCTTTGCTCAGAGTCAAAGTGTTTTCAACCTCACTCACAGCTGAGAATGAAGAGCTCACCCCATAGGGGCATATGCTTTGTATTTGTAAAACAGATCTTCAAGGCTATTCTAATCAGGATCATGCACCTTCCTTTGATCTCGACAGCTTCATAAACAAAGCAATACCTCCAACCTATTCTAAATACCAGCATGAGCTGCCTTCCTTGATAAGTTAGTGTGTGAATCTTTCTTTCTCTTTTGCTTTTATTGGAAACGACATATAGTATTTCTGCATTATATTAAATCTGGCCACATGGAGCTCTTTTACACAGAAAATGAGAGAACATGGGTTGTTGGCAGATGTAAGGTAAATATAGAATCTCTGATGGTGTTTGGGTGATATGAAGCCTATTCAGTGCCACAGACCAGCAATGACTACATCATTCATAAGTGGTGAGACTGTGATGAAGGAGTACAAGGCCTCCAAAAGATGTGGGCTTAAAATTTATGCTAATCCATCCACTGCCAATTTTGTTCATGCCCACATATCTAATTGTGCTAACTTTTATGGACTATTTCACTTCTTTCCATGCTTTTTTTCAGTTGCTATGGAAAGGATTGGCTCATTAGTCTGGGTGGAACAAGAAATGATGACAATCAGTCTTGAGTTTGAAATGTACGCTGGGGTCTGAAAAAATAGTGCTGGAATGAATTTTGAGCTTAGTTTAGTATATTCAGCAGTTCAACTAAAAGTATACTAACCTAAATCTTTATTGGCAGAAGGTTAACTCTGCAATGAGTTAGCTCTTTGTGAGGTAACAGACTTATTATTCCTGGCAGTGAAATCATGATTAGTCGTATTGTGTTCAAACTTTAGCAAGCTGTGAAATGACATTACAAGTTGAAATAGAACTCAATTTTAGATTTATAGTTTTTTGTCCATATTGACTATCTTCAAGACAGTTTACATTTCTGCTCATCCTACATGCGATGTTCATCAAATGAGGAATTAATCAAAGTTCATTGTGTGCTACGAACTTTTCTAGATGTTCGAAATATAAATATAGCTCAAATTGGTGGGAACTCAATGAGTTGCAGTGCTTTGATGTTATTTATCTTCCACTGGATTCCAGATAATAATTATTCTGAGGTTCTTTGTGGGGGTCACTGTAATGATCTCACCATTACATGCACAGAGAAAATTTCCAGTTCTTGGCATACATAGGTCTATCCCACACTTTGAGATCTGAGTGAAGTTGCCTGGAATGTTTTAGGAGCATGGTATTGACATTCGCTAATGAATCTAGCATTCACTTCTTTTCATGACTCTTAAGGGCCATGGTTTCTGAGTAAGGAAGAGGTCATTCAGAAAGAAAACCACATCACCACCACCAACACATTTTCCTGCTCATGGTCATGTAACTGTTTCTGAGAAGTAAAGGCAAAGACTCAGTTGGAATCACTCAATTTTAGATTTATAGTTTTGAGTCCATATTGACTATCTTCAAAATTCTTTAGTTTACATTTCTCGCTCATCCTACATGTGATGTTCATCTAATAAGGAAATAATCAGAGTTCTCTGTGTGCTAGGAACTTTTCTAGATGTTGGAAATATAAATATAGATCAAAATTGGTGGGAGCTCTGCGTCCCTAGAAGGTTCTTTGATTCTGCTTTGTGAGTAACCAGGAGGCTAGAAATACAGTGCTTTTCAGAAAACATAGACAAATTCTCCTGAACATAAATACTTCAAATATGTTGGTTGTGGTAAATGTATAATTATAGATGTGAATTCATTTAGTCCAGTAGTAGCGTACTGGCACAAAGTTGATTATATTCTATTATTCTGAACTAGAGGATCTTTCTGGTATCTCCCTTTCTATTACAGAAAATGTTGCCCCGCACTGAGTCTTATCCCTCTTTCTGAAGATCTATTGCCCATTTGTTCTGATGTTCTTTTAAATGATCCATTATTCTATTTCCATTTATTTTTATGTTCATTGTTTCATTTTTCTACTTTCTTTGAATTCATCATCCTGTTCTTTTCCTAGTTTCTTGATGTGAATAGATACATTATTGACTTTCAGTCATTTTTCTGTTCTATTATATGTACATTTAAAGCTATATATTTCTCTCTAAGCATGGTTTAAGTTAAATCTCATAAATGGGATAAGTAACATTTCCATTATAATTTTGATTAAATTTCATTGCTTAATATGTTGAAATTATTTCATTTGTTTAATTTTCATTGTCTCTTCTTAGAACTATGGCATGCTTGGAGATGTATTGCTTAGAAGGGTCAAGTTCGACTCCAGCCTGGGCAACTTAAGTAGATCCTGTCTCAAAATACAAAATAAGAAGGGTTAGAGATGTAGCTCAATCCTAAGGTTCCAAGTTCAAACACTAGTACCCCAAAATGTACTACTTAATTGCAAATTCAATAGTTCTTTTGTTCTATTTTTGTTATACTTTTTAGTATGGTTGTATAATACCTTAATATTATTTTAATTCTTTCTAATTTGGTGAAGTTATTTTTATATCCCCACAGGAGATGCACTAGACAATACAGCATGTTTAATTCTTTGAAAAGCTGTAGTAAAGGACACACTGTCATTAATCCACCTCAAAATAACCCTTGCATACATGCTTTGAACACACTTATCTCACTATTCTTGACACTTTCTGAAGCAGCTCTTGAAGTTCTCTTTTGTCTCTTTTTGTGGCTGCCTCAGTGTCCTGAATCAGCTCAAAATATTTACTTTTTACGGTCATTTTGATCTTGGAAAAGAGGCAAGAGTTACATGATACCAAATGTTGTGCATAAGGTGGATGAAGACTTAGTATACAATTTTTGACAGAAATTCCTCACCTACCTGGCAAGCACAAGGTCCTAAGTTCAACTCTTGGTATTGAAAAAAAAGACATTTAATTCTGGCTGGGGACATAGCTCGGCAATCTAAGCACCTGCCTGGCAGTTGCACGACCCAGGTTTGATCCCTGGTACCACATGCCATGCTAACCCCAGAATCCCGGGCACACCCTATTGGCCACCGAAACCAGATGTGGTGTCACATACCTGTAATCCAGCACTGGGGAGGCTGAGACAGGAGGATCATTACGAGTCTAAGCTGTGCAGTGAGACCCTATGTCAAATAAATAATGAAATATTTTAAAAAGAAATTCCTATCAACATTTTGAATAGATAAGTATGTTCAGAGAGAAAGGAGTATTCTGAGAGAGGCTAATGGTAATGTATCTTTTCACTGTGATTCTAAAAAGAATTTACACATGTATTGTTTCCTGAGCACTCCTCATGTTCATTTTGAAGCATTCTCTACAAGATGTATTTTCGGCCTATCTGTTTTCCTCACTGTGTCTAAACACTGAGCTTTACTTTCTAATTTTCTTTAGTTGCTAACCAAGTTTTTTTCTTTTTTTAAATTTTAGGGAAGGGTCTACAGGGTGTTCAGGGTCTCACTATTAGATGGGACTCATAGTGATCCGCTGTTTACAGCCTCCCAGGCGCTGGTGATACAGGCTCGCCACCACACCCAGTCTCAATTGCCTAGGGGCCGGTGAGATGGCTTAGTGGAATAAGCGCTTCCCTGGCAAGCGCAAGGGCCTGTGTTCAATCCCCGGTTCCGGGAAAAAAAAAAAAAAAAAAAATCAATTGCCTTCTCAGTGCATCTGGGGGCGGGGCCGGCACGACAGACCTGGGAATTGAACCCCCGGCCCCTGCGCCTGCTTGCAGGCGCTTTAATACTCTGAGCTATTTGGCAGGCCTGTTAACCAAGTTTTTAAAAATCACAACGTGCTTATTTGCATCACATTCTAAGGCCACATCTTCTTTTCTTTCTTTCTTTCTTTCTTTCTTTCTTTCTTTCTTTCTTTCTTTCTTTTTTTTTTTTTTTTTCGGTACCGGGGATTGAACTCAGTACCCTGCACTTGCCAGGCAAGCACTTACTCTACTGAGCTATCTGCTTGGGCCCTTGCACATTTATTTAAAAAGTTATATTATTTTGTTCTTTAATTTTATTGATGTTTTAGAATCTATACTTGATTTTTTAAATGTTAAATGAACATTTTACTATTGTACCAATTGTTTTTTTTGTACGTGTTCTTTTCTTTGGGTTTATTTGGTAGAATTACGTTTCTATGGATTTTGTGACTTAAGGACTTTTTTCACTTTTTTTGGTACCTGGAACTGATCTCAGAATCTTGTGCTTGCCAAGCAGGCCTTGCGCTGCTGAGCTTTTTCCCATTTTTCTCAGTTTTGAAAATCTCTTAGGTATTATTTCCTCGTTATACTTTTCTGTCACATTTTCTCTTTTCCTCCTGGAATCCTAATTACATGTATGTTAGGAACTTTCAGTATCACCTTTGCTTTCTGTATTAAGTTCTGCACTTCATCTAATCTCTAAGAAGAGTTCAACATGTATTAACTCCCAATCTTGTTTCATTTCCTTAATTTCATCGTCAGCTCTTTATAATACTATTAAGAGCACACTTTGAATTCTTAATATTTACTATTGTATTTTTAAATTAATTGTCATGTAATTTTAAAAAATATGTTTGTAATTTCTTCTAAATTTTTTCTTCTCAAATTCCCGGACATACTGCTCATACTTTTTTGGTGTCTGAAAACTTCCTAGTTAAGACACTCTGTGGGTCTGTTCCTATTATTTGTATTTCTTCTCCTTCTTTCATTTTGTCATTCATTTTGGCCATTTATTTGTTGTTTTATTGTTGTTGAATGCTAGATAATTGCATTTGGCAACTTGTAGAAGTATTTTGGAGCTCCTATTTGGTTTTGATCTTTCTCCAGCGAGGATTTCTCTCTCTCTTTTTTTTTTTTTTGGTAGACAGCTAAAGTTAATTTAATTAATTAATTAACTAATTTCATACAAGATCTCACTATGCAGCTGGGACTCATAGTGATCTTCCTAAATTAAAGCTTATTAACAATCTTGATTATCTAATTCAAATGAAATTTGGGATGATTTGAATCTGGATGGAGTCTGTATGAGGGCTGAGTTGGGTTTTTTTCCTTACCTTTGATCTTTGTAGGACCGACTGAAAAATGGAGATATGTACCAAGTGTCTTCCTTAAAATGAAACACACAGAACATTTTTGGTCCTCTTAGCAGTATGAATCTATCACCATGTCTGATAAGCTTCTTATCTTATTAGTCACCTTGAAAATAAAGGTTTAAAGGTTTTACATGGCAACAAAATTTGACAGACAGAGTAGAATTCAAGTGCCAGCATCATGTCTTGAGATGATCACTATTCTGTGATTGTGACTTTTTGAATCCTCTCTGCCTTGATAGGTTCCCCTGCTGCTTTTAAGTGGATTCAGAAATATTTTCCTTAGCTCTTCTTTGTACTTGCTAGGGGGTGGAGAAAGACCAGAACTACTTTTTCCTTGAGCTAAGCCCAAAACTAAAATCTTTATTCAATGTACTTCCCATACTCACAACCATTTTTTATTTTGGAAAATGTGCTCAACTCCCCTGAGCCTGAAATAGAAGAATCTTCTTTGATTTCACTTTTCTTTACACATTCTAAGTTCACAAACACATCCTGTCACTTCTCCTTCCAGCATACCATGTTTGACATTTCTGTCTTTACTGCTAACAAGAATTCTCAGCCACCTTGATTTTTCTTGTGTTCTATTGATTAAGCTCTTCGATTGCAATTCTCACTTCTGTTCCTGCCTTCCTAGCTCTTCACCGAGCAGCAGGAGTTACTCCGTGGTAAATGATTTCTTCTATTTTACTGTAAATGTTCTTATAGTGACTTGGCTTCAGAAGGAAATCCACCTCTCACCTGCCAAAGCCTCCCTGATCTGGCCTAGCTTGTTATTTAAGATCAGCCTCATCTCATACCCATTTGGAGTCTTCAAGCTTTGTGTCAGCTGCAATTGGCTTTACATTTTCTTAAGCACATTTTAATTCTTTAGATTTCCATTCACTCACCTCCTAGGGGTTTACACAGCTTTTCCTCTTTCCATCTTTTCTGTGAGATGAGCTCTTTTCATCCTTCAGGTATTCACTTACATACCACAGCAATGACATTTCCTACATTATGAGATTTAGATACCATGGCAGGTAAATGTAGAGGAAAAGCAAGTACAGGGGAGGTAATCAAAGGCTAGAAGGGCTGGTGAGATAGATCAGTGGTGTAAAGTGCCTGCTTAGGTAAATTTAAGCAGGTGCAGGGAACTACGGTTTGATCCCCAACACCACAGGCTATGCCAGCCCCGCCCTCAGGGCAGGCTGAGCAGGAAAAAAAAAAAAAAGGCTAAGAAATGATTTTTGGGGAAAGATTGAGCATAAAACACACAGAAGTGCAGGACAATGCCAACTTTGGGTGGTGCCTAGTACGGGGCATTAGTGGAAAACACGTGTGGGGAGACAGCACACATTCTTCTTTAGGAAGAAGCTGGAGAGGCAGTCAAACGAGCTTAGATTTGAAGTACAATAAAAGTAAAAGATGAAAAAAGGAAGAATGATATGAAGAAAGCATTGAGAGGGAGCTTGGATTAGATGGCGGTGTGTGGGGTGGCCTGGAGGTTAGTGCAAAGTGGTGGCCACTAAGGGCACCCTGGGGCCGCCCTTGCCACCCAGTCACGAGGTGCCAAGCGTGAGATGAACATGAGTGCAGGCCGGGTAGAGAGGGGCGTATGACTGCAAGGACAGTTCATTTTATTTTTTATTTGTTATTTCTTTTTGACAGAACTGGGGATTGAACTCAGGCCCTTGCACTTTCCAGGGAATTGCTTATTCTACTGAGCCATCTCCCCGGCCCCGCTAGGACAGTTTAGCAGCAATGGATGAGTGACGGCATAGAATGGATTAGAAAGCCAAAGAAGTCAAAGCTGGTGTCTTCCCCACCACTTCCCCTTTTTTTCTTTTTACCTAGAAGACTGGGAGGAGGGGAAGTGAGAAAGAGGGATGATGAGTCTGCTGCCTTTCCATGTTGACTTTCAGGTGTCACTGGAGCCGAAATGCCCCTTAAGAAGTCGAAAAGGAGGAAGTTCTGTTTTCAAAGGGGACAATAAACCTGGAAGTGCAGTGACAGACATCAGCGTCCCAGAAAGCAAGTGAGGTCTCTAGAGAACCCCACTTTCCAATGAGAGTCTGCAGCCAGACAGGCCGCAACCCAAGCATCTGGCCTGAGAATGTGGACAGTGAGGCCGGACAATCTCATGGTACTCATCTGTTTTTTGACTTCCTTTTTCTGTGAGAAGATTGCAGAGACTTTGCTGGCCGTGAGAGAGATAAGGGGAGGTCAGATTTTGGAATCCTATTGCAATGGTTTTCTAACATATTGGGCTTATAAAATCTGAAGTGTGTTTTTGCCCCAAGTACTTTTCTTATTTTTCAAACCCATATGTATTTTGAAGTCAATTTAATCCATATGTTTCTGATTAATTTATGCTTAGCTCGTCAAAATGTTGTTTTAAGCAGAAAAGCTTATAAAAAACAGTCATGCTTCACCAGCCACTGATGAAATCAACTCCAGAAGAGTGTAGCTTAGTTAGAAAGTCAGATGAGCCCAGGGCTAGTGGGGTACAAAAATTAGAAGCTCTCTGCTATGAGCAGTAAAAATGAACATGCTTGATCCTTGGGGGTTAAAAAAATCTTAGTTTCATTGTGCGTGTTGGATTTGCTTTCTGGATGCAATGGCTTGCTCTCTGGATTCACAATGATACCCATAGTTCCTTAGTCCAGACAGATTCCAGGTTGCTAATCATAGAACCAAGTGGAGCAAAAAATAATGGGTCTCTTTCCATGGTGGGTTTCAGTGATTGTGTTACTGTCAGTTGCAAGCCATCTCTGGAGGATACGTTATGAGAGTGTCAACAGGGAATCTATATATTTCATCTTTTGGAGGCATAACTAGACCAGAGATGAAGTTGTGTTTCATATATATACTACCAGTATTTTAAAAATAATTGTTCACCATTACCTGTGTTGAAGAAAAATCCCAAGAGATAATAAATAGTGGTCATATTCCAGAGGTAGGATTTGGGTATATTTTTTCTAATGGCAGAAGAGTTGCATGCAAGTTTTATATACTAATCTATAACACGAAATTTTGTGCATGTTATTTGACATCTCTTTAACCTCACTAATAGCTAAAAATTGCCACATCTCTTTCTCATTCATTTTTTGTCATCTTTAGAGTTTTTTGGTGTTTTTTTTTTTTTTTTTTTTTTTTTTTTTTCTTGGTCCATCCATGTTGATTTCATGGTATCTTCTCAGTTTATTTTTCATACACACATTTGGGGTGAGCTCAGCCACCCTGAGCTTGGGTGGTCATCGATACATGAATAGCATCTGATTCTATATTTAGGCTTCTTTTCATGACATAATGCTTCAGATTTGTGTATCCCAGGGTTTCTATTCAAAAGTCAACTGGAATAAAAAAGATGTTATGCCCCCCAAAAAACTCATCTCTTTTTGTTGCTGTTGTTCTAGGAATCAAATCTGAGTCCTTGCACTTACCAGGCAGATGCTGTGCCACTGAGCTATATCCCTGGCCCTAAAAGCTCATCTCTATTTCTCAGTTTCTTCTTTCTCCTCCTCCTCCTCCATCTTGTCCTATAGTCCCTGTTGTGATTGATGGTGTTGTCACTCACCTTGTGACCCAAACTAAGAACACGGGTGTCACCCAACATTCACCTCTTCTGTTCCCTGGGCACATCTACTCAGGCCACCACTTTCAACTGCATTTCCTATTTTTGGATTCTTACCCTTTTCTTATTTCCACTGTCTTCAGGAGGAAGCAAGAGTTTACCTGCTACTTTGATCTTTTCTTTCTTTCTTTCTTTCTTTCTTTCTTTCTTTCTTTCTTTCTTTCTTATTTGATACAGGGTCTCACAACGCAGCTTAGACTCATGATCCTCCTGTCTTAGCTTCCTCAGCACAGGAATTACAGGTGTGTGCCACCATGCCCAGTTCTGGTGGCCAGCATAGTATGCCTGAGCTTCCGGGGCCAGCACAACATGTGGTACTTGGTATGAAACCCAGGTCCTTGAGCTTGCCTGGCAGACACTTAGACTTCTGAGCTAGCTCCTCAGCCCTGATCTTCTCATTTGTGAATCTTCTTTCTCTCCCAGAAGATCTCATTACTGTTACTGCCTCCAAGCCTAACACAAAGATGGTCAGTTTTCCTGGTGACTTAACCTTTTAGTATTCTCTGTTCACATGATGAAGTCCAAGCTGTCTTAAATGACTCTAAGATATGTTACAATCTTTCTCCAATTATGTTCTAGAGCTCATTTCTTTCATTTCTCATTCTTTCACAGTAAATTCAGCCATACTAGATTGCAAAGTCAAATTCTTTAAACTGATCATTTTCTTTATTGAAGTCTTATATTTTTATGCAAACTTTTCCTTTTGGCTGGCACATTTATCTTTTACTCAATGCCTGGATAACTCCTATTTATCCTTGGAACCTGAGGATAAATATATCTGTTTCTACAAAGCCTTTACTTACCTATTATCTTCCTACTCCATAGGAATCTCTGCAAATATTCAACATGGCCTTCAGAATACTTGATCCCCTTTTAATCCCTTGTTTAATTGAATGCTCACAAGAGTATAAACCCTTTGAAAGTGATTTCTTGTCCTGTGTACTTTCTGCTGTATGCAACTCCCAGCCTATTCAGTACCTTGCACAGAGTAAGTTATCAGTAGATATTTATTGAACAAGTGTGGGAAAAGTTGTTCACCTGGATCATTTGAGAACAGGCTTATCAGTGAAATACAAAAGAAAATAGAAGTACATCCAGCGTATGGCATAGTTGTAGTGGTGGCTTGTCTTTTGTACCCAAAGGACTTCTTATTTGGGTGCAAAATAGACAATGGCAACAATTCCACCTCAATTTCCAGCGCAATATTACTGGAAAATTAAAGATTCTAGGGGCTGATGGATGATGACCCAGGTGTCTCTAGAGCACTGAGGACAAGTCAAAACCATCCTTATCATGACGCTTGGGAAATCAAAATAAAATCCCTCCCATGCAGCTCTTTCTAGGAAATAAAAAGTAGGAAGAACTTCAGAGCCAATGTACAGCACAGTATTCATACTACATAAAAGTGGTCCTCCAGAGGAAGAGATCTCCCAAGCAGAAGAACCTATATAGTGCACAATATATCAAACAGGTGAAACAGATCCGACTGTGATGACTTTAGCCGGGCGAAGCCTGAGGAAGATGTAATATGTTAAATTTTTTGATTTATGCATAGACAGGGGATTAAGTGCTTCCTTTTCTGAGTATGGGTGGAGAGACGGATACTCTGCAGATATCTGAAATTGAGGGTTGTTTTATTTATTGTGAGGTAAAAAACTGAATACATAAATGTACTACAGAAGTGTTTTATATCAAAAAACCTATTCATATGTACATTTTCAACATATTATTCCTTCTGTCTCAAACACCTTTCCCCCCCTCCTGTCCTATCAATTAATTCCTACTTTTGCTTTGCAAATTCACTAACATCCCATGGAACTATGTTCTACAATACACACTCTCAGAAATGCTGATCTTGCCCAACTCTGTTCTTTAACATGACAGGACACTGAAGACCAGAGAAATACTTGCCAAGAGTCAAAAAGCTGGCTCTCTTGGAGAACCAGAAAAAAGTACATTTCTTATCTGCTGAAATATCCTAAACAACTGTAATTGAAATAATCTAACCACTTTACAGGTGATTTTACTTATAAAATGATAGTCCCTTGTTGCTTTTGTGACCACGAATTACTTCTTCGTTCACTGTTTTCTAACAAAGACATATTATGCTAGTCCAGTTTTGATTCATCAAAGAAAACTCCAATAGTAAAGGACAGGCACTTGTCTGCTATTTATAAGAGAGAGTGAGAATATTAACAAAGGGATGATGTGGGCTGCCTTGTCTGAGCACATTTTTCCACAGTAATAAAAAGCTCAGTGCTGCACATCATCAGAGTTTGGTCTTTCTCTGGGAATTTGGTGTTTATTATAACCAACACTTTTGAAAAAGTATGTTGCTCCTCCCTAAAGATGTAAAGTTTCACCATTTATTAAGTCTTCTTGGCTGAGTTGAGGATTGTAGCATCAACATTCTCACATGTAAAATATTTCCTAATCACAGCAAAGGTTTCACATCTGCTCTGGGTAACTGGCACCAATCCAAGAAATAGAGGCATTCTTAGAGAATCTCTGCTGCTCCCTAGCCAGCCTCCTTGACACTGGAGAAGAGCTATAGTGAAAATGATTCCTTCCCCACCCTTCTTGCTTCTCCCAGAGTCTCTTCTTTCAGTTACTTGATGACACCCCTCTCCATAGAAAGCACTCCCGTCTATGTTAATATTTAGGAACTGAGCCAGAGTTCCAGTTGTGTTTTTAGTTCTGTCTACTCTTTCCACACCCATTGGAAAGCCAAGAACAGAACAGTGTGAATTCCAATTGCTTCTTGGCTACCCTAGTCTCCCTTTTACAACATGGAAAAATTTTCACCCATTATAATCAAACTTAAACTCCAACACTTAATAAACACTCAACTGGTGATTTACAAAAATCCAGTAAATATTTGTTTTCTTACTCTGCTCTTCTCCATTGGAATTATTTTCTGTAGCAGTCTCAACTTGAGAATCCTGTTCTATTGTATTTTGGCTAACCTATCAGAGCAAATGAGAAGACTCTTGTCTGTCTCTGGAGTGAAAGGGAATGGAGTTGTCCCAAAGATTATTCACACTGGAAATGATTTTCATTGTGCTTTTATTATACTCCAACTTTCTCATTTCATTGGAAGCTACAGTTCAGTTAGCAATGAATCGTTTAGCTTGTGGGACATTTTCATTGCTGTCACCTGGCTTCTAGGCATAACTTTAAGTGACAAAGTGAGAACATTGCTGATAAAATCTCAGAGAGGGGAATGCTGTCTTGATACAGAAAGGAAGACAAAAAACAAAATATGCTTTTTGCCGAGTGACAGAAAAATATAATATAGATTGATTAAGTAGCTACCTCAGAATTAAGCCAAGAAAGGATAGGCACTAGGTCAGAACTTAAAGATCAGAGACAGTTTGACCTTAGGCATGCCTGGATTTGAAGGCTGGATGCAATCAGTAGTAAGTCTTATATGATCACCCTCTTAAAAGTTTTATTTCTTAATTTTTATTCCTTTTGTTTTCAGACTCTTCCTTAACAGAAGTAGCTTCTTGTACCTACGCATATATCTCACTCCTTCAATAATCATACTATGAAAGAGAGTGCCTAAAAGAGGTTTTGAGAGGGCTGGCCAGATAGCTCAGCAGACTACAGCACCTGCTTAGGCAGCCACAGGGAACAGGGTCTGATCCCTAGTGTGCCACGCTGGCCCCAACCCAGGGAGCACTGAGATAGTGATTGAGACTGGACGTGGTGTTGTGCACCTGTAATCCCAGTGCTTTGGAGGCTGAACACAGGAGGATCACTATGAGTCCAATCTGTGTAGTGAGACCCAGTACTAAACACATAAAAAAGAAGAGGTTTTGCCCAGTAAAAATGATGATATTAACTGGTTTCAGAGAATTAAGAAAATCATGAAGCTTTAAGCTTGGGGTAAATCTTGATGAATTTTGTAAGCTTAGGCGACTTTTCTTCTCAAATATGAGACTTTTTGAGTGTAATGTTCCTTATACACATCAAGTTACATTTTTCCAAAACCTCTTGATGAAGTGATAAACAAATTACTTATCCATTACACAAGAAAAGAGAAGTTCTTAGTAGATGTTGGAAACATTCATAGGTTACTGTTTACTATCTCCTGCTGGATCTGAGGACCAAATACAATCAAAAGTCTCCTGCTATCATCTCTGTTTTCTTTCGTATTTGTTGTTCTCACATAGACTCTCCTAGCATCTCCATACATACATAAGTGAGATGTATACATAGAGGTGATGATTGACAATGGCCTGGGTCACATGGTTTCTGTAAACCAATAGGAGTATCTCTGTGTCAAAGACTCTTATTGGCTAAGCTTAGGTCATGGACCTTTCAAGCCTCATGAAGTAAGAATAGGGTGGAGATGATTTCAAACAGGATTAATAGAATCCTATTGCTTTAAGAAAGAGGAAGTAGAACTTGGAAAAATAGGATAAATTGTTCCTAGTAAAGTGTCATAACTGACCCTATTGCCATAATAATAGATTCTTAAATGTACAAACCCTGTAGGAAAAAAACAGGGATAAAAATATACCAGGAGAAAGACTTAAAGTCTGTTTATCTGAATGTTGTCACTGAATACAGCCTGAATAGTTTAGTGGTGAAACCATGGCATGTCCAGAGACTCTTGGTAAGAGATACTTACCAGAAACAGTGGAAATGAAGTAACTGCTCACAGGTGGGTTTTGGGGGAGTTGAGTCATGTTGTGGACATAAATATAGTTTGGCATCATCTGTGAGTATGAAGACAAAGCAAAATAATGACCTATTATTTGTCTTGATATAAAATCACCTTTATTTCCTCCATTTAATTTTAGCTGGGTAAAAGGCACACCTGGGGATTTCCAAGGGGATATGATGGGAGCCAAGTGACTATTAACATGTTTCCTGAGACCATGGAGAAGTAAGATCAATGATCAGCTGCTACCCAGGGCATCAGGAAATTGTACCCCTTTCCCTGCCATAGGGAAAAAGGAGTTGGAGGTATGCATCTCTCAAGTTAGTGAGGTAACTTGCGAATTAGGGAGGTTGCTAGCAGGTGTTTCACCTCTTTCCTACCTTCTAGACTTTGTGTAAGTGGATAATACATGTAAAGCAATGACAGGTTGCTCAAGGATCATATCTAGCCTGAGTGAGAATGTGTTTGGCAGTCATGGACTGGGTCTCCAGTGTCTGCCTCACTCTGTGCTCAGGTAATGAATTGATGATATGTCTATGAGTCTGGGGAATTGTAGCCACAATTAGAAATGGAAATACAGTCCTGTTTTGGCTTTCTTATTCTCTTCCAGACTTCCTGTTCCTGGAGCTTTGGACAGTTTTTACCATTTCTGTTCCCCAGGGTAAGCTTACTCTCAGGCAGCTGGAAGATACTTCTCTCCTTAAAAAATAACTATGTAGAACATTACTACATATGGTTTGCTCAATTTGTTAAAGTCTACAGAACAGTAATGCATTAAGAGAAGTATGAGCTCAAGTGTGCTGAATTAGAATATGTCTGCACAATCGGGAAATTTCACTACAGGAAGGAAACCTCCCTATAAGCAACATTTTATCACCAATGGCGTTATGAAAGATAGCGATGTTTCTTTAGCCACTGTGTCGTTGGATGGAATGATAAACCACTGGGCCTCAACGAAGGGCTTCCCTCTCTCCCTGGCTCTTTCTTTGGCTGGGTCTAGGCTTGTCCCTAACAGCTTCCTTTGTTCCATTTATTCCCCTCCCATTTTGCCTCAGGCCCCTGAGTCGGGAACAGGCTCCCTTTGCAGTCTGCCAAGACCACAGGCTCCTTCCCTGACTGGTCCTCAGTACTTTATCTTTAAAGGCATTCAACTCCATCTGTTCATTAAGGTCAGCAGTTTGCAAGGAGGAAGGCGCCTCATAGCAAGTTTCAGATGAGTGGAAAATAAAAATAATATTGCTTCGTAAGCCTTGGTGACCTTTGCCTTCATGCTATTTTGTTCTGTTCTTTGAGAAATCTCTTCAAAACCAGTAACAAGACTGCATTCTCTCCTTGTCAAGTAATGACAATACACACAGCAATCATAATACTTTCTATAACAGTTTCAACTAATTTCACATCTTTTTGTCCTTAATCTTCAAATGATTGTTCTTATTAGATGCATAGAGAAACCGAATCAAAATGTTATGTCTTTCCAAAGATGCACAGTTGGTAGACTATTTGCACCCAAAACAAATTCTTTCTATTACTAGTAATAAGCAGAATGGAAGACAAAAAGTTATTTCATTAACTATAGAAAAATGTTGATTTTGTAAGTTGGACTCTAAAGAATGGTTACCTAACAAGACTTTGATTTTGTATATACTTTTAAAATGTACTAGAATTTGAGTCTTGGCCTTTAATTTAATTTTTAATATTCTCTGCCTGCACATCGAATAGAGATGACAACTGTCAAATGTCCTTCAGAGCAGAGCCTACCTGTCACACAATGCATCCTACTTTCATGGGACCCTAGTTTTACTTGCTGTCCTTTCATCTATGTGCCAATACCTTACTTGTCTTAGGTTATTCAAAGTGAAAAATTGGATTCCTAAGGGAGCCAACTGATAGTTATGCAGCTTGTATATATACTTCCTATGTGGGTATCAGTAATGTTTGCTCCCATTTCGATTTGTTTTAGGACTGATAACTAAGAGATTTCTTCCAATTGTCAATCTATATATTTTTTCAATTGTAGGCAGAAGTAATCAGTAACTCATGAATGTTTCCATATATATATATATATATATATATTAAGGAAGGATCTATAAGGTATTCAGAATCTCACTACTAGATGTGACTCATAGTGATCTGCCTGTTTACATCCTCCCAAGAGCTGGGATTATAGGCACACACCGCCACACCCAATCTCAATTGCCATCTCAGCTCACTCAGGGGGCGGGACCTGCATGGTTGAGTATTTCCAACATCCATCCAAAACTACTTGTTTTCTTCATGTAGTGAACAAGTAATATGTTAATCACTCCATCTAGAGATATTGGGAAAATGATTTATTATGTATATAAGGAACAGCATATGAGGAATATGCATGTGTTATTTAAAATTCACAGGCTTAGTGAAAAATCACCTGAACTTTGCAAAATTCACCATGATTGTCCCCAAGCATAAATCTTCATGGTTTTCCTAGTTCTTAGAATCAAGTAAATGGTTATCAAGTAGGAATGAAGGCTTCTTTCACCTAGGTGAACACATGGAAATGAATCTAGTGCTTTTGACAGTGTTTAGGTATGTACAAGAAATTCATAGACAGAAATGAAACAATTAAATCCCGTCTTGGCAGAACTGAAATAATTCAACCCTTTACTTATTTGTCGTCTACCACAGCTTTGTCAAGAGTTTTCCAAGAATGAAAACTGAGAAAGCTACTGGTACGTAAGGATGATGATTTGGAACAATCTGGAGGGAAATGTGTTTTGAAGACAAAGCAGCAAATTGTGTAACATGGTTTGATTAAATATGAAAGAGGGATGTTTACACTTCAAGTTGAAGTAGGCAAATAGAAATAGCTTGTGTTCTACTTCCTCTGGTGCAAAACAAAATTTAACAACCATTTATAAAATGGAGTGAATGACAACAAACTAAATATCTAGCAGTTAAAAATGCTACAATATAGAGAATATTCCAAAAGAAATGTGTGGTAGCAACACCATGATTTGGTACATTTAAAACTTGTCTGAACACTAAAGGATGAGGAATAACCTAAGGAACACAGCTACCTCTTTGGTAACAGACTCCTTCATAAAGAGGTATTTAATTCAATGTTCATCAAAATCAAGTGTTTGGAAAGTGAGGAAAGAAAGATTCACTAGTTAAAGCACTTAATGGATGGGCTAAGCCTGGAGAGGTTGTTACGAGGACAGATACTTGCTGCACCTTGGTGACACGTGGAAGAATGCCAGATGTGTGTTGAGAATCATGAAGTTGTCTCCATTCACCTCACCAGATTCTTTTTACCTATACATAGGTCATAGGTTTTGGAGAGAATGGTGGTGAGAATATTTTTGTGCATTGGGAAAATATGTTGATTCAAAATACAAAAGCAAAACAAGAAATGAAGAAGGAAAGAAGGAAGGGCCTGTGAGATAGCTCAGTGGATTAAGCACCTGCTTAGGTAAGTGCAGGGACAAGGGTTGAATCTCTGATACCACATGCCACACTGGCTCCCCCCCTCCCCCGGGCATGCTGAGCCAGCAGCCGAGACCAGGTGTGGTGGCGCACACTTGTTTTTTTTTTAATTAATTTTATTGAGAAACAAATAGTAATGAGACAGTTTCAAAACAGGATAGTAGGGCAGTTACAATAATTAACACATTGCATATTGTTGTCTTTGTAGTAGGTATTCATAGTACAAGATGCAAACATAATAAATATCCTGTCCAAAAACTATTAGTACAAGTCTTATTTCTCATTGAATTAAGAGAAAGTAGCTGTATATCTATCCTATTTTGTGTATACTGATATAAAATGGTCCTTCATTTATATCCCCCTTTTTCATTTAGTTTTGTCAGATATGGTTATTCCATTGCCATTTAAATATTGTAGGTGTGTGAATTCAGCAAAATAATCCAATACAGTCCAGTAGCCATAGTGGGTTATCCATAGGACTGTGCAGACCTCAAAAGTCATCTCTGAAGTTGCTGGGCTCCAGACCTTGTTACCTGCATAATTTTTTTTTTTGTCATATTCTGTAAGGACTTAAAGTTTAACGTATCAATACTTGATGAAAAATACCTGTTCTATGTTATGCCTAAGATGTTTGTTATTCAGACAGATAGTGGGGCTAAGCTTAACAGCCTAGGTTGTATGGTAATAGCAATGAGCTTCTCTTCTGGAGGGTTAACAACCTACGTTTGCAGACCAAACATTAGAGAATAAGGAGGGCTGCAAGAAAAGCCAACATTTTGGCCATAGCCTTCCAAGGTCAATTAAGACTCAGGACATATGAGAACCTGTACTGTAACATCATGTATCTCAATTGTGTGCCAGATTTTCTGATCAAGGAGATTATGGGGTCAAAGAGGAAAGTAATCGATGATGTAGAATGTGCCTAAGGAGAATCACATGGAGAGATAACATTCTCTTAGGCTTTCACAGAGAGAAAATTGGTAAAGCAATGGCTGTGACTCATCCACATGGCTGACACTGACAAAGGATCTATAAACTGAGGTACAGGATCTCAGGATAAATCCTGAGCGGATTTGACTGACCTTATCAAATACAAAAGCCACAATTCTTGTTACATAGGTCTTCCTCTATCTTAATTTTAACCATCAAGCAGAGAAGTATAAAAACAAAGTATAAGAAGTAAAGCCATGTTGTTATGTTGAACTGTGGGGGACTCAGGTCAACAACTTCTGACATTGCCAGTCATGTGGAAGACCCAATACTATTATGGACTACTGGACTATTTTGGAATATTTTGCTGAGTTCACACACTTATAATATTTAAATGATGGAACTAAACCAAAAAAGGGGATACAGATGAATGTCCATTTTGTATCTGTGTATTCAAAGTGGTTAGGATAGATATATAGCTACATTCTATTAATTCAATGAATAGAGGGATTTGTTCTAATAATGCTTGTAAATAGGATATCATGTCTGCATGTTATACAACAAATAACTACTAGGAAGACAGTATGAAATGTGTTAATTAATGAAACTGTCCTACCAATTTGATTTGAAACTGTCTCATTGCTATTTGTTTCTCAATAAAATTATGGAAAAAAAAAACCAAAACCAAAAACAAAGAGGGTTGTAGAAAGCACAGCTAGAGCAGGCAGCGCACACTTGTAATACCAGCACTGGGAGGCTGAAAACAGGAGGATCATTACACATCGGAGCTGTATATTGAGATTCTGCACAAAATAAAATAAAAACAAAAATAAAGACAGGAAAAAATTTTGAAAAGAAGGGAGAAGGCAGAAGT
Organism: Octodon degus; assembly: GCF_000260255.1. Taxonomy (NCBI): domain Eukaryota; kingdom Metazoa; phylum Chordata; class Mammalia; order Rodentia; family Octodontidae; genus Octodon; species Octodon degus. The sequence goes on from NW_004524636.1 coordinate 9,975,472, forward strand.
GGAAAAACTGAAGCAACAATACATGATTACATTTTTGATTTTTGCCTTTCACTTTAGGGACTCATTTTTATCTCAATTTTTTCTCTTGTATTCAGAAATATAACTCTCAATAGTTGCAAGACTAGGAAAAAAGTGTTTCAGAAAATTATCCCTGAGAGCTTCCTTGGAGATATTACTTTGCTTATAAAAATAAAATGATAAATGAATGTTAAATTTCAAAGGGCAAGACACATTACACTTGTATAAGCATTCTATGACAATGCTTAGCTGTCCCCAGAGAAAAATGAAAACTCTTACTATAGAAAACCTATGTCCAAGCTCTGGCTCTTACATCATGACAGTAAAATTTCCTCACTTAGCATAATGGGTAAGCTTATAGTAGCAACCTTATCTTTGTCCTTCAGATGTCATAAAAACTATGCAGTGGTTGACTTTGGCAGCCTTCTCTCAAATGGAAACACTACTAGTGAAGATCTTAAGTGGAAAACTTATCTACTTTCTGCTCCATCCACTGATGAAAGATCTGTGCTAAGGGTTGAAAAAAAAATTGTAATGTTTTGTTATTATGGTTTTTTTTTTTTCTCACAGGTACAGGTTGACATCTTTGAAAGGAATTGTGGGTATTTTTCTTTGAATTGCTGAAGGATTCTTGCAAACCCATTGTTTTAAAGCTGTGCAAAGCAACTTCAAAGCATTTACCTCCTTCCTGAAATGTAGCTCCAACTCATGTTCTTAAACAAGCTGCACAGCTTCATATTTCCTTTGCATACTGATTTCTTTGTCTGTTTCAATTTGACTTGGATGTTTTCCTGGAATCCTAAAGGTGTCTTCATGTTGTAGATGATACTGCATCTGTTTCTACTAGTGGACAATGCTGTCATTTGATGAGAACAGAAACTATGTCCTGAAATTATATCTTAAGTTTTGCAAAGGGTCTTGGTGATTTCCAGGTTTGTAAATCTAAGCCATGCTTGGATAGGTTAGGAGCATAGGCTGTGAAAGCAGACTGGTTAGCTCAAATCCTAGCTCTTCCACTTTGCCAGCATGGCATCATGCATAAGTCTCTTGACATTTTTGTGCCTTCATTCTTTATCTGTAAAACAAAGAAAATGTTAATACTTCCCTGAAAATGTTGCTGACAGGGCTAAAGGTGCAGCTCTGATACATCTGTGAACTCCTCTGGTTATGGAAGCCCAGTGGTACTTATAGATACTATGATACTCATGGATATCATTTTGAAGAGTCCAGGGACAAGGCTAGAGAGAGATTCTTCAAAAATTTCCCTTGAATGTGCCTTTCAGTGTCCTAATGCTTCCTATATTCAGGTCCCATAATGCTCTCTGGGATAAAACACAGGGTAGTACTGTCTATTTAAGGGGACCAACCATCAGATTGAGCTAGAGAGCTTATAAGAAGCTACTGAGAGTTTCACTGTTAGCACATATGTCATCTTGATTGATGAACATGACATGCCAACCATTTAAAAGGCCCAGATCCTTCCCCAGTACTTAAAGTAAGAGTGACTCAGTGAAGAAATAGCAGATGGAGCAATTATACATAATTCTTTTTGTTTAAAAAGCACAGTATATTGATGCTTTAATGACAGATGATTCATTTGTTTCTAGAAATACACCAGGGACACATCTTCTACATATAGTGTACCATCACAGTGATTTTGCAAACACTGGAAGCTTTAGAGCAAGCATTTGCCAAAATGATTATCTATCATCTTTACAACAATGACAAACGTGAACTTTAAATATCTTTCAAAATTTATTCACTGCTCTTTCTTTCCCTTCTCATATTAACTAAGGCATTTTATCCCATGAATCATATCACTTATTTTTAGAACTAAGAGAGTGAAAGTCATGTTCTTTAAAATATGATTTGTATCAAGGAATGGGAAACATTTTCTGCCCAAAAAATTGTATGAGAAGCACTTGACGATACTCATTTTAGAATGAGAGGTCCATGCAATATTTGTGTGTTTGCAGCCCCATCTCAACCACTGCCATCTATCAAGTATATCTTCTAGTTCCTGTATCCTAACATTCTAAGATCCTGAAATATCATTTGAAGTAAATTTGGAACTTTTTTCATTCTACTCATATTGGTGTTTAATTTCAAACAGGATAGTTTTACAATGTATTGATTGATGTGTTTTCTTCTTTTTTTGAAAAAAATAAAGTTTTTGAAAAGGTTATTTAAATCATCTTTCCATATTTGCTAAAAGCAATGATGAGGTCAAAGGTCACTGTTGTGAGTAGAAGCCTGTAAATATCAGATTCCTAACAAGACCAAGTTACAGCTTCATGAATCTGGATTCCACAAGAGGGATCTCATTCCTTTCCAGTTGCTTTAGCTGTGTGAACCCAAGCAAAAAGCTTCTTCTGAGGCACCTCTTTTGCATGTCAGTATTTTTAGTAATATTCTTATAGCAGCTCGTTTTTCACGCCTCTTTTTCTGCTAGTTTTACACTAACAAAATTTATAGAAGTGTTGAAATTATTCCACTCCTCCTCTAAGTATTTTCTATCACCCAACCATTCCTTCATAGTTTTTGAAAATCTGATGAATCTCTTCAGAATTGAGCAGAGTGGATCTTTCACAAATAAGTATCCACTATGCAAGTACCACTTCTTATGTGCTTATTTGATAAAGAGCCTCTCTATGAAGTTCAGAATTATAGTGATCCTTGCACCTCAGCATTCCTACTGCTGGGATTACAGGTATGTGCCACTATGCCCGGTTTGGAGACCAGCATGGCATGTTGTACTGGGACTTGAATGCAGGTCTTTGCACTTGCCATGCAAGAGCTTAGACCACTAAGCTATCTCTCCAGCTTGAGTATCACTTCTTTGAGGTCAATATCTTCTCATATTCAGATGGTGCTGCGCACTTGGGAGGTTACAGATGGCTTCTGCTAAAGCATAGTTTGGGCTCAGGAATCCTTCAGGCATGCTATAAAGTTGAACTTCTCTGATTCCTATGTCTAATTTTGGGCAAAATCTTTTCTCTTCTAAGAAACAGGGACCAGAATAGTTAGTCCAGTGACTGGTGTTAAAGTACAAGGATACACTGTGAATCAGTCAGTGCTGTCTGGCACGTAGTAGGCACTGTGGCACATAGTAGGCACTCTGCAACCTCAGTGTCATTGGGCTGGGCTTGTTTTTAAAAATGCGCTCCATGATGCTTGCCTCACTTGGACACAAAATGAAAAACAGAAAACTTCCCTCTCACCCTGTGGGTGGGGTATTGCTCCTCTATATTCTAATTTTTTTTAATAAGTAAAGGGCGTCTTGCATGTGGTGGGAAAGGCCAGCCCACATGGCAGAAAGTCATGGAACACAAGATACAGTTTATTACATGGCGTGTTTTGTACCACAGATGTGCACACAGATGTGGTCATCAGCAGAGATAACTAGTTTACAAGCCCTCCCTGGAAACTGCTCATAGTTGTTGGTAAAAAAGTGAATTTTCAGCCAAATCCTGCACTGAAATTCAGCCCATGATTAAAACATTTCCAACTGTTCCACACTGAAAAGAACTAGGAAGGAGAAATGACCAGCAATGCATTTCTTGCCAAGGTGCAAGACCAGAGGTCACTGAAGAGGCTAAAGACAATTGAAACAAGTATTGACCGTGGCTTTTTCTTTCTAGCTTTCCCCCTTCACCTCTGTACTTCCTTCTCCTGCTTCCTCTCTCCTTTTGTTTCTTTTTATTTCTTTCTCTTTCTTTTCCTCTTGTTTTTTTTCCTCATCCTTTATCTGTAAGAGAAAATTACCATTTGATGTCAAGAATTCAGTTTGCAACATCTGTTCATTTCTGAACACCCTAATGTGGTGCATTCATTGACTTTCTGCATCTTATAACTACTTTATTGTTCTTATAGGAGGCATGTAATGAAGGTGCTATGCAAATGCCTATGGCAGTAGCTCGGTGTAATAGATACAGACTTTGTTTAGGAGTTAAAAAAAAAACCTGGATTCAACTCTCATCTCTATTATTCTCAACTACATGGCTTTCCCAAATAAGGCAGTTCTGGGGATTGTATGCAATCAAAATATGAAAACAACATGTGACTGTAGAACACATAGGGTGATGGCTGGCTTGACCTACACACTACTCTCTAGAAGTGCTGTTTCAGGCAAATGTAATTTATTGGGATAAGGATCTCAAGAGAAATGGGAGTGAAGGAAGACAGTGGAGTAGAGGAAGAGCTGTGGAAGGAGGAAGCTTCTCTAGAATCTGGATTTAGCCTTATTCCAGAGCTGGGGAGATAGCTCAGTGGAGTATGTGCTTGCCTGGCAAGTGCGAGGTCCTGAGTTCAATCCCTGATAACAACAACAACAACAACAACAAAAAAGCATGCAATTTATTCCATGGAGAGCTCTGGAATGGGAGTTCCACAAGGCAGGTGACTGGCCCTTGTTCTTCTCCAGATCTGTCAGCCCTCCTAAGTGGGCTGTCCCTGGGGCAGGGAAGAAATGTGACCTCCTGGCTAAATGACTGGGATTTGGACATGGGGCGTTCTTCAGAAGCAAGGGACAGTTGTGAGATAGTCTATTTTGTTCCTTAAAATGGAAGAACATAGAATATTATGACAAAATGGCATGGGCGAGCAGACCTACTTACGCCGTGAAGGCTGGAGGCAAAGACTGCTGTATATTTTCCTTCTTTTGCTTTTATTCATTTAGGGTACTGTCTTACCATGAGGTGGTGCCCACAGTTAGGGAAGTTTTGCCATTCATCTCTGCCAACACCCTCACAGTCACATTAAGAGTTGTGCTTTACTAATTGTTAGATGTTTCTGAATCCAATTGATATGACAGTCACCATCAACCAACACTCTTTCCTATTTATCACCCCACCCTTCCAATTCTACTGAGCAAAGTATAAACTAATGTTCATATAAACAAAAACATCACAAAAGCAATTTTTCATATATTGTAATCTGAACCACTCTAAGGGTGATATAGGATTGCAACAGCTTTCTAAGAGATAAAGATGATCCTGTGATTAATTAAAACCTGTTATTATGTGTATGGTCTAATAGTGCCTGACATGCTCTTTTGCTATATAAAGCAACCTGTATTTCTTTGTCTTCTGGAAGTTAGAATAACCTATGATTATTGAAATTCTATCCAATTTGGCTCCTTGTATAAAACAATTTATGGAATAACTCAATTGCATTGTGCTGTAATTCAGAAGTCTATCTTGGCAAGACAGCCATTGTCTTCTGGACTGTGGGCAATAGCAATGCTGTCCTTTTGTTGTTGTTGTGCCTGAACAAAAGGCACTCCTTAACTGTCCCTGGCTTGCTCTCCTTACATAAGTGAAATGAGTTAATGTCAAAGTAATGTTCAAGAAATCAAAATGATGACAAAGCCAAGAGCCTGAAATGACTAATGCTTTGTTGCTTGTGGCTTGAGGGGGTGGGAGGCACCACCCTCTGAGGTGTCTGAGTGGGTCGACCAACAGATTTACCAAGAGCTGGGAGGGAGGGAAAAAATAAGTTGGACAACTGTCCTTTGGGGCCAAGAACCAGAGCCACATAGTTTGTAGCAATGAAAATTTGGGTGGGGACTAGGGCACGTAATTGGAAGGCAAATAAAGAAAAAGGATGGCTTGGAATGGAGTGGACATAGAGAGTATGTTAAATGAAATGATTCTCAGATTCCCTCTACTCATGATTCTTACATTTACAAAGATTCAGAATTTACTGTTTGATTGACTCACCCTGTAATGTGCTTATATGATAGTAGAAAATGTTGGCTAATACCTACATTATTCTTTCTGTGCAAAATTTATTCATATAAGCAATATTAAATCAGAAGTTGCCTCAATGTTTTATTTTTCTTTGTTTTACCTTAACTGTTATGCTAGAGCATTAGAAGGAAATGAACATTTTTAAGATCATAGCTAAATGGATGTATCCTTGTTCCTCCAGATGATAAACTATTTAATGTTAAATGTATAGTCATTTTAGAGATGGGAGAACTGACTTCTGTGGGGGTACAGCTTATGTTATAGTGGCAAATGAAAGCCTGTACTTCCAGGCACTACCCTGAGCATTATAATAAGGCTCCAGCCCTGACTTTTTAATGTATTTGGTACCGAGTCTACAGGGACCACAGGATCTTGCTACATAGATCTGACTTGTAGTGATTCTCCTGTTTTCAGCCTCCCAAGCACTGGGATTACAGGTGCATGTCACCACGCCCAGTCTCAATCACTGCCTCAGCATGTCCTCAGGATAGAGCCAGCATGGCACACTGGGGCCATTGCCCTCTGCCTAAGCATGCCCTTTCAGCCTTGATTTTTGCAACGTTTTCTTCACCCTGTTGCTAACATGATCTCTACTGTCAATCTAGCCTTTAACTCTCATCTGCTTAAAACCCATGGCTGCAGTTATAGACTCCCTCAAACTTCATATGTTAAAGTGCTACCTCCTATCAGGTCAGAATTTGAACATTTTTGCAAATCAAGCCATTGTAGATATGATTAACTAGATGAGGTCATTAGGGTGGATGCTAATCCAATATGGCTGCTATTGTAAAATGGACAAAGTCAAATACCGATACACATTTAGAGAGAATTCCATATGTCTATAAAGGCAGTTATCTACAAGTCAAGGAGTGAAATCTAGAATATATCTTCTCACAGTGTTGAGAAACCACACTGGCACCCTGATTCCAGACATTTAGCCTCTAGTGTCATGAGACAATTAACCTTCTGTTTAAGCACCTAGTTTGTAGCTCTCTGTGATAACAACTAACAAAGTGATATGGATACCTTTTCATTATTCTTTGGATGACATCCAACATTCTATACTGGTAAAGAGAGGAGTACAAAACCAAAGAGCAAATGTAACTTGCACTAAGGGTAGACTGATTCTCATGAATGGGTTTAGGAAAAATTCGTGAGTAATAATCATAAACTTACATGTCAGGCACTGTTAAATTTACCTAATACTAGAATCTTACATGCCAGGAATTCTGAGTATTTAGACAGGGATTAAACAGACACTGTGCCCATTCTTAGGGAACTTACACTGTGGTAAGCAGATAATTACACAAGTGATTAATTACAATAATAGTTAATTGTATCGGTAAAAGTTCTTCACAATATAATACTAAGGGAATTTATCCCTTTCTTGGAGGAGCCAGGAAAACCTGGGAAGCCTCCTTAGAATGATATTTAAGCTTATGTCTGAAGGATGGCTAGAATGTTATGATGCTTTCTGGGATCTAAAAGAGGAAAGCATAGGAAGGGAGGTGAAAGTAAGGTAAAAAGTAGTGCTGGATGGGAATAGAAGAATTCAACAGAGAAAAATATTCTACACAATGATGGAATCTGAGTTCTAGTGCCACAAACTCCTGGTTGCACTGTGAATGAAAGATCAGAAGAAGGTGTTTGAGAGGCACCACAAGAAGTAATGGTGGGCCAGGGGCTGGGTGGGAGTGAAAGAGTTTAAGAAATAATTCACTGGTGGGATCTGATTGATGAAGACTAAGAATTAAACTGATACTGTAGAGCCAGGGGTTAGGGAGGCAGATGTGAAGGTTGACTTTTACTTTCCAGTGTGGCTAGTGGAGTGGAAGCTGGTGCTATCCATAAGAGCAGGAAATACTGAACCAGTTTTTTCTTCCAGGAGAAATAGAAGAAGGAGAAATAGAACATGAGTTTTTATTTCTTTTCTTTAAACAAATAATAATTTTAATGTAGGACCTATCTTAATATAGAATACCATTTCCAATAGAAATTTTATACTAAAGATAAAGTTAACATAATAAATGAACATAATTTAAATTTATTTAATATATATTGGAGTTTATATTTTGTAAGTATATAATGCTATAAAATGTGGTTTAAGCAAAAATATGGAACGCTTCATGAATAGCGATTGTGAAGTCTCTGATGTCATGTAAACCATCAGCTCCATTGGTCAGCAGGTCTGAGGCACTGGGGATCTGGATCTGTACCTTTTTGGGATATGGATGGCAGCTTGAACCGTGGGAACAGATGAGCTCACCCAGCAAAGTCTCAGTACAGTTGAAAGATTCAAAACTTCCATGTTTGGCCAGAGGATGATGAGCCATCAAGACTATTAAGGAGTGGCAGGCAAGAAAGTAGAACACCCAGAAGGATGTGTTGTCACGCAAGCCAACAGAAGAAAGATATGGTGGCGGATGGTCTTTAAACTCTTGAAGCAGTATAACTTCTTTTTAAAAAAAGCTAAGTTTTTTTAAGCCATCTTGGTGCTCAGAAAGAATGCATGCAGGGCTAGAGTGAGAAATGAGAAGTTACAATTGATGTTCGGATCCTGGCTGCCCATGACCAGTTGGCAGTCATGTCTGTATTTCAAAGGTGGCCCATTATGAACACCTGTATCTCTTTGCTTGGGGCTTTTATTTGTTTTTATTCCTTGGGCTGGAAAGCACCTTTATTGTAAGCATAGACCAAATGAAAGTGAAAAACAACCCTCAAGCAATGACTGAGAGCTTTTGATAGCAGGATGTCCCAGACCCAGACCCTTCCCTTTCGGCTGGAGTAACACTGTCACTTACAGCTCCCCAGAGGGACTGACTGGTTTGATAATATAATCTCCATGAACTGTCTGCCCTTCCCTGGCATATACCTCTGCTTCCAGATCAGCATTTCCAGGAATCACCTACCAAACAAATTACTCATCTTTGAATCCTTGCTCCCCAGTCTACTTGTGGGGAGCCAAAACTCCATATAGAAGCTGAGGAGATGGAGCAATAAATATATATTTAATGAGGATAGTCAAGAAGTGTATGGAGAGAAGCAGCAGCAAGTGATTCATCCCAATTGTGAAAGAATATTGAATTTGCTTGAATGCCGGTGGAAGAGATACAGATGAATGAGAATGGGGGGATCTTGTGGGGATCCCTGCACACAAATACCTTTTTATTTCTGAGTGTGTTATTTAAACTATAAAAGTAGGAGAAAGGATGAAAAAGAATGGCTAAGTTTTCATTTTAAAACTTAGGAGATCATTTTCTAGATATGACAGAGGTACAACAGTTTCCTCTTGAAAATAATAAAAACAATCTCTGATTGTTCTTGGACCCTTGTGTATTTAGGAATTTCCAGCATCTCTACAATCCACATAACTACTCTATGAACATATTTTCCCTCCAGATGCAAAAGCTGAAGAATCAGTTGTCAGTTAAATACTGTGGTATTATTTTCTCAGCAATTATGTTAAGGCATGCATTTGAATAAAATGTACTTTTGGCATCATTTTTAAGAATGGATGATGATTTATGCTTTTCTTGCAGGGACAAGATGGCTCTGGGCATGAGTCATGGCTGTGTGCTGGGAAGATTCCGATGGGAACCTTGTCCTTGCTGGTTGATCTATACCTTACATGGACTTGAGGCCATGCATTGCTTTTATTAACATGAGGAGTTTGCTTGTTAAGGTCCAAGATTCATCTTTTCCTTCCCAAAGAAAGTTCTGTTAATATTTTACATGCACCTGATTCAGAATCTGTGCTGGGGACTCATAGTGGCATGGGAATAGGATTTTGGAAAAATCTCTAATTATTCGTCAGCTAAGATAGGATGATGTGTTCTCAGCTGCAGCTGGGAACTGGAGTGTTTCTCTGCTGGGGAGTAGCTGCAATAGCAGACAAGGTTCTAATTCTTCCTGCATCTGTAAGTCCATATGGCAGGCTTGTTGCAAATCAAAATTGTCCATAGGCCAAGGAAGCCACAGCCCTTAGCACAGATCCATGCTTTTCTTGATGCAGAGAGTACTGTTTTATATATTCTTCAGATGTAATTTTCTTCATGAAAAATCTCTGCTGAGAGCAGATGTTCTTGGACGCAGCCCTGAAGTCTTTCAGGGGCCAACGTGAATGAACTACAAGACTGACATGTAAAGTCTTCCAGGTTAAAACTGTCTCTGTCATTATCCTTGGAATTGTTTCTTAAAATGCATTCTACAACAGTGCTTTTCAGATTTTAATCTTCATGCAAATCACATAGGGGTTTTTTATACTGTACATTTCATTTCAGTAGTTCTGGATGGGGGTGTTAGACTCCTTTCTGATAATCTCTTACAGGAACTCTGATACTGATGTCTATGGATTGCTGGATCCTACATTGAGCAGCAGAGGGACACCAGAAAGCTGTTTTTATAAAGTGCTATCCAACAGAATGATTCTCGGGTCTAACAAGTTATAGAAAAAAAGAAAAACTCAACGCTTGCATTTTAACTTCCTCTTCAAAACTATGCAAATGAAAAAATTAAGGACTAGGAGAATCTGCACTCATATATCTGATTCACAATTATTATATAGAATAACATTTTTTAATGTTTTTCCTTAAAAACAAGGGGAATTTGACTGTGGTTTCCATTCAAATAGTTTCTTAGGCATTAAAAGCAAATTGAAGAGAGACTTTTAGAAAAGGTTTGACCCCGTTTATGATGGTTATGGTAACCCATCTCTGGTGAGTGTTACTGCTTGTCCAAATAAGTATGGTTGTAAATCAGGCTTTCCACTTTCCTGCTGGAATAATAAACTTTACACCTTGAGTTTGCATTCAAAACATAGAGTGAATCCTTCAACAGCTCTAAAAGTTATTGAGGCTTTAGTCACTACCATGATTTTGTCAAAAGATTAGTTAATATAACTAATAAGCAGGACAGCTAGAGTAGTAAGGGAATTTAAATTCCTTCCACCATTTTAAATTGTTTGCCACCTTCTCCATGTCCAATGTGTAGGTATCAATTCTCTGATGTGTTTTAATGAGGATTCTTGGCCCGTTTTTCAGAAAATATCATTTTTTGGGTGTAGAGTGCATCCTTAGAATCTTCATGTTCATAAACATTCTCAGGGTTTTCTGAGGTCCACATGTGGAGGTTAAGTCCCATGTCTTTAGAGTTACAGAGCAAGCAGTTCCTCCTTGTTTGAGCATTCTCAGTAAGCACCTCCATTAGTCAGTCATTAATGTTCTACTCTGCGCTTTTATGAAATATGTGTATAATGTTAGCGTTTTCACCAAAACTGTTATTGCAGATATTATCATTGGGAAGTTGCTTAGTATATTTGTTGAAGATTCCCAGGTGCATTTAATTTCCACTTTTCAGGATGTTAAATTTCCTGTCATCTACATGATAAAAAATAAAGGGCATTATTTTCTTAAAGTTGCTCAGTGAGAAATTATCAAATTTTATTATTGACTTAATTTTATTATTGACTTGGATACTTTCTTACAATTACTTTTTTGAATCAGAAATAATCTTTGATATTACTGTGGTGGACTGAAGCTCTACAGGAGGGCTTTGTTATCATAGCTAGGAGAAAGTAAGTGATAACTATCCACAGGTAAAGAGAAAGCAGTGATTATTCTGCTTGTGGATTCTCTTCAGGAGATTCCTTGGGGGTGACTCGGCCTGACCTCATAGAATCTCAAAAGCTATGCTGAGGTACTTCTCTACCTTGGGGTATGACTGTCTTCTGAAGTATTTTTACATACCTTCATTTAGTCAGTTGTTTTCATAACTGCATAAGCTGAACCCCGTCTTTGTCTTGAAGACCAAAGCCTGAAGCTCAGAAGACACTGAACATCTTATCCAATGTTAGATGGAGAAGAAGCAGAGCTAGCCTTGGGTTGTGTTCTTTAACTTCAACTTGCATCTGCTCCCTGGAAGCCACAGCATGAATCTGAATAGCCTCACCTGTAACTGTCTCTTGACTCTGCTATCTATTCAAAGGGGAAAGGACTTGGCCAAAGAACAGCTAAATAAAAGGCAGGTGTAAGAACGCAAAGGAAAAACATGTTTGTTTTAAGAAATCAACAAGCTGGATTTTGACATAATGCTGATTGAATGCTGCTCTTTGGTTCTGAAGTATTTGGGTTGGTCTTGAAATGAGATAAAGGGATGACTTTAGCACAAAGGAATTTTTAAAAATTTCCAATTCATTGGCTAAATAAAGTTTCTCATTTTAATAGGAATGAGGTCCACATGAATATTGCATACAGATAAATTTTTCATCAGCAGGACCACATTCTCCTCATGCCTGAGTGATGTTCTGGGCTAGGAATTAAGTGGCAACCATGGGCTATCATGGCAACCGATTAACATTAGGAAACAGCACTCAGCAAACAACAAACAACAACAGCAACAGCAAAAAACAGTGCACTAAATTGTTGTTTGCTTCACATCATATTAAACATGCACCCTGATTTTTAATCTTTTACTTGTCTCCTACATTTGTGGAATAGAGGCAGGTTGTGGACTGTTTGGTGGGCTGCACTGACATTTTTCAGTTGAAGCTATTTACAAACTGGAAAATTTCCTCCGCTTTCCCTCCCTGCCTCTTTCTTTTACTCCCTCTTTTGTTCTAAACACACACACACACACACACACACACACACACACACACACACTATTAATTTTGTAGAGGTACTAGGGATTTAACCCAGAACCTTCACACTGAGCTACATAGCTACACCCTCAAACCCCACCCCACCCCCCCCAAAAAAAAAAAAAAAAAACACCCAATCTTTGAGACAACAGATGGCTAAGTCACTAAGTTATCCAAGCTGGGATGAAACTTTCTATCCTCCATCCTCAGCCTCCCAGTTTCCTGGAATCATAATTATGTACCACCAAGCCTAACTAGAACAAATAATGACCCAAGCAATAGAGGTCTGGTAGGTATTTGATAAATAATCCTTGAACAAAAAGACAGATGAGATTATGCTAGTAATTTTCACTGTAGTCATCAATGTCATCCACATTGACTAATGGCTACTACAGGTGGGAGATGGATTTTTGCAAAGGAAAAAAAAATGGAAAAGCTATCATGGGGCATCTTTAGGGTGCTATTATCTCCTGGGGATCTTACATTTTGTCTTCATCCCCCATTCTACCACAGTGTGAAACTCTTGGAATGTACCCAAATGAAGTCTTCCTGGCTGGTGAAATGAGAGACTTCAGGTCAGCACCTCTCATTTTCTGTTTGTAGGGTAAGAAAGGAATAGGCTTGTGTGGTAGATACAAAGTGAATGGAAACCAGGGAGATAGATTATTTCTCTTATCTTCATATCTATTTTTTTCCTTATAGTACATATTAATAAATATGCTAGTCAAAGGGCAGGCCAAATAGCTCACTGTATTAAAGCACCTGCAAGCAGGTACAGGAACTGGGGCTTCAATCCCCAGGCTTGCTGTGTTAGTTCCACCCCCAGGGCACTCTGAGAGGGCAATTGAGACTGGGTGTGGTGGTGCGCACCTCTAATCCTAGTGCTTGGGAGACTGTAAACAGGTTGATCATTCTAAGTCAGATCTAGTAGTGAGAACCTGAGCACAGTGTAGGCCTTTACTTAAAATATAACAACAGCAACAACATTAATAAATAAAATAAAATAAAGATGCTAGTCAATATCTGTCTTGGATTATAGTTTATCAGCTAAGTGATACCACTTTTTATTTATCCCTATTTTTGATTCGTTTCATATAAATTATAAGATTTGATAAAAGACATTTCTTTGTAACACATATATTCAGTATTTAACTTAGAAGCTTAAAATGAGAAATTTTATGAAATGCAACGTTCAGCAAGAAGAGAATAAAACTTACCCTACAGAGGTCATTTTCCCTCAGCATCAACTTCCTCTCTCATCCTAGTGGAAAGGAAAACTTCGACATAATGAAAATGTTAAAACAAACCCTTATTCACACTCCGTCAATAAGAAAACCCATAGCCTCAACACAGGAACTGCACATAGGAAGTTCAATATTTATTTTGCATTATAAGGATATTGAAACCATAATGATTTTTTTAAAAATTCTTGATTATTGGAGATTCAAACAATGTTTACATACAAGACCCCAGTCTGTATGACACTATATACTGGCTGAGCGCCAGTCCGCACACATACAGCCCCTATTGTGTGCAGCAGACGGTGGCTATTGGACTTTGGCTTTTCTAAATCGAATTAACAAACATTTAATGGGAACCAGCCTTAACAGATAGCTTGGCTAGATTTAAAAGTAAGATTTTTTTGTTGCATTTTAAAAATTCCTTTTCACTAACAGCTGTTGATTTAACTAGACAAAGTTTAGTTCAAATGGCTACTAATCAGGTCATGAAAACTATTTTACATCCTTTTAGTTGTAAGTTTTTAACTTTGCTTATAAATCGGTTTTATAATTTTGTACTTTCTCAGCTAACCACTTCCCTCTCAGCCTTCAGATGCTGGGTTTTGTGTGGGAGTCCTAGCCTTTGTGATGAGGGTTCCCAGGCATAGAATAGAGTCACCTGGATGTTACCTCCTTGCCAGTAGAACTTTCTGAAAGACACTGGAAGAAATGATTGGGGTCACTGATTCCATACCCTCTATCACATCTACCTGTGGGACAGTGGCTTCTACAGAGTTCCGCTCTGTATCTTCATTTTCTAGCCCATCAGACATGCATGACAGTTGTAGAACCTCAGTAACTGCATTGACATTTATAAGCTTTGATTTTTACTCATTCAGACCCTATCTGCAATATAAAATCCTATTGTATTTTTTTCCTATTATGTTTTTATCTATGTAATTTTGTGGAAAATTTTATTCTGGAAGACACTAATATACCATGTATAATGTCTTCATTATGAAATTAATACCTTTATTTTGCATGTTCATAGTAATTTTCTGAAAAAAATTCTTTAGAAACAAAGTATTATTTTGTTATATGTGTCTGTACAGATTACTTGTTCTTCATTATGCTTTACTGAATCTTGATCTAGTAGATTTATAGAGTTGACAGACAAAACAGAAAAAAACTCAGTTACATTTGAATTTCAGATAAACAATTAGTAGTATAAGGGTATCTCCAAAAAGGCTAAAAATGGTAAAATCCTAAAAATAAGTTTTTATTTATGAAATTTAGATTTACGTGGTATGTTGTATTTTTATCTGTTAAATATGGCAGCTCTAAGTGACTGTAAGCTCTTCCGGCCATCACAGTTTTTACTTCGCTTTATCTAATGCTTGCCTAATGGAATTAGGATCTATAAGATCATAGAATATGAATTCCTAAAACTTCAGGCAGAGAATCACATCTTTCATATTTGATATTGAAGCTGCTCAAATATATTTTATAGGTACAAGGTACTGTTTTAAAGATTTAGGATTACATTTGATAATGCTGAAATTGGTTATGGAATCCTTTATAGTCCTTTATTGAATTTTTGTGAAATAGAGGCAGTGAATATCATTTCTTTAAAAAGGAACAACTGGAAGCCCACAGACCTGGATTCTGGTCACATCTAGGGCATAAACTATCTCTGGGGCTCAGTAAAATCCTCTAAGGATGTCTGCTTCTATGACAATGGCAGACACAGGGCATCGAGATCCTAGGTTTTTCTCTTCATTGTCTCCACATCGATTGGCATAGATGGTGATGCATTCCTCTTCCCTGCCCCTTGATGCTGAATGTAGCCATGTAACTAGGTGTGGAGCAATAAGATGCTAACAGAGAAGACTCACAGAGGTCTGAAACCACCAACACTCCTATGATTTCTCTTCCTGTGGGGTGCCTCTGCCTTGGCCCTGAGAACATGTTGTGGCTAGCCTGCTGGATGGATAGGAAAGCGAGGTGGATACAAGCACGTAGTTGTGATGCATTCCTGTCTCTCACCTACAAGAAGAAATAATAAGAATGAAAGATTTGATTTACCTCTAAGAATCATTATGCATTCTTTATGTGTAGATATCGGCAAGTGTTCAAGCATTTTTGTGCATGTATGCAGCAGTCTCAACCTAAATCTGATCTGGCCCTAGAATCCTGAGCATACCAAGGACCTGAGGGTAAAATTTGTTTTTTTACATTGCATCATTCCTTTGAAATGTATAAGTGGGAATACAGGATAAAGAGCAGGTAAAGATGATTTGTACATGCTGATGTCTGGCTGATCTGAGTGGCAAGAATTTTGTAGGGGGCCTGACTTGTGCATGTGGGGGTTCAGTGTTCATTAGTGCAGACTCTGCTGCATGGTTCCTCCTGTAACCTGGTCTCTGCACAAGTTCTTCGGGCTATCGGCTGTGCTCTTTATGGCCATCAGTGAGCCGAGCAGCAGAGTAAGTGGCCATGACTGCTTTTCCATCTGTGCCATGCTTAGCAGAATGTGTACTCATCACCTCAGGTCCTATGTTCCCCATTATTAACTGAAATTATTTTTTGTTCCTGATTTACAATGAAAATGTCTGATTGGTTTGCTTTTAACAGATTGTCTAAATGTCAGGACTATCTAGACCAGACCTAGCTGGATGTCTGATACCTCTGTTTCTTGGTCAATAGACTCTTGAGTTTTTAAGTCCTGTGAGACAGCAGAAGAAAGGGAATGATCAAGCATGTCTTGTGTCAGGCCTAACCCTTTTATATCTTCATGTCCTTCTGCACTAGCAAGTGGACTGAGCCTTTCAGATTGCTATGAACTGAGCTTATACAAAACATGCAAAGCAGGATAGATCAAAATTCTCAACAAACTTCTCCACAGTACATACTGTTGAGTTTTGGTCAAAGTCTGGTGACATTAAAATTATTATTACCATCATTATTATTATTTCACATTGTTAAGCTACCCTAGGCTAAATGTCATTAAAACTTTAAAGCTCCAATGGGAGAAGATAAAAGCAGTGTGCATTTTCTTCAAAATTCCTAAGTTTGGAAGGAATTCCTAGGTATAATAGATATGTGGGAAAAAAAGTCATGTTGACAGCACAACAATTCATTCACTTCCTAACATGACTAGTCATGTACTGTACTTTAGTGCAAACAATAAGCTTATTGTTCAGAAGGGAAAACAAGCAATTTGTTGGAAGGCGAAAAGGTGAAAATGTTCTATAACCCGATTTTGTTTTGTCAGGAGGCACGTCATCTAGATCGTCTTAGAAGATGTGCTTAATAGACACAGATTTGGTGATTTGTGAAAGCAAGGACTTCTTCTGGTTTTCTTACTGCTATTGTATGGGACTTTAAAGTTGGTTTTCATTTGTTTTGCTTCAGTGTCTCAACTTTCTCCTTCAGTTAGGACAGGAGAGTCCCAGGTCACACTATGTGTGTCTGTCCAGATGCAAGAGTTGGGACTTCTGGTTGGAAACATTCCAAAGTGACAGCAATCTGGTGAGTTAAAAAGACCCAGGACTGCAATGAGGAAATCTACTGGTAAGTTCAGCCTGTGTGCTGCTGAGAGAACTCTATCAGGTCAGCCTCTTAGTTTGGGTTCCCTCCTTTCCTTACCTTGTATTACTTTTTCCATTTTTCTGAACTTGGACCAATAGGGGAATGAAGGGGGGAGGAGAGACGAAAACCCCAACACTTTGGGAGAAATAATACTTTCTATAGGCCTGTACAATGTCTATTTTCATGTTTCTGAGATCTACAAAATTGCTAAGAGTTCTGTTTCTGCTAATGGTGTTCGGATGTTTACAAGCTAGGTCTGTGGGTACTTACTGATCCCCAAACATATATCATTGAGACAATGTTTAGAGTCTTTATACAACCACTTTCTTTTCTTAATTAAAAAACATCTCACTTTACACTGTTGTTGTTCCATAAATTTGTTAACCTAAGGACTTTTTTTGCTTACCCTTTAATTTAAAACAAAGAAATAAGGCCTAATTTGTAAACACAAAATGGCAGGCACCTAGCTCTTTTAGGGCCCTGAAAGGGAAATCTTTGTGCGCGCGCGCGAGCACACACACACACACACACACACACACACACACACAATAAATTCTTTCCAATCTACTACTTCGAGTGCTCACCCATTCCAAACCAGTAGAATATCTAAAATATCTAAGAAAGACTTAGGCAAGTTCTCAAGTCGTAACGTCTGGCTTCCCAGCCCTTTATACTCTGTCTACAGAAACTTTTGTGGGCGCCATGGTCAGACTGGATGCTTCTTCCTACATTTGTTTATAGGTTCTTCCAGAGTATTTGGATCTCTCTGGTTTCCATCTGAATGTCTGCGGCTGAGAACAACCATGTGAGCAAAAATAGTCTAGGGCAAAACAAATTCAGACAGGCTGTAGTGAGCAAGGAACTGGAGGCTGAAATATCTGCACGGTCATCAGTCAGTGCTAAAAGGAGGTCAGGGGATGCTTCTGGATTTAAGGACTAAGCATGCTACGGAATCTTGGATAGCTTTCTTCTATTGCTATCCATGTGATTTGAGGGATTTGCTAATAATTCTTTCTGCTAATTTTGAACGCCAGAGTAAATAGTAGTGGCCAGGGAAAAAAGTCCTCTGGAGCTCATTTAAAGAAAACTGAAGAGTGATTTCTTTTCCCCTGCCAACCTGGGCTTCATCTCTCAACCCACAATTGAGAGAGATGGAGACAGAGACAGATATGCTGCAGTCTGGCAGACAATTTGTAAAAGAGGCCTTACCACTTTCAATTTTATTTTTATACATTAGTCTTGATTACTGTTTTAATGACTGTGGTATTACTTAGTGCTTACTCTGTGCCCCTCATGAATTATGTCACTCTGTTTTCTCAAAAATACTTATAAGCAAGGATGGTCACAGACGCTGATATACACAGGAGCAAGTTGATGTGCAAAGTGGATGAGTGGTTTGCAATAACCATAGAGCCAGGAAGTAGGGAGAATGAATGGATCTGAATTTCGAAAGATTGGGTCCAAACACCTTGCCTAGGAGTCACGCAGCATTTCCACCGTCCTAGACTTTTTTTCTTTATATCCTTTTCTTTCTCCTTTTTCACACAGACTAGTCTTTGGAAGTGTCTGGGATCTAGATTAGAGGATCGCTTATTGACATGACTGGTCAGGATGAAGTTTGTGAGGTATTAAGAACGTGAATTCCTGCTGTGAACACTATCACTAATAAGTCAGATAATCAGGATCTGGTGCTACGCAGCCATCTTGCTATTTTCAAGAAATATTTACCTTCGGGAACTTTTCATTCATAAAAGCAATTTACCAAATTAGAAACACACTGTTTCAAGGAACTAAAACATAGTGTTCACTTCTTTTAAAAAATAAAAGCCAAGAAGACCCTGGTTCAATCCCCAGCACCACATGCCCTGTGTTGAGCCGGCCACCAAAACCTGGCGTGGTAGCACACACTTGTAATCCCAGTGCTGGGGAGGCTCAGACAGGAGGATCACTACAAGTCCAAGCTGCATAGCAAGACCATTGTGCCAAATAAATAAATAAATGAATAAATAAGATTAAAATAAAATAAGAATACGTAAAGCCCAAGTATCTATTTAAACTTAGAAATGCACTGTAGGTTTAATCACGGGATCAAGGGGTGCATTCCGACAGTGATGAGGACTGTGGGCTGTGACTTCACTAAGTCCAAATTACAGTCTTGATACTGATTCTTTCCCTTTTGAAAGTTAAATAACATATGTATCAGTTTTCTCATCTATACAAAGGGAAGAATAGCATATCCTGCTCCATAGTGTACTTTGAGTTTCATTGTGGGCATGACAATAATTTAATATCATGTTTTCCAGTAGAAATTGCTTCAAAGTATCTTTCTATGTGTTCCTAAAGGCACAGCACCAAGCACATAGCTGACATCACCAGATGTCAGCTATGTACCGATGCTTGAGTAAGATATTCTAGAGTTTTCCTGATGCAAGAGTAACTAAGTTCCATGCATTCATCTTGATGAGTTGGTACCACCTTCCGCAGATCAGAGATATGGATTTCATTTCTAGCATCTTCTCACACTCTATTCATAGAATTTGTCATTCAGACTTAGAGATCACCTCCCATTTTACAAATTAAATTATTTCCTTTCTAGTTCCGAAGCAGGAGCTAGTTGGCCATCAGTGCAAATCATTGCTCTGGAGCCCCTATCTCCTGTTCCCATGTGGAGCCAGCCTTTCTACACAGGTTCTCTCATAGCTGCTCTGTAGACATTTCCCTTCCTCATCAGTTGCCTTTTGGAGTTTCTACTGACACCTCAGCTCCAGCCATAATCTAACTTCATCTGCTCATTGTATGACCCTTTCTTTTCTAATCAAGGTCTTGTTTTCCATCTGTTCTTGCAAACAGAAGCTTTGAATTGTCCTCGACTTCCAGTGTTGATCCCCAGCCAGTGTGTGAGCTTCACATTCCCTTTGCTCCTGCTGCAGAGCACTGGCCCCAGCCCAGCACATGAGATGCAGCCTCTTTCAGAGCTGTGGCTCCCAACCTAGCCACGATGAGAATAGGCAACACTTTCAAATCCATTGCTCTGATTCACTCTCTAGTCTTTTGAGGCACTCACCAAAACAAGAGATTCTATTTTAATAGGTCTAGAAGGGGGCCTCAAATTCTGTATTTCTGACAGATTCTTAGGTGATGCCCATGATGTCATGAATAGAAAAAATACAGATCTCTTAAGAAGCCTCTTAACCCCTCTCTGCCTTTTATGCTTACTTCCCCAATAACTCCAATCCCTACCAGAGCTGCTCTGAGAAATAATCATGGTTACTTATCATTAGTGACTTCCACAGTATATAAAGAACATCCAAACACATGTGTCCATGTACAGCACTCAAGGCACTTACCTTACTAAATATTTGAGTACAAATTAGATAAACATCCTTGTCTAAAAGTCTCCTCCACTTTTTTGTCAGTCTTAATCATCCCTATGCATGCAGTCTTAGTTTACCCCACTGGTTGTCCCTTTCATCTCCTTCTATCCATGGATGGTCTGAATTTGACTATCCCTTAACTCTGATGAGTTCCTTGAGTCAACATTTGCTATCCGAGTGGGTGTAAAGAATAGGGACCATTTACAGCACTCACCAACCAACCTGTTCACAGGAATTGTTCAGACTCAAGGTAGCTGGGACCTGGTCATGCTGTTTGATCCAGTGTAGAGCCCAGGCAAGTCAATGAGAGATGGTTTTATAATAAATCACTTAAAATTTTTAGAGGGAGGTTGGTTGTAAATAGAATTACTACACTAGATTCAAAATTTAATGTAAAAGAAACTAAGCCTCAGCATTCAGAATTTAAGCAACAATTGAAGATTACTGTCAGTCCTCTCTTTTTGCAGAGAATATTTCCTAAAAATATTGTCTATGATGCTGTGAGCCTGAGAGATACATGCTAGTAATATCTTAAATGTTAATGTTTGAGATTGACTCGACATTGCCAATTCTTTTATAGCTCTATGATGAAGGTGTTTATACCAGACCATTCATTCTTTTTTTTTTTTTCTGTCTTCAATAAGTCCCTAGAGCCCAGTGTGCAATAATTAAACACCTTAAAGATATGTCAAGGTTTGTTTTGTTACAATCTGAGCAAATTTTTATTTAACTTAGTTCACAAAACTTAAGCTAATAATTTTATGAGGGCATATTTATTTTCATACTAATATGTGTTCAACTTTTAAAGATGGATTTACCTATTTTTATTATAATGTGATTCTAAATCACTGAGTCAATGGTTCTGAATCATTCTCTATCATTCATAATACCAGTAGGTACTACCTACTTTAGGAAATGAAGATCAAGATAGGTCTTCTAGGGCTGAGGAGATAGCTTAGTTGCTTAAGTGCTACCCTGGCAAGCACAAGGTTCTGAAGCCAATCTCCAGTACCAAAAGAAAAAAAAAGTCTTCTATTGTCAACATTCTTTAGATATTTGCACAGAAATTGGGAAAGAATCCTATACAATTCAGCAGTTTACACAAAGGCTGTTTGACTAAAGCAGATATACCGTAGCATTCAAAATCTCTTTTTTTAATTAATTTTATTGAGAAATAAATAGCAATGAGACAGTTTCAAAACCAATTCATAGGACAGTTTCAATAATTAATAAATTGCATATCATTGTTTTCATAGTGGTTATTTATAGTACAAGATGCAGACATGATATACTGTCCAAACACTATTAGTACAAATCTTTCTTTTCATTGAATTAAGAGAAAGTAGCTCTATCATAACTATTTTGTATATACAGATACAAAATATTCCTTCATTTGTATCCCCTTTTTTGTTTAGTTTTGTCAGAGATGAGTATTCCATTGCCATTTAAACATTACAGTGCCTGAATTCAGCAAAATAATCCAACGTAGTCCAGTAGTCCATAATAGTAGTGGGTTATCCATGGGACTGGCAAGGTCAGAATTTGTTGACTCAAAATTTCATTTTATATCTGGTACATCCACTGAATAGTGTATGGTCCTAGACTTTCTAATTTAGATTTCTGGACTTGAGTTTTCTCAAGTGCAATATAATACAATTGATACAAATGTATTCAATCAGAAATACATATTAGAATAGAACATGGAATACACAGATACTCCTTGACTATGATAGTATACCCATGTAAACTCATTTTAAGTTAAAATATGTTAAAAATGCATTGCATATGCCTAAGCTTTGAGCATCACAGCTTGGCCACCCAGCATCAGAGCTTTACTCTTGTCATCTTGTTGCTAAGAGCTGTGGCTTGCTGTCTTGTCTCTTGAGAGAGTAGCCTATTGTTTTATTGTCAGTCTGGGAAAAGTTCAAAAATCAAATTTGAAGTGTGGTTTCTACCGAAGGCATATAGTTTTTGCACCACAAAAAATGAGCCTAAGGCAAACTACCATATGTTGGGGACTGTCTTCTGTATATATGTTTGTATGAGTACGTAGAAACTTGTGACATATTAGTATACCCAAGGTAGAGGAGAGATAGCATGAAATGGTAGCTTTTAAGCTAAATAAATAGGAATTTTTTAGATTTATGCACTTTGTGCTCATATCATTTTAATCTTTTAAGGTTCCATAAACTCTTCAGCACTTTTTCCACTGTATGCTCTGGGACCTTGGCCTATGCATAAAGGTGATAAAGATGATCTCTCTCTCTCTCTCTCTCTCTCTCTCTCTCTCTCTCTCTCTCTCTCTCTCTCTCTCCCCTTCCACCCTTCCTTTTCTTACCCTTCACACTTACCCTCAGCAAGTACATGATTAGTCTTGTGCAAGACAGGAAGGACATCCATAGTTCTTGCTCTTGAATTTATTGCATTGTCACACTATGTTTGGGTGTTTCTTTATCCATCTATAACATGACTAGTTATGAACTGTTTAGGATAGGACACATTTTTAAAAATCCTAGATTACATATAACTTCCTATTAGAAAATATATGAATCAGTTCATTAAGAATTAATGAGGATCAGTAATCAATTAATGATGCTTATTGATGCCAGTACTTTATATTTGTTAGGCCCTTGTTAACAGAGTTCAAGTTATTCTATAGCAATGGGGTCAAGAATATTATTCAGTTATCCCTGGTAGGATGTCACAGCAGACTTGATAATTATCGTTACTTTGCAACCAAGATTCAAACAAAGTGAGTTGGTTTGTGATCCACTCTTCAACCTTGCAATGTTCTCTGATGCTCCTTTCCTCCTTTAACTTTAGAATAACAGCACTGGTTAAACCTCTGATGCTTATTTGACCTTTTTCATAATCTGCTTTGATTGTATTTCTTCTTAATGTATGCAGAATTTTTAACAACGTTGTGATTACTCAAAAAGTATAACCTAAAAGCTGTATTACAAAACACTCATGAATTAGACACACTGTTCAAGTGCATAGTATATTAGCCTATAGTATGATATCAATAAAAATGTAAGAAACAGTAGACACTCAACTTTGATCTAGTTGAAACAACCACTTGCCAGTTATTATTTTTCTTTGCTAAAGAAACACATATTCAAATGATTATGGTGGAAGATGATGGAGACAGCTAAACTAAGCTAAATGGATGAGCTGTCTCCAACAAGGGCTCTATCAGAATTACCTGTGGGCTTTTAAAGCACACAGATAGCCAGACCTTATCCCCAAACATCTGACTGGAGAAAACAAGGATGGAACTACCATATTAAGATGCTAAAAGCTTCTCCACATTGTACTGGAAAGAAGTAAGGGGCAGAGCATAGGAACCCTAGGACAATTAGGAAAGATTTGTCCCAAGGACTTCATAATTTCATCAAAGGGTTATTATTGCTTTTTTAAAAAGTGACCCTGAGGGCCTTAATTGTCTCAGTTCCTGAGAATAATTCTTGAATTTAATCCTGTTCATGTATGCTAAAGGATTTTAGTGAGTACAGAAACAATGTGTTAATTAAAAACAACCATTAAGTGGAAACAGAAATGCCAGCAGTCTACTTGTTGATTGTTGACAGATTGAAGTGGAGGGATTTGAGCCAGTTCATATCCTATATGTTGGACCAACAGGCAGTAAATGAGTTGATATTTAAAATTCTGTAACAGGCTAATGTATTCATGGATTTTCTCACAAGGTCTGGAAAACAAAGAGGCTGTGTGGTCTAGAGAAAAGGGGATCAAGACCTTGGACCTCCTCCCAGACCTGCTACTAACCACATATGCGACCTTGGGCCAATTATTTAAACTTCAGAGGTCAGTTTTCTTATCTATAGAAGCATAGCTTGTATTAATTATTCTCCAGTCCTCTTTCAATTTAAAAGTTGTGACTAATGTTATCTGTATAATTTCTTTGTAATTCTAACAAGGTAAGTTTCTCCTTGGGTTTGTAGAAAGGGATCAGAACAAAAAGACTGCTGTTATATTTTTACTTGAATCTCATGAATCTGGTTCACTTGTATTGGTTAACTATCACTTTCCAAAGTAATCTAAGTGTCATCCAGTTAACACTCATGTTTAGTTTGATTACTCAACATTTGATTTTCAACATTCATGAAAGAAAGATAAAATGGGATGACTCCAATAAACATTTTTGTTTTTTTTTTTTAAATGAATAATCTGTTGAGGGGCATAAGCATTTTATCAACATGATTTGGTGATTTTCCAAAAGGAACAGATTCATGTAACTGGCATCTGCATCAACAGAGAACAGTATAATGTCCCAAGTATGTCCCTGGTTCTGCTTATCTATTAGGCTTTAGAGGGCAAACCACTCTTCTGACTTGTAATGCTACAAAATTTTGTCTACTTATGTCTGCCTTCTATCAACATTATGTTTGGAAATTCATTCATATGGTAATATGTGGTGGAGATTGTTCATTCTTAGCTATGTACAATAATTCATTGTGTGTGTAGCACAATTTAATGTTGATAAGCATTTGAGTAGTTTCCAGTGTAGGTTTCTTCCGTGTTGTTTCTGTTGGGTGCTTTCCTTAGAGTGGAACTGTTGGTCTTGAGGCATGGACACTGCTTCAATGTTTCCGTATAACTAACCATAGCTTGGTGTTGGGGTCTTAGATCTATTCCAGCCTTCAAGGGCCCAACCACTGCTTCTTGGCATAAAATATATCAAGAGATCATGTTTGTATACCTGAGTTACAGACACACCTCCTGGGCAGTTCCATTTATGTTAATGTTGAGGTACAATTTTGTTCATTGAACTGTAATCACATAGTGGCAAAAGGAGCAAGATCCCCATTATGCTAATTAGGACCTATAGGAGTTCCAGTATCACAATGAGTTAGAAGAAGAATGTTCCTTTAAAGGAAAAAAAGCAAGCAAGAAAGAAAAACACCATGTTCTGTAGCAGTCCCATGTAAAGCCATCTGGGGAATATTAGGCATGGTGGGTCTCTGCTTTTCTTTGCTTTGTTTTAAGTTTAACTGAGGGTGCAGATGATGAACTTAGATCGTGGAGCAAGGTCCTTCCAGACATCATTCCTTGCCAATGATCGTGAGATCTGGTATATAAACAATGTGATGGTCTTTTCTTCTGAAGCCTTCCTGAGGGATCCATTTTTAGACTTCTCAGAGTCACCTGCTCATTATTTCCACTGCATGCGGGTGGGGCTCTTTGGCCCAAAAGGCAGTTTAGATGACTTTGTGCTGCTATTGTTGGAGATTCGTTTCTGCCAGAGGTCACGTCCACCTTATTAGTTAATGGCCTGCTGTCCCTTAGTTGGTTAGGAGCACTTCAGGTAGTACATTCTGCTTGGATTAGAGGAAAATCCTAGCTGAAGGGGAATAGGTGGATGACTTCAGGAAGATAGAGAAACTTTATTCTTCCTTTCTGGAGAGACACTAGAGGTTTGAGCACCAAGGGGCAGCAGAACCTTTTCTGGGGGCTTTAAAGAAACCTGGTCCCATTGTACAAGGAGTAGTTTCTATATCAGATTTCCCAGAAGGAGAGCCTGGGGCTAGATATATGTGATTGGGGATGTGTTTCCATGAGATAGCAGGTTGAGAGAAGTGAGGCAAGGCAGTGGAAGATGCTCCACAAATTATTCCTTTGCCTGGAATAGAAATTGTGCCAGGGCATTGGGGGCACAATATTTTAAACCTGTCTTCCTTTATGTAAGTTAGGTGTCAGTTGCTAGCAGACCAGCAATGAGCAATCTTCCAGGGAGGAAACTTCCATTTAACAGATGATTGTTCATCTATGATAAGCAATTTACAAATTTGTGATTCTTAGAGATTTTTATCACAGGTGTTGGTAATACAGAGATTATTTCTTTTTAAGCTCTGAATGTGTGGTTGCCTACACAGGAAATAATAAAAGATACTTTATGAGGGTATCCTCTACTTGCCAGTAGATGTCTGGCTAATTTTCACTGTATTTTTTCTGCAACTAACTTGTTCCATCCTTAATTTCACAAATACACTATGACTTTTTCCAGCTGTAAATCCAGCTAAAAATCCATCACATCCCTCAGGATTTGGCAGAAATCCCTTAGCCTTCCTAAAGTTCAGTGCACATCTGTCGTCTTTATCCTAATTTATTCTCTTCCTTCTTGTATTAGTCAACTTGCACATTGCTGGACACAATAGCTGAAGCTTAAAGGTTGGATATGGGTCACATTTTCAGGGGATTCAGTCCATATTCAATATCAAAGTAGAAATATTGTGGAAGGGTGTGGTGGATGAAAGTTGCCTAACTTGTGGCAGCTGGGAAGCAGAGCAGGTGAAAAGTATGAGAAGAGGAGATGGACCAGATGTAGCAGCCAGAGTCAGGTCTCTGTGAACCACACTGATACATCCAGAAGTATGTTCCACTAATTCAGGGGGCAGCTCCAAACCAGTCAGATTGACAAAATCAACTTTAAGTGCCATGCCTTTTTATAGCATTTAGTTCCTGCCATGCAGTCTAACATACAATTAGATAGGTTGCCTTATCTTCATAAATGGATTCATTTGAGATTCTCTGTAAGCAGAACTTGCACTGATGATTTGAACAGAAAAATGTGATTCCAGGGAGTACTGACAGAGTAATAGGGAAGCGAGAGAGAACATGAAAAGGAGGCAGTTGATGCAAGGTGCATTCCCTGCCAATGACTAGAGCATAGTTTCTCTGAGGACCTCTGGGAGAACATGTAATCCACCCCTCAGAATTGTGTTCTCTGAAGGATGACAGGAGGAGCCTCCAGTTCTTGTCCATTATCAATATGGTGCCATCTGGGAGCCCGGGCTCCCTGACACTTCAGTATGTAGGGCCAAATATGCTTTACCCAGAGAGAGTGTGTTTGAGGAGAGAGATGTGGGCACTTCTACTGAGATAGTTTTAGATGACATGAGAACTGTGAGTGTTGAGTAGAAGTAGACAGGGCACTGACACCATCTGCTCCAAGCTTCTGGAGAAAATAATTCCTCTAAATCAGCCATTCTAGCTCAAAGAGAACATGCAGTGACATCTTTATTTGTTTTATTAACTTGCTGGTTGCTGATGGATGAGCAGTGGAATAAATGAAAATATGAAACACATATTTGTACTGAAAGTCGTGGAAAAATTGAGGAGCCTAAGGCTGTATCACAATAAAGCTGAATTTTCCCAAGATTACATGTCATTGCATTTATGTAACATTGACTGAAAACACTTAGGATACTAGATGCTAAGTTGTTTCATCAATTTGGCAGGACTATGTCATGGACAGTTTGCTCAAACTCACTGTATTTGAAGAATAAAGGAATTCTGTTTAGGTTAGCATACCTACCACAAACACAGATTCCTAAGTCTTATGTCTGGTTTCATGGAAGACACTCGCAGTTCTCATACAATGCTTAGTGGATTTTTCCCTTTCTTTTGTTTTACTGTTTGCCAATTTCCTACAAAACATGTTGATTTCAAGAGATAGTATTTGGTCCTTTTCCTTTATGTGTCAACATCAACGCACCTATCTTTACAGTTGGAAGCCTCAGTTAAAATTTAGCATGTGAACTTTGTATTTTAAATGTCATATTTTCTACTCTTTTGAGCATTCAAAAATGTGCTTTTAGAGTCTACTGTGTGCCAAAGACAGCTCGAGGTGTTTGGAATAAACTGCTAAACAGATATTTGTCTGCCATCAATAGACTTATGCTACAGTTAGGGGAATAGTGCCATTCAATAAATGAAATAAATGAAAACTTCTATAGATTAAACTTAATTTTTCGTAAGATTAGATAAATAAGGAACTAGCTAAACTAACTCATTATACTGTGTGTATGGGTGAAATTAGAGCAGGACAAGGGGATAAGGGACATTGATGGTTGAGCTGTAATCTTTCTTGGTCATTCTAGACAATTTTGAGAAAGTAATATTTAAACAAAGAAGAGAAGACAAAGAGATTTATGCATCTGTTCTGACACTGATTGGATGGTACTCAGTTTTCTTCTTCTTGCAGTGTCCCATAAATTCTGTTTTCTAGTTCCTCAAATTAACCATCAATCTTCCCCATCTCCTGAATGATCTAAGCCTCTTAGTACCAGTTTCCTTTTATCTGCAATAATTGTGTCATAACTGTATTACATGAGTAACACTTTAGAGAAGTAACTTCTTACATGAGTATCACTTCACAGAAGTAAATCCAAGGCCCAAACACTCAACACTTTCTACTGCTAGAACAAATCCTGTTACTACTTTCGATGTCCTTAATGTGTTGCTGTAGATGTCCTTGTGGTCTGAGTCTATATGTCCCTCTGAAACCTGCAGTCTTAGGTGGAGCTTTTTAAATTAATTTTATTGAGAAACAAATAGCAGTGAGACAGCTTCAAAATAGATCAATAGGAAAGTTACAATAATCAATAAATTGCATATTGTTGTCTTCATAGTGGTTATTCATAATACAAGATGCCATCATGATATCCTGTCCAAACACTATTATTACAAATCTTTCTTCTCATTGAATTAAGAGACAGTAGCTGTGTATCTATCCTATTTTGCATATATAGATACAAAATTTTCCTTCATTTGTATCCCTTTTCTTTTTGGTTTAGTTTTGTCAGAGATGGGTATTCCATTGCCATTTAGATATTGTAGGTGCATGAATTCATCAAAATAATCCAATATAGTCCAGTAATAGGTGGGGCATTTTCAGAGATGGCTGAAACTAGAGTGTGTGGTTGTAGGATTAGGAGTGTGTGATTACTAAATCAGATAACTTGTTGGTTGACACTGCCTTCATCTCAGTCAGATACAATATAAGGAACAGAAAGGCTTGTCTTGTTGCTTGAAAAGTGGAATCAACGCAAAGATTCCACTTTTCCTTCTGCCTGCTGTGAAATGTCCCTCTTCTGCAATGTCTTGGAGTCAGATGATTATTGAATGAAATCTCTACAAACTGTGAGCTAAATAAACCATTATTCCTTTAACGTTGAGAGTTGGGTACTTTGTCTCAGCAATGAGAAAAGTAATTAAGAGAGATGATGAACTAATTTGCTCTCATTTGCATAGCTTGACCATCTTCTTTTTGCTACAGAATTTCTGCTTTCTTATTGTTTGTTCTCCCTTGTTTCCTCCCACAAGAAAATATAACCACCAGCAGTAGAAAAAGCACAGACTATCCATTTTATGTGCTTGTATAACTGATACGCTTTGCTGTACACAGGACCAAGTGGGCAAATATCATTTCTGACTTCTTTTGGTCTAAATTATTCCCTTCCAAGGAAGACTTCTGAAGCACCATCATTCTGTTCTCATGTTCGCTGGAGGTAGTGTAGTCTGCAGTGAGCCTGAGCAACGCAAAGATTCCACTTTTCCAGAGTGCCCCAAATGGAATACCTTCTCCTGGCTAGTCGTGCTTCCTGTGCCTGTTACGAGATGCTGCAGACCTCAAGTTTCTTCTTGTGGGAACTTTGCCCAGGCTGTCACTTTATTCAAGTTTTATTTATCCTGTCTGGCCTTCAACAGATATGCTGTACGTTGATTGATAATAAGGAATGTGTTATGCAAGACTCAAACAACAAGAACAATCCTTTCAATCCATATTGAGTTATGTTGCTCATAAAGACAATAGACTAAAATTGAAATCCACTTTGGCCTCCTGTTTCCTGGACATATTTTTGGGGGCAGGAACAAGTTCTATTGCAATTGCAATTCCCTGGAGCTTTATTTATATGACTTCAGTTAAACATAAGTTAATTTATTCCTTCTAAGACCCTGACGAAATTTATTAGTTTTTTAATAAAAATGCATATAAATTAAATTTGGACAAATCAAATCCCATCTGAAATGTAAAAGAATGGTTTAATTTACAGGAAACTCATCTTGTCTACAAATAATGCTTTTAAAAATTAAATGTAACTTCTATATGGTCAAGTTTTTCAATTTGGTTTCTTTTAATTTGATTTTAACTAGTCTGGAATGGAGATGAAACAGCCCACAAGCACTTTATTAAAATATTTTGCTATGTTTATGAGAATTACACTTCAACAATGAATTAATTAAAATGTATAACTGAAAAAAATACATTCTTTACCCTCAGTTGTCCAGTGGACATCACGATCTGGTCTGTGGTTTTCAGGAATTTGCCAGTGTGCAGTAGATACCCAAAGTACGTGAACAAGGTACATCCATTGGAACCTCTACCTAGGCATGTGCATGGGGAAGGGTGCTCACTTCAGATCTGGACTCTATGAAATATTGGATGCACCAGCTTAACTTTCTGGGTTGACTTTCCCCCTTGGGATTTCCACTACAAGTGGAAGGACTAATAAATAAAACAACACAGCTTCTTTTGGTCTCATTTGTCCTTAAAATCAGAAAACACTGGAAAGTATTCTTCTTTTCTTTTTCGGGAAAGACATAACACTGTTCATAAACATTTTTCTTGCTACCAGCTGCACCATAAAATAGTAAAATAGAGCAGGAACTACAAACATGTATGTCCCATTAAAACCATCTGAGATTGACTCATTTAGTGTTATTGTTGCTGTTCTTATATCACAAATGATGGTGAATAATTTTATTCTAGATTCTGAAAGCCTGGACTTACATAAATATCAATTGATTTTATGTAGTTATGTATGTAACATATGTATAGTAGGTGAATTGAAGAAAGAATTAAAACAACGATTAAGATGTATTTGTTTAATTTAAATCAGGAAAACAGAATGGTGAGTACAGGATTGGCCCATATATGAGCTCCTGAGATTTATAGTATAAGAATTATACAAGCATTTTTCTCTTTGATCCATTGAAAAAAGTTATGGGACAAAACATTAGAAAATGTGAAATTGTAAGATTGTTGTAATGACCATTATTCCATCAAAAACATCCTGAGATGTACAGCTGCATCTGTTCCCTATTTCCAGAGCACTTCTACTTAAGTAAACAGAATTTAGAAAATTAATCAATATGTGAAGTTTTCCCACATGGTCTCCCATTGGCAAGCTGGTCATAAGTAAAAAAATTCTTGAATTTCCGTAGGGCTTGTCTTTCTTTACCTGTGATTTGGGGATAACGTATTTTTTTTCGAAAGCAATGATTAAGTAAAATGAAAACTAGTGCCTAAGAATCTCCGAGGTTAGGAAACATGTTTACCGCAGATGGGGGTCAAGAATAAAGAAAGATATCATGATGCTAAGAGATTCAATGTCCTTCATTCCGATCCAGCTTTTTGCAGCTCTTATTAGTTGTCATCATCTGGACAAGTCATTTCTTGCCTCAGAACCTCATCCTATTCCTTATGTACTGAAGTAAAGAAAATGTGTTTACCTCACAAGTGTGAGAATTGGACCAACAAACCCATGAATACAAGCACTCTGTAGAACTCAATAAGCCTGACTATTCAAACCATCTGTCACAACCACTGTTGTCATTGTAATTGTTACTGAATAATAAAGTACTGCTTTCATCTTAGGCATAGAAATATGGAAGACAGCTTTAACTGTGGAGGACAAGAAATCAGAATATTCAGGTAAAAATTACAACTGTATAAATTATAATTTCCCCTGAATTTTCCATTTATTAGTTTATTATCTGTTGTAAAGCATCCCTTAAATATCTAGTTATTTTAAAAATTAATAAGTGAATTGCATATGCTGCATTTTACCTATATAAGATGTATAGTATGATGATATACTTATCAGATAGGAAAAACTTTTAAAAAGTCAATTAGTCATGAAGATATTGAGTTATCAAAACTGCTACAGATTGCTAGTAAAATGCAAATTGGCAAAAATAGTTTGAAAATTGGGGAATACAATACATACATGCATTCCCTGTGAACTAGTAATTCTCTACTAGGATTAAATATCTCTTTAGAAAAGCATATTTATTTACAAGAATATTCATAGCAGCTTTATCCATGACAGCCAAAAACTTGAGATTACTCTATGTCATTCAATAGTTTCATGTCAAAGCAAACCACTGCATGTTCACACAGGTGAAAATGGCGCGGTGGTGATGGGACCCTGCAACACAATAGTATAGAAGCACCGAGGTGAATTCCACAAGCATCATATTGCACAAAAGTATTGAACAGAAGAACCTTGAACATACAATGCCATATGAATATCTTTGAAAGCAGGCAAAACAAATCAATGATGTAGGAAGTCACCATGGCGATTTCTATCTTTGTCAAGTAGACTATGATAATAACCAGAAGGCACACCAGTGCCTTTAAGGTGTTAATGGCCCCCTGTGTCTTGATTTGAGTGTTGATTACTAACATGTGCTCAATGTATAGTTTTTCTACCAGCTGAACATGGTTTCTTTTGGACTCTTGGTCTCAAAACTGCAACACCAAGACTGGATACCAAGTTTGGTGGGATGTTTGAAACTATAATAGCATTTTTTAAATTGTAGATTGGGTTATTGTCAAAAGGACTACTCTGTAGAAGTGGGAAGTCTGTGGACTCTGTGGTGATTACTACCACCAAACTTCAGAGACAGTCACAGGTGAGCAGGTATCTGACATGATGTGTGAGCTAACTTGAAAGCCATCAGGCAGTTCCCAGGAAACACGTCCTGAAGAACAACTGCATCCTACAGCTGCCTCTGCGCAGTTCGGAGCTCAGCTAGAGGACAGCTGCCCGCTGGCCCACTGAGCTCCTAGAACAATGCCCCGGTCCACTTGGAGAGTGGTTTTGCCAATTAGTAGAAGAGTTTCCTTGAGACCTTTCAGAGACTGGTATGGCTTGGTAAGCTGATGTTGTGTAGAAAGAAAGCAAAAACCTGGAAGACGATTTGTTCTCACAAATTATTTTACAAGGAACTATTTTTGTCTGGAAATATTTAAAGGCAATCACTCTGCAGTGTTTCATTGGCTAGTGGCTAAAGTCAGATTCTTTTTTAAAAAGAAAGAACCAACACACTTTCGAATGTTTAAGTCCTTGCAGACATCAATACCAACTTATAGATGAGAGGGAACAAAAGAAAACACTTGTTCTTTTACCATCTCTACCACTACGATCTCTCAAGGTACCTCTGCTTGCTTGCTTTCTCTCT
>NW_004524636.1:10009211-10049587 GCF_000260255.1 Octodon degus
TTTCTTTCTTTCTTTCTTTCTTTCTTTCTTTCTTTCTTTCTTTCTTTCTTCTTTCTTTCTTTCTTTCTTTCTTCTCTTTCTTTCTTTCTTCTTTCTTTCTTTCTTTCTTTCTTTCTTTCTTTCTTTCTTTTTTTTTCTTTCTATTTCCCTCACTCACCTTCTTTGCTTGTTATTTTAAATTTTACCTTTATTTGACTCATGGGCATATAAGATAATTTGATGCACCTATCTATATATAATATGTAATGATCAAGTTGAAGTAATTAGCATTTCCTTCTCCTCAAATGATTATCTTCTTGGTTTATCTTTCTATTCTTCTTTTTCCTTTTTTTGTTCTCCTTTGTACATACATTGTTACCTTCCACTTCTGGGCACTGACAGTGCATTTTTAAAATTTTTATTTTATTTTATTTTATTTTATTTTTTTTGAGAAACTGGGGATTGAACTCAGGCCCTTGAGCTTGCCAGGGAAGCGCTTATTCCACTGAGCCATCTCCCCAGACCCTGAGAGTGCAATTTAAGTGTGGATGATATACATACTTTTTTGTACCATGTCCTTTTTTGGTGGGGGACTGGCTCAGCCCACCCTAAGGGCAGGGCTGGCATGGCCTATGGTAACCAGGAATCAAACTGCAGTCTCTGCATGCTTCCCTAAGCAGGCACGTTAGTCCACTGAGCTATCAGGTCAGCCCTGAGGAGAAAGAGTTGTACTAATATTGTTTAGACAAGATATCATGTCTGCATCTTGTCCTCTGAATACCTACTACAAGGACAATCATATGCAATGTATTAATTATTGTAAATGTCCTACTAACCTGTTTTGAAACTGTTTCATTGCTATTTTATGTTTTTTTTTCATTAAAATGAATAAAATAAAATAAAATAAAATAAATGTTTCAGGGACAATTCCTGAGATTCAATGTTTCAGATAACTGGCTTTCATAGAAAAAAAATGAATATTTGTTTTTCCTTTTCTTTTAACTAATTTAACAATAATTTTAATCTTTACCTAAATCAAAAATTTAAACAAAAATTATGAAACTTCCTTAATATGCCTTTTTTCTACCCCTGTCATGTCAGTCTTTGAAACAGAGAAATTCACAATTTATAGTTTCCCCAAAATGACTTTCATGAACTACAAGTTACATTGACTTAGTGCTGAGTAGTGTTTTTTTTCTTCCACTTTTCCTTTCCTCTAATCTCACAGTTAAATTGAATCAGATTGCCCCATTCTTTTGATAATCTAAAGGAAACATATTTGTACATATACCTTGTAGAACTGTATTCATTTAAGCCAAGGCTTTACAGAAAATAATAACCTTAATATGGTGCCCAAATTCCTACAATAAAAATGAAACAATAAACACATAGAAATATGAGGAAGAAATTACACCCATTAAATGCATCTAGCCTGATGAGTGATAGGATGGCTGCCTATTCAACTTGGAAATTTTACACATGATCGAAGCTTTATTTAGTCTAATGGAATGTGCTTCCTGAATTTTGCCTCTAACTAAGCCAGAGCACAATAGTGAGTATTATGTGATTGCACTGAGCTCATTCCCATGGCTAAGTCATTGTGATTCAGTCTTGACTATCTTTTTCTCTCAGGTAGCTCATTACCTCACTGTTCTTTTGGGTTTAGAAATTCAGTTAGCTTGCTGCAGAGATATATTTAACTTTATCCAGCATAGGCTCTTCTGACCAGTCTCTCCCTACAATTTTGTGAAATCATGGGTGAGAATTAGCTCCAGTCTACAGTTTCAGAAACACAAGCTCAGTGATTTATGGAGATAAAATTCACAGAGACGTCATCAAGATTAATGAGCTGTTTCACTGTAGAGGGTCACGTAGTTGAGCAAATGCCATGCTTACTGCATCAGCAAAGTGGAGATAACTCCAAAGTGATTTTTTAAATAAAGAATTTAATATTTACTGTTTCTGAAAACAATATTGAAGATATCATTCTTAGAGGTTTCAGAACCCTCATGCATACATATTATTTGTCTTTATGTAGATGTTTTAAGAGTGGCATAACTGGGGCCAGGGAGATGGCTCAGTGGAATAAGCACTTCCTTGGCAAGTGCAATGGCCTGAGTTCAATCCTTGGTTCTGCCAAAAAACCAAAGAAAAGAAAAAAAAAAAAAAAGGGTGGCATAACTGTGCCACGATCTAATTGCAGTTGTGGCTTCTGAGTGTGCTTAATTCAAACTTCTCCTGTCTTCATGGATTGCTCAGCTACTGAACCTGAACCTGTACATCAAAGTGCCAAGGAAGCAATGCAAAAATGCTCAGACGGTACCTGCACCAGTCCTCATAGATCACCCATGAAATCATCCAGGGTGGTGCTCAAGTCTCAGATTGTTTTGAGACTTTGGATTGAGCCCTACGGAGACCCTGATATCAGGAGATATAGATTCAATTTCCATACAGGTGCCTGTTTACAATACACACCGTTTGCACTCGTCTTGAGTAGTGGGTAGATGTACCTAACATAGCTTATTTCCTCTGAAATCCTCTCCCATTTCCCTTTTGCTCATTTTTATTCTTCCTACATCATACTCTTAGCTCAGATTAAAGATATTATTTACATTCATTGAAGTTATTAGGTTCCTGTACATGATCTAATCTATATTTTACTTATTTTCCTTCCCCTCCTTATCAGCCCTTATACTTATTCTCTTGGACCCCTTCCCATCTGCAAGAGATCTATCTCCTGTCTCCTTCTATCCATCCATTATTGATTTTTTTGTATTTTTCCTTACTCAAATGAAAGACTACCTGGTATTTAAGCTTGTGTGTCTGATTTATTTCACTCAACATATTTTCTGGGTGCATCCATTTACTACACATGTCTCCAGTCTGTTCTTTATAGCTGAGTAGTATTCCATTGTGTATATAAACATACCACATTGTCTTTCTCTAATCATCCATTGATTGATACACAGGCTGCTTCTAGGATATAGCTATTATGAATTGTGCTGTTATAAATGTTAACATGCATATGTCACTGTAGCATGTTGTCTCAAGCTCCTTGAGGAAGATACTTAGAAGGGTAATAGCTAAACATAAAATTTCTCATTTTAGTGTTTCGAGAAATATCATACTTATTTGCATAATGATTGGACTAGTTTACATTCCCACTGATTATGTATGAGTGTTCTTTTTTTATTACAGCTCCCACAGCCTTTGTTATTTTTAAATTTCTTGATAAAAATCTTTCTTTTTTTTTTCTTTCTTTCTTTCTTTCTTTCTTTCTTTCTTTCTTTCTTTCTTTCTTTCTCTCTTGCAGAGCTAGGGATTGAACTTAGCTCTTGCACTTGCCAGGCAAGCGCTTATTCAACTGAGCTATCACCCCAGCCCCTTTTTGGGTTCTTTTTTTTTTTTTTTTTTTTTTTCTTAAACAAAGCTTGAAATGGGTTTTTTGCTCCTGTTTCTCACAGAGGAGTTCCTTTTTCTCCACAGCCTCTCCAGAATTTGTTATTAGTTGTTTTTTTTTTTTTTTTTTTTTTTTTGAACCCAGTGTTTCTTCTATGAGAAGGAATCTTAGCATCATTTTAATTTGTATTTCTCTGATGGCCAAAGATGTTGAACATTTTTTTCATATGTTTCTAATGGAGATGTACTGATTCCTTTCCTTACTACTAACCAGCAGTCTTATGAAGTTGTCTATTTACTACAGCTATTATGGCATCCCAGGCAATGGCACACCTTCCTACCTTTATAACAGTTTCAAATGCTTGGCTAGGTCTTGCCTTTCTAAGAAATCTTCTTATGTACCATGTCTCTGAGTCTGTTTCCAGACAACAAAGAGATGTTAGGTCCTTCACATCAGTGAAAGCGAACCTCATGATTAAGAATACTCTTAAATCATCATCTTCTGAGACTCAACCTGGGCTCATTCTGGGCCTCTGGTGTGAATTTGAATTCTAGGAAGTGTGCAATCATGAGATAGTTATATAAAATTCATACTAATCTACAAAGCCATTGTCTGTAACAACCTAAGCCATAGCTCAGGTTTTCCTTCCTTGGAGTATGGAGTGAAGGCCAAAGCAGCATCGGGCCATCTCTTGATGGGATCATTAGCTGGTGTTTCTGGATGCTAGCAGTAGAATCCCAAAGGCTCCAGATGCATTTCTCCTATTGCTGTCATAGTGGGGTTAACTGGAGTTTTGCAAACTGATTCATACCAGCGTTTGTTCTTTAGTCCTTGAGATTTTCCATCCCCTTGTAACCTAGCTGAGTTTGTAGTGGAGGAAGTCAGACTCCTTCCCCTTTTAGCCCTGAAATGTAGTCAGGCTGATGAGGTCCCTTCTGCAGCACTGTGATGATGCAGTTATTTTCACATTTCTTTTCATTTTCATGTCATAATGGTTTCTTAATTCATAAGTTTTGATGAATTAGTACTTTGGATGAAGAACTTTTACATGAAGCAGTTTTTCCACGTGTGTCAGAAAGTGGGTTATTCATTATGTTGTGTTCCATTCATTGAATCATAAGGACATCTGAAGCCATTAAGATCATATTTATGTTGTTTATTTTGATATCTTCAGAATCTGGTGCATATTACTCAATACTTCTCTTTTTTGTACTCAATAAATTTTCTTCTTTGAATGATTGGCACACTTATGCTCATTCTTACCTCAGAGACCAATTGCTTTGATATTAGAAGCAGTTTTTCTTTTAATTTTTTTCTTTGCATTCTCAACTGAAATGTGAATTTTGTCCTTTTTTATTCTCCATGGAGAATTGCAGCTTCCCTTTTCTCAGCTCTGTGAAATTTTGCAATAATTATTGAAAAATAAAAATATCACACTGAATTTCTGGGATTCTGATTATTATATCCCTGAGTGTAGATTTATTTTGGGTATGGCTAATAAAATTAAAGATATTAATCTGCCCAGAAACTGAAGTGGCATAGAAATGTTGGAAAATCTGCTGATCCTAAAGATGTTTATCCTTGTCTCTGATCCCCCTTTTCTCAGCTCTTGATGGCAACATGTGAAAAATAGGAAAACATAGGAAAGATTCTCAATTGCTTATCTACTTTCCAGATTCTGCTGATATAACAGCAATAACTTCCATTAACATGTTGGTTTATTTCCAGGAGTTTTCATGAGAAATTGGTGACTCTGCAGCACGGGAACTGGGGGAACAGGAGACAGGAAAACAGGCAGACGGTCAATTTTTATGTGTAATTCTAAGTGTCTTTTCTGTATATATTTAGTTACTTTGCAACAAAATGCAAAGTAAGTTGCTTTAAATATACATATTCCACATGTACTTTCATACCTTTGTGGTTGTTCACACCTGAAAATATCCACTTCTGCAAGAAGTTCCTTTTATCTTTTTAGGTCCTTTTAACCTGTATACATGCGCATGTTATTATTGAAGTGAATTATTAATTTGCTCAACAAATTACTATTAAAGTGAATTAAGAAAGTAGTTTTTCATGTTTCAAAAATCTATTAAATAATTACCCCTTCTTAACTAAGAGTTTCAACTAGCTTAGGTTAACTGAAATGCATTGTCCCCCAGACAGATACTTAAAACACACAACACACACACACACACACACACACACACACACACACCAGCAACAATAAAAAGATTTTGTTAAAATGAATTCTCCAAAGGAAGATTATTTGCTTACTTCTGCACACAAAACTCTGGTACTTTTCTGGGATAGAACTGTTCAGGTTTCCACCTTTCCATCACTGTGGAATGTAGGAGCACTGGAGCACCAAGCCAGGCTACTACCTTGGTCTTCCTGAAAAGTCTTGGGCATTGTGCTTGTCTTCTGCTTCCACTTACTCAGGGCCATAGGACAAGGTGTTGCTCTTTGAATGTCTATTTATTTAGAAATGAGAATACCTATTTCATATGCCTATGATTTATTAAGTTGTAATTAACAAATAAAATTGTATGTAATAAATAATACATATGCACATAAAATATATAAATGTTATATATGCATATATAAATCAAACTAAATAACTTATTTCCCACTCAATGTCTAGGAGATTTTTAACATTGTAGGTCTGTTCTTTAAGCAATTTGTGTATATAACATTTTAGGTCTGTTCTTTAAGCAATTTGCACATGTAAAAGTTATTGTTGTTAACTACAGTCACTATGCTTTACCACAGATCTCCAGAATAAGTTCATCTCATCTAACTGAAACTTCATACTTTTGGCATGTTTCACTTTTAAGTGGAATAAAGCCAGACTCAAATATTGACCAAGAGAGAGGTACCACTTACAAACCTTAAAAAAGTTATTTGATTTTTATGGTGGCAAAATAAGTAATATGAAAGAAAGGGAATTTTCCATGATTTTCTATGATTGAGTGCATGCAAAGACATGTACCCTCTGATGACTGTGAAGCCAGATAACTCGGCATGCTCTAAATCTAATAAACTTGGGGAAAATATTTAATCAATACATTGTGGTTTTACTAAAGGAGACTGAAAATCCTTTAGCTTCAGGCTCAATGCAATCATGCTGACCACAGTTGTGAGAGGTGGCCTCCTGTCTAAGGAGAATGATGACCAACATTGGCCAGGCACATCAATCTAACACTAAATCCATCTATCTGACCAGCCTACTGAAACCATATCAATTGCTCGCATCTGTGTTCCAGACTATGTTACACAGTTACCACAACCATTGTTGAATTCCTATTACTTTGTTTAATGAAATTTTGTATCATTTCTAATGCTTTTTTTTTTACAACTTTTTATTCTTTAACCAGTAAAATATTTTTTTTAAAAAATCATCATTTTCCATGAAACAAAATATCTGAACCCAGTGATTTCAGAAAGCAATGTTTTGTCTTTGAATATTGGTATATTTCAAGTTAAAAAATCAATTCAAGTCATGCTAGAAAATATTCTTATAATATTTTCTGCTAATTTTAGTGAAAATGCAGGTTATTGGGATTTATTGTTTTATTATACCCAATTACTCAGCCCTTTTGTTAAAAAAAATAAGTGTAAGTCTTTACTTGTTGCTGTGTAAATTGCAGTGAGTTTCCTCCGAGGAGGCACTCGGAACTCAGTGATACCACTGCTCTCAGTCCATGTTTCTATCTTAAATTAATACCTAACTGAAAGTTACATATTAGTCACTTTCCATCACCGAGACATATTATCTCTCACCCACGACTTTAAGGGAAAATGTATTTGGCACACAGTTTTCAGTGAGGTCAGTCTGCTTGGCTGGCTCCAAGAAATGGTATGATGGGAGGGCATGGTAGAGGGCAGCTGCTCCCACTTGTGGCACCAGAAGCAGACAGCAGAGGAAGGCACCTGGGACAAGAACACATCCATCCAGGTAGCATTCCCTGTGACTCACTTCCAACCAGGTCCTAACCACAGATCCTGCCACTGAAGTCATCAACAGGCTAATCCACTGATAAGTGAAGTGTCCCATGATTCATTCACCTTCCAGATGTATTGATGCAGTCAGGGTTTGCAAGGGAAAAGATTTAATACATGACACATAATTTATAAGATTATCTTATAATATTCACCCAAAAAGTCAAGTGCAAATGAGTGCAAGAGATCTTTCTAGACACTAGAGACCCTAAGATCTAGTTGAGGTCCTCGATCTGAGGACAATGTTCCACATGAGTCCAGGTGAAGACCTAGGGCCCACAATAATATCTCATGCAAGTCTCTGTCAAGGATCTAAACTAGGAAGACCCAAAGGCCAGTGGTAGAACTAGAAAGTCTGCACCAGTGAGATGAAGGGTCTGTACCAGGAGGCTGAAGAATCTATACTGGATCCAGGAAACAACACTGAAAGTAAGGACCAGAGCTCCCCTGAAAAGAACTGCAGTCATCAGTATTAGCGAGGACCCAAGCTCCTCTGACCAAGAGAATAACTGAGTTCATATCAGAAATGTCAGCGTGCCAAACTGCTCCAGAAGAATCAATAGCACACCATCTTCCTCTCCAGTTCTTCTTTTATGCTGTTGGGAACAATCCTCAGGTGGGCCTTCCACACCCAGTACCATGTTGACTCAGCTCACTGGGTGTTACAAGTTGACCATTAGCTCATTCACCATACACATGAAACTTTTGCGACACATTATAGTTCCAAAGCACAACAAGTAGCATGAGCCATGATTTAATAGTCATTTGTGATTTATGCATTTCATTTTTCCTATATATTTACTAAAAATATATCCTAAAGTGAGGCCACAACCTAATTTTCCATTGTAGTGTAAACAATAAATACTAAAAAAATTATGTAGTTTTTACAATCCAAATACAAGGAAAAGAATAATCTGTACAAATCTTTTTTTTTTTGTATTTTAGTATAAAATCTACAGGGTCTATAGGATCTCACTACTTAGATTGGACTCATAGTGATCTGCCTGTGTTCAACCTCCCAAGAGCTGAGATTATAGGCGTCACACCACCATGCCCAACTGTACAAGTCTTGAAGCTAAAAGTTGATGGATTTTTGAAGCTGTTGGCTGTTAGGGTAAAATGCAATACATATTGGCTTCTATGCTTAGCAAGGACTCTGAACATAGTGAGAAAAATGAATTGTTTCAGGGACTTATGATAACCTAGGTAGATCAAAAGTCTCATTACACATTTCTTTTCCCTTCCCTTCCCTTCCCTTCCCTTCCCTTCCCTTCCCTTCCCTTCCCTTCCCTTCCCTTCCCTTCCCTTCCCTTCCCTTCCCTTTCTCTTTTCTTTTCTTCCCCACTTTTCTTCTCTCCTTTCTATTGCCCTCCCCTTTCCCCTTCCCTTTCTTTCTTCCTTCATCCAGTATATAAGACATTTATGCATCATGGAACTTACTGAAAAAATAATAAAAATATGTATGGCATATATATATTATATTTATATAAACTTTATTGTTATAGAGCTAGATTTTATTACATACTATAGCATGTGTTTATAAATAAATATCATTGTAATTTTCAATATATATAGAATATATAGAAATAAAATCTATATAAATTATATGTAATATATAAAGAGAATATATACTCTCTCTATATATTCTATCTATCTATCCATCTACCCATCTGTCATCTAATCTAATGAAAAATTACTTCAGTTCTGACAGAAAAGGGAATTGGGGCTCAGAGGTGTCCTTACAAAAGTCACAAAAATAATCAGAATATCAACACATTCCATAGCTCCCAGCCATGCAAATTTTTAAATCACTTCTGTTGCTTAATTGCCCTTTAAGTTATATAATGTTTTTAGAACTGCAGAAGGAATACAATAGAGATACATGTAACTCTACAGAGAAGACGGAGCTCCTCAGCCAGAGGGCCCGCAGCCTTCCCCAGAGCTCCATCTGTGAGGTAAGCTGATCTTGAGCGGCGCTGCTCAGGGCCAGCGTCCTGGTGGTACGTCGTGCTCTCTCTGTTTACCTTACACATTGAAGCATTTCAATGTTCCAATGTAATCATGCACATTTCCAGGGCACTATTTAGAAAGTTGAAGACAAAAGTTTCAGCAGGATGAGATTTCCTTTTATTAATATTTTTATTTCTTTTACTTCAAGTAGCAAAACTACTTCATGCTTTTTTCCTTGTAGAAAAACTGAAAAATGTAACAAAGCTGTAAAACTAAAATAAAAACTGCCTTGATTGATGCATTTCTCTTGATGTACTTTATATTTCATTTTAAAAATTGCATTTACCTTTAAAATTGTGTTCCAGGGTTAGTGAAAAGTTTTCCTTGGTAAAATTATTCACTACGTAATTTCTTCCATACTTATTATATAGCTACATCACCTTCGGATACCCTGAATCCAACAGACAACTCTCTACCTTCAACATCACTTACATTCCATATGGAAGATGGTTAAAGAACTAGTTGTAAAAAAAGGCAACAGAAGTAGATTTTGGGATACAGCTGTGAAGGAGGTCATCAGGTTGAAGAAGCTGGAGAAGGTGGAATAGAGTGGGGAGTCAGTGGGGTAGTGATGAAAAGGAATCTTAAAGGATGAGAATGAGCCAGCCATGCAAGGACACGGAGAAAGAATCCTTTGAGGGAAAAGACATAAAAAGTTCTAGGAAAGCGTAATCTATGCAGGGACAGGAAAGAGGCCATTTGTTGGGCTGAACATATGCACCAGGGTGAGCATCACCTGAAGGAAGGAGGACATGAGGAGAATGTAAGTTTCTCTCTTATAGAACAGATTTTACATACTCACATCATTTTTCAGAATAAAGAGAGTCTGTCAAAGTAACCACCTATAATCAATGCTTTAGCAAGTTCCCTTCAGAAACTGTACAGCAAAATGGACCAAGAGAGGATATAACTGAAAACTTCCATTCTACCTACAGATAGTGTCATTATTTATCAAATAAATCCTCATGTATCTCAGAAGCAATGATAATAACACATTTTGCAAAGATTTAGCTAACAGAAAAGAGGAAGTTTCAATTAGGAACTTAGGAGGGAAATAAGTAATAGATCATTTAGTGTTTCAGTTTGATGGTGCCATAATGGAATGCTACTGCCTGGGTAACTTATAAACAGTAAAAGTCTATTTAGTTTCTGCTTCTGAAGGCTGGGAAGCCCAGAATCAGGGTGCTGATATCTGGTGGAGGCTGCATCAGTATCAGATAGTATCATAATACCAGGGCAGCACATGGCAATACAGCACAAGAACGCTCAAGCTCCTATCTTTCTTCTCTCTCTTATTGGACCAGTAATACCATCATGGGAGCCTCATCCTCAGGAACTTACCCAGCTCAGCTGCCTCTCATTGCGATTTCCCTTCATTGCATCTACAGTGGAGAACAAGCATCCAACACTTGAACTTGGTGGACCTATCCATCCAGGCTGCAGCAGGTACTTTGGACAAGATGAAAAGATTTTTTATATATTTAGAAAGAGTATCTACAGAATTTGGTGATGCACTAGATTTGGAATATAAAAACTAATAGTCAAGAATGTTTAGTGTTGTTTGTTTTCTCTAGGCACTACATGAAGGGCATGAGAATGTGTTTCTCACATAGGGAAGACTTGGGGCAGGAGAAGCAATGTGTTATGGTTTAGTTCTAAAGCCAAAATCTCTCGTGTTTGGAGGGTGACTGGAGCAGGTGAGTGCTATGTTCATCAGTAGATTCATCCATGGAGGAGTCCTGACATTGGATGGAGCCCGGTTGGCAGAAGGTCGCTGGGGGCAGGTTCTGGAAATGTGTATCTTATCCCT
Source organism: Octodon degus (assembly GCF_000260255.1). Classification (NCBI taxonomy): domain Eukaryota; kingdom Metazoa; phylum Chordata; class Mammalia; order Rodentia; family Octodontidae; genus Octodon; species Octodon degus. The sequence continues at coordinate 10,020,410 of NW_004524636.1, forward strand.
GTCTCCTGCTTCACAGCTGCTCTGGCATGTGCAACTTTCCTTCCCTCTGTCTCTGCACCATGCGTTTTTGCCTTGAGGTTAAACAGTTTCAGAGGGAACCTTCTTTCTTTAATATGGATGTCTTGTATTTTGTCCCAGTGCTGGGAAAGCCATTAATACAAGTGGTGCAGGAAAATCACAACTTTCACATTGGATTATGAAAGATTATAAAGATAAATTAGTAGAAACACCCATAACCAAGTGTGGGTTCCAGAAAGTAGGTATGGGTTTGAGACAACCGTTTCAAGAAGTGGACATTTAGAGTAGAAATTAATAAACTATGGCATGGAGACTAAATGCAGTCACTGTCTATTTTTGTCTGGTTCTGAAAGTTATGAATTCTTTTTCATGTTTAAATGGTTGGGAAAAAGTCAAAACAAAAACAGTATTTCATGACACATGAAAATTATATGAAACTCAAGTTTTAGTGTCCATAAATAAAGCTTTATTGGAACACGGCCACACTCGTTCATTTATGTGTTATGTATGGTCATTTTCATGCTACAGAGGCAAAGCTGAGTAATTGTGATAGAGACCATATGGCCTGCAAAGCCAAAACTATTTACTACGAGCCCATTTATAGAAAACGTTCGCCTACCACTAATTTAGATGATATTAAACCTATGGGATTGGATGGTAGAAATCCTAGACAGTTTTGCTTTGCCTGCAGCCAGCCCAGATGTCCTGGAGGAATGTGGGAACCTCGTGCAAGGGCCATCCATTCTCTTGCCTGCTGTGAGCCCCACTTGTGGGCTCCTGAAGGCAGGAACAACATCAGAAGAGAATGATGAATTAGAGAAGCCAGACAGGGTTCCTGCATTGCAAGCTCCAAATTAACTGTACAGTGAACAGATTTGCAAAGTTAAAAAAACACATGGGAAAAGAGCCTTCTGTTTATTTTTCCCTCTTATTAATTTACCACAACCACCATCAACTATCCCAGTTTCTGTCTGGGAAGAGAGGCTCACAGGGCCAGCAATCAAAAAGCAGCTGGGAAACCCCAAGAAATTATGACACTCCCATAAAAGAATCAAAGGACAATGTTTTTCAAGCCACTTGAAAAACTGAAGAGTCCATCCTGGTCACGTTATTGTGTTTTTGGCGATGTGTTAACAACTGTAAAGAAGGACTCCAACAGTTATGGACTGAAGTGGAATGTTTTCAATGAAATTCCAGGCTCCTAAAGGACAGGATTCATGGAATCTATTACGGAGGTCTATACTTTGGCATGAGAATAATGCCCATGAAGTATCTTAGCAAAGAACCCAGATGAGATTTTAGTATGATTTCAAATGGATATTTACAGTAGAGCACAGAAAGTATTGTAGTTTAGCTGTGTTTCAGTTTGTATGTAGTGTGTACAAATTCTCAGTCCTGATTATGTAGTTTGTATGTATCTCAGAACCAATGATAATCATTCCTTTAGGAAAAGTTTAGCTAACAGAACTGAGAAGAGGGAATGCTTCAGCAATGTCCTTCAGTGAAATTTGACAATGACCAGCAAGGAAACCACTGAATCTTTAAAACGCAAAACAAAACAAAACAAAACACAACACCCACTTTAATTTTTTCAACAAAACATTTGCGCATTGGTTTTATTTTATTAACGTCTTGAAATATTGACCATGATAGTAGGAAGATGCCATATTCATTCACAGTTTTCCCTAAGAATTTTGCTGCTTCTCATTGTGGTCACCACCCTCCCTCTGCTTGTCACGCATGCTTACAGCAGCATGTCAGCTTTTCTATTTCCTCATCATTTCAGTCCATCCATCTATTTACATACTCCAAGAGTGCCAAAAACTGCAGTGAGAAAAAACCACTATCCAAGCCATTATAGATTGAACCATTATTATTTAAAAATTGGCATTTATGTGTAAGTAGTTCCAGGTGGAAACTTTCGTTACATGCATTAATGTTTCTGGTCTCAAGAAATGTTATTATTAAATAGAATCATGCAATTATTTTGTCATACCACAGATCAAAATATAATGGAATTTACATCATTTGTAGTTATATGCGTAAGTACACACACACTCACAGTATGTGATACCTTGATAATTATGCTTTACAGTGCTTAAGCCTAGTGGTTAATCAATAAATTTCAAAAGTAAGGAATATGGAAATACTCACATATATAAATAAACAATTTGAGCTGTTACTGTCCATGACCACATCTATCTCTGCCCTGCATTCATTTTACTTTATTCTTGTCAATAAATATCTTTGATTGGCATGATATGCATTTTGAGGTAAAATGTGAATACATACAGTATATAATGATCTAATCAGGATAATTAGCATTTCCGTCTACTTACATATTTTTCAATTTTGTGTTTGTGTTGGAAAACTTCAATCTTCTTCCTTCTAGCTAGCTACAAAATATACAGTAAATTGTTGTGAGCCGTGATTGCCCTTGCATGCTGTAGAGGACTGGGACTTATTTGCCCTATGCAGTTGCATCTCTCCAGCATCCACTCTCGTTTTCTTCTGACCTAACCTTTGTACCATGGTGCTGCTCTTCCGTTACACCTACATTTCTAGTCTCCACACATGGTACAGAATGTATAGCATTTTTGTCTTTGGTGCCTGGCCTTTTTCAGTTACTTCAGTGCCCCCCAGTCTCAATTATGTTGCTCTACATGGCCAGGATTTATTCTCATTTGCTGCTGAATGATACACTAATAGCGTATGCCCAAGCAGCACATTTCTCATATATCTGTCTACTGGCAAAATCAATACTAACATTTGTTTGAAATTCCTATGTGCATCACAAATTTCATTAGGTACGAGATTATTTCAGAATAAAATATGGTGTTTAATTGTTCATAATGTACTTTAATATCCAGTTCCTCACTTAGCTCTTTCTACAAACCAAGAGTTTGTCTTCTAAGTCTTGGGAATTGAATCTAGACTCTTCACACTGAGATGTGCCCCATTCTGTTTTCTTTTTGTTGTTGTTGTTTCAAGACAGACTGTTGCTAAGTCACTATGTGACTGAAGCTAGCCTTGAACTTGTGACCCTTCCATGTAAGTCTTTCAGAGATTATGGATGTGTGCCATTATGCCTGACTTACTACGTATTTTTATCTGTGTGTTTTTAAAAAAATCAATCATTTATTTATTTGGTACAGGATCTTGCTACTGGGATTATGTGCATGCATCACCATGCCCGGTTTTGGTGGCTGGCACTGCATGCCCTGGATTCTGGGGTGGGTATACCATGTAGTACCAGGATCGAACCCTGGTCCTTGTAGCTTGTGGCAAGCAGGTGCTTAGGCCAATGAGCTATCTCCCCAGCCCTTTATTTGTGTTTTAAAATAAGAAAATGAATTTCAGAGAAGCTAAATACCTGGCTTAAGATAATCAACAGCCTGCTTAGGCAGAGTACAGTGGCCAGGGTTTGATCCCTGGCCTGCCTTGCCAGCCTACCCCTGGGGCGCGCTGAGTCTGCAATTGAGACTGGACATGGTGGTGCTCACCTGTAATACTAGTGCTTGGGAGGCTGAAAACAGGAGACTCATTACAAGTCTGATCTATGTAGTGAGACTCTGTAGACCCTGTCCTAAATACAGAAAAAGGAAAACAAACAAACAACAAAAAAAAGCTCATCCACAAATCATCACAGGAAGAATCAAATCAAATCTTGCTGACTTCACATTGTCCACTTCTTGTATAGTGGTGCTACCTCTTAACTATTGAACAGCAGACCTTTAGTGAACAGTTCATCTGGTCACACTTAGAGTCTGGCAGCCGTGTCAGTCCAGCATATAGTTTGTCTGTGCCCACGACATCACTTTCTTTTTTCTTTCACAATTTATTCATTTTTCCTTTACTTTTCTATTCTTTTTTTTTTTTTTTTTTTAACTTTTTGCAGAGCTTTATTCCAGAGGGGCTCAGTCCTTCTCAGCAGCTGCCTTCCTCTTGGCGGCCAGCACGTTGCTCAGCTCCTTACGCTTCCTCCCGGAGCGGATATGCATCCCCATCCTTTTCTTGATGAATTTGAGGGCGTGCTTGTCCTTGGAGACCTTGAGCAGCTCCGTGGCGCGCCACTCATAGGGGGCGAAGCCACACACCTCCCGGATCATGTCCCGCATGAACTTGGTGTGTTTGGTGAGGTGTCAGCTATGGTGGCTGTGCCTCCGTTTGCTCACATTCTTAGTCACCTTGTGGCCCTTGTTGAGGCCCACAGCCTTGGGATAGCGGAGGGCCATGGCTGCTGCTCTTCCACAGTTGCTGTGGTGGAAGGACCAGCGCCTTCTTTTCCAATTTAAAAGCTGAAGATGTTTCGGTTGAAAACTCACTGAAATGAGAATGCTTTTTCCCTGTGCTTTGTGTGTGTGTGTGTGTGTGTGTGTGTGTGTGTGTGTTCCTTTTTGTGGTTAGTGTTTAAGTTGTATTATGAGTCCCATAAAGAACTAAAAGGCATACATGTACAAAGGCAACTCATGCTTCCTACAATTAGGAAAAATCACTGTGGGAAGGGATGGAAGTGGAGAAAACTTTGGCACAGTGGAGGACCTAACCTTCATGCCATGAAGGTGTTCTGGGTTTGACGCCCAGTTCTGGCACTCTGTGCCACGTTCTCCTGATCAATGTCAAATAATCACCTGGGGTTGTTCATTGTGGGTTTCTTCCTCATGTCCAAGGGCACAAGGCTGACTGCTCCTGAGTGGCTCTGAGAGGATGAATATAAACCTGATTGAAACTCTGGCCACCACACAATTGCCTGGCAACATTATCCACTCAAAGCCTAGCATAGGTCATTAAGCATCCTCAAAGAGCAGAGTACATGTCTGGGGATCATCTCTCTCTGCTGTTGCTGGGGAGTGAGATTCTTTGTCCCTTAAGAGCTCCCTGACACTTCTCCAGTCACATCCTAAAAGCCTTCCTTGTGTCACTGTGGTGCATCCGGTAGCACAGCTGCGCTCCAATCTTCCTGGCAGATGTCATAATTTACTGTCACCCTCATGCAAGAATGTGGGGCAAGTGGCTCTTGCCAGCTCTGTGATCCATTGCCTGACAAGTCCTGGGTGTCAGGCTTAGGCAGGCTCAGCGGAGGCGGAGGACCATCTACCTGATAGTGCCTGTGATAAAGTGGGCAATTAGATGCACTTGGAAACTCCTGGCTGGAAACAGGCTGTCCTTTAGGAAACCTGACAGCCACATCAGGCTTCAATAAAGCACATGGAAGAGAGTAGAGTCCTCTGAGAACTACCTAGTCCTCCTCGGAAGTCGGGAACATGGGGCTCTGTGGCTCTATCTCTTTGGGAGTCCCTCCCACCTTTTCTCTCTTATTGCCCCCAGACAGGGTAATAAATTCTCATTGGATATGGAAGTAAAAAGAGAGAATTGAAAGTTATAGTTTCAAGGTTTTGATCACTGAACTATGTTTTTCCTTTAGAGTCTGTCTGTCTGTCTGTCTGTCTCTCTCTCTCTCACACACACACACACACACACACACACACACACACACACACATTCCCAGTACTAGCATTTAACTTGGCACATCGGCATATATTTTGTCTCTCGTTGGTGTTTCCTGAGTTTGGTGCCAGCTCGCAAGGGTGATTTGTTTGACGTGGACCCCAAGGCCCCCCTTCATTTCCTTCTCGCTGCATAGCTCCAGCTTTCCAGTGATGAATGAGTCTGGAAGGTGAGCGACAGTTATCTTAAGGGCTCTCAAAAGTGTGTTTTAAGAGCCTGGCCAAAAATCTCCTGCTGCATTAGCTGCAGTTAGATTTCCTGTTGATAACAGCCCATGGAAAATGACCCTTTGCTGTGAGCCTGGGTTCTGTTTATCAGCCAGCCCACAGCATGCGTGTTCTCTCTGTCACCCCATGCATTTGCCATTTCCCTTCAGGCAGAAAAACATTTTACCTATGCGCAGAGGAAGTACGTAGTGGGGCTGCGCCAACCTGGGGCCTCCTTTGGATATAGAAGCTCTCTGAAATTGAAGTCAGGATCAATGTGGAAAAAGTGCTTGCAGACAGTGGAGCAGGAAAGTGGTTCTTCCCCAAGGCTAGTTCCTCCTCTTCCATGGGGTGGAAACAGTAGGAGGAAGGGACAGGGTGTTCCCTATGTGAGTGGAATTCCCCTGAAGTCACAGGAGATGAGCAAGCCTGGCTTTTCCTTTTATATATTTTGTGCTGCACCTAGAATAATAAGCATGAGGAGAGGAGAACGAGGGGCCCACATGAAGGTTTACTCCTCTATGAATAATGATCAGCCTTATGCCAAGCCTTGGGTCATGGAGGGGCATTAGTGGATGCCTTGTTGAGGGTATTGGCTTTTGGTTTGATTGCAAGATGGGTAGAGTGACATCCGGGGACTACAGGGCATGTTCTGGTGTCTTTCTCCCTAGAGACATGGGGAATGGTTGGGTCTTCTCTCCCAAGTTTGATTCTGGACTGAAATAGTCATGTTCCTTTTAATGAATCAAGAGGCATGTTTGAGTTATTACAGGCTAGGATGGGATAAGCTAAAAAAGGAAAATAAATGTTTCAAAACCCCAGAGAAGTCCTAGAAATAGAGGTAGGGAGGCTGTGTGCTCCTCACCCATGTGTACGTCTGTTACCCATGTCATCCTGGTGATGGAGCCAAAATAGACCCAAATTATGTTTTCCCTATGGCTTCATCTTGCTGGGCTTGAAGCCCACCTTGCTCTTTGTCTTAGCAGAGCATACTGTCATGAGCTGTTTGCAAGACTGTATTAAAGGAAGTAACTCTATGTACATGGATATTCATACATGTGTCCCAGGTCCATCATGGAAGAGGCAGTAGAGAGTTTTGCAGAAAGTGTTGGACTATATTCCACAGTATCATTGTGGTCACTGCAATAGATTATTAATAGGAGCCCATCTTTTACCCCCACTCTATCCATGCTGTTTAAATTTTTCCTGTCAAGATCTGGGGTCTTTTACTCCATCCTTTCTTATTAGAAGTCTGAGACTGGATATATAAAGTATGGGAAAGGTTGAGGGACCTGAAATGCCATATCCTTCCCACTGTGAGTTGGACAAGCACTAGCCATTCTTCCTGAATCCAATGTGGTGTAGAAAAAGATGAATGCCCGGATGAACTTGGGACTTGCTGAGGTAACAGGGGAAGTCATGCTGTGTCAATTCTGCCTAAATTCTGAGAGGCCATGTGTGTTTCTGCTTGCTCAGTCAACACTTGGCTGTCACAGCAATGACAACAAGCCCTGAAGAGACTCATAGCAGATGTGGCATCAGAGGCAGAGTCATCTCAACCCAGCAGTCCTAGCAAGGGCCATCCGAAGTCAGCCAACTGGGAAAATGTGTGTTATGGCTTGTGTCTAGTTGTCCCTCCCCCCCATGAAGCCTCATGCAGCCATGGGGCAGGGACTTCTAGAATTTGAGATGAACTGCTGAACCTACTGGGATTATGGATCTTAGTACTGCTGGGATTCTGGGTGCGAATGCTACACCCAGTCTGATGCGGATAGCCTGAATGTAATATAAGAGAGACAGAGAGACAGACTTCTCCCTGTAATCATTGTTGCTGCTATTGCTCTATTTTTCTCATGCTTTCTGATACCACCATGAACTGATGCCCTCTGCCATGAGACAGCCTGCCTTGGAGCCAGCTGCGTATGGACTGAAACCTCCAGTAACTGTGAGCTAAATAAACCTTTCCTTCCTTCATTTTGAGTGTCGGGTATTTTGTCCCATCAACAAGAGAGGAGTAACTGAGACAATGTACCTGGGAAAATGTAAGTGGTCTAAGTGAGCCCAGGCTCCATATTCACCCCAGATACATGCCTCAATAAATCTTACTGCTTTGATCCAGAGTTTGGGGTGGCTTTCTACATAACACTGTCACAGCAAACTATACGCTGATATGATTGTCTTCTACTTAATGTTCTATTCCCAGGTCTCTGTTCTTTGGTGACTTATTCTCTTATTTGTGAGTGAGCTGTCTTGTATCTTTTACTCATTCAAGTTTGCAGTCCTTTTGCTTTACTTTATCTCTCTCTTTCCTCATATGTGTGATTTCTTGGCAGGACTCACTGTTTTTCTTCAGTACTCTTAAATACACACCTGACAGCCTAGAACATTAGTTGGTACCTTTTCCTGTCTTCAAGGCTATAGTTTCCATTCTGAATGCTTTCTGAGATTTGAGGAAAAGAAGTGACAAAAAATGAACACACTTGTGATGGAGCAGGTGATACTTAGTGTGATCGAGAAGAATCAAGCAATGGGTATTGTACATCCGGGGGCAGGGTGCTGCTGTCCTTTAAGGGATCAGTGGACAAAGGCTCTTGGAGAAGGAGATGTTTGGGCAATGTCTGAGTACATTCATCTTTTTCTACATCACATTGGATTCAGGAAGAATGGCTAGTGCTTGTCCAACTCACAGTGGGAAGGATATGGAATTTCAGGTCCCTCAACCTTTCCCATACTTTATATATCTAGGCTCAGACTTTTAATAAGAAGCTGCAGAATCCAAAGTCTAGAGTGCTGGAATCTCACATGCATCCTGATCAAGGTCACTGGTTTTCTCTGGGATATATTTTCCTTATCTGTCAAATACAGATTTGAAATTTTTTTCACTCTAAAGAAACAACCATGTCTGATTTTCTGTAGTTCTATGCTATGAGATTGTGTGACTGGTGATACACTGGCCTTGCAGGAGAAAGAAAAGAAGAAATAATAATAACAGTTGCTTCCCCATATCCTCTTCCAATTTTCATGACAAAGAAAGAAGTGGACACTCTAGGAACTTGAGCGATAGCTTCTCTTGCATCAAGTCTTCCTACCTTCCTGCCTTCTCTCCTAAATTCAGAAGGAGCCACACCCAATCCCAATATCCAAGGATGATGTAAGACTTGAACATCAAAATTAGTACACTGTTCCAAATTGCAGGGCTCTTATGTTTCCAAGGTTGAGAACACTCCTTGTGGTCCTTTGGTTGAGAAGGCATCTAGAGTGACATGCCATCCATTCTTCACCCAACCAGGGTCTCATCAGAATGTGCAGAAGGTCAAGAAAAATCATGGTGAATCTTGGCACCACATACAGAATTAAGCTCTGATGTTTATGAAGAGTGGCCAGACTGTCACCCCATAACCTTCCTGCCTGGTAGAACTTGAATTGGATGATGAGCATGCAGCTAACAAGGGCTGTCCTAAGCTTAATAAAGGAAGTGCATGACATGAAAAGGCAAGGGTGGAGGGGTTGGCAAAAAAGGTTGAAGCCAAGAGTGGGAGGGCATGCCTGGAGAGGAATGGAAAGGCACTGATAGAAAAGCCTACCTACTCGGGGGTGGCACAGTGCACTTGCTCCATGTTTGACACTGGTGCTGTAACTGTTTGAACATGCAGAAGGCAGGATCTTCATAGAAAATGTCTTTCAAAAGACAGGTAAAGGTGGAAGCAGGGCTACTGGAGCCCGGGAGGGCAGCAGAACATCCTGAATGTGTATTGCATAGCTTCACAAGGGGAAGGCAATGAAAAAATATGATTTTTACAATGAAAAAGAGAGAAAAAAGAAAGAATAATTTGTGACATATACTCAGCTAGAGAGGGAGGGAAGAGGGGAAAGAGAAGGCAAAAGAAGTACAGAGAAAGAGAACAGACTACTAACTACTGTGAATCAATGATTCTGTTTATATTTTACTGTTGAGCAAGGCTGCTTTTCTACAATTACTAAATGCTCACCATGAAATATTTCACTGTATTTCTCTTATTGTCTGGAAAATACTTCTTATCTCTTATTTCTACCACTTTTTTATAGTGCCATGGTCTTGATGGAAGTTCTGGAGTTGTATGTTTTGGGTCCACACCTCGGGTCCTTCGACTTCCGAACTTTTATCTGGATAATTTAACTCCATATAACTTGATTTTCTTTCTGTAAAATAATAATAGTGAGAATTTACACCTTGTACGATTGCTATAAAGACCATAGAAGAATGCATTTGACACTGGGTGGGTGTGGTGGCTCACACCAATAATCCCAGCACTGAGGAGCCTGGTGCAGGAGGACTGCTGTGAACTCAAGGCTAATTATGAGGTCTGATTTTCAAATTAATATGAAGAAAAAAATGAAATAAAATTGAAATATGGAAAAAGGAAAGTAAAAGATATAGTAGTGATAGGAAAGGGAAAACAAAAATAAGATGGCATATATTAAACACATGTTCATTGCTTATACTTTAAAAATAAATGCTAAAAAGTATACTAGAGTATAAATTAAAGAAAATTTATGGAGAGGGAGCATACACACATGGTGTATAAGAATGAGAACTCCTGAAGTTGTTCGCCTCCAAGTGCTCCTGTATCCATTTACAGAAAAGATGAAAGTGAAAGGATGGAAATATTTATACTATGAAAGCATGAAATAAAGGAAAACTGGAAGGCAATAGTGATATTAAATACAGAGGGCTTAAGGCAGGAGACATAACGAGAAGTCAAAGAGCAATGAAAACAACTTCTAGTCACAGGAAGAGGCAATGAATTCAAGTATCTATGTATTCAATAATAAAGACAAAGCAAAAAGTCAGAAATTGATAAATCCATAGAAAGACATGGATAATATAAGACAATAAGAATAAACGAAGATATTAGCAAAATGATACTTGACACACTTCTCTTAGGGACTGAGAGAACAAAATATCTCTCCCCCACAAAAAAAACTTAAGGAATTTTATCATCTTTCTGTAATTGGTAAAATTATAGGAGAAAACAGAAGAATAACTAAAGAAAGGAAGGAAAGGAGGAAGGGAGGAAGGGAGGAAGGAAGGGGAAAAGAACAAAGACTGGAAATTCAAAGTAGGCATTCATTACAAAGAGTTCATATATATTCATAAAGTACAATAAAATAATGAAAATGATTACAGGTTAGAGAACATTAGTGTGGCCAAAGCTTGGGCCCTTGAAAGGATAAGTAAATGTTAAAGACATCCTGCTAACTAATAAAAAAAGCAAGTATAAAAAATCAACATCCAAAAAATATACAGTCATCACATTAATAGAGATATTATTCAAATATAGTGACCATTTATGTGAACAAAGTGAAAATTTTAGATCAAATTTTAAAACTTTTTGAAAACGTACTCTTCATGGAAACTTAGAGTGACTCACACTTTTAGAAGACATTGTGAAAGATCTTCAAAACATTCATACACTTTTATCTAGCATTTTAAATTCCAAATTTTTCTATGCAACAATGCCTAGCATCAAACAATAACAAGTACAAGCATATTTTTGCAGCACAAATTCTACAGAGGTATTCAGATAAAGATAAAAATTTGCTAAATCAAATATGAAACTTTCTGAACAGCAGAGGAGATAATCAAGTGGTTCAAACATCATTTTTTTAGTTTTTCCAACTTTCTCATCAAGAAATGGAAAAATTTTCTACATTTTGCTGTGCATTATATTTGGATACACCTATTAATGTCCTACAACACAGGCTTTAGTTCAATTAATCATGGCAACATAACATGAAATATTGTGGTCTTTAGAAGGGACCATATAAATATAGTATCTTTATATTTTGAGGAGATTCACACATAAGCGTAATTTCTCATGATTGTCTGAGAGGCAAATCCAGAACTAATAAGGAATAAAAGACACCATCAGGGTAAGCTGACAAAGCATAATAAGCCAGTATATCAGATAAAAGTTCAAAGAGAAAATCCAGCTTTGTAGAGAAACAGGGTGAATAACAGCAAAACTAAGAAGTGACCAGTCCAATGCTTACAATAGGGCTTCGTATTTCAGCAGACAGAATTATTGCTACCCTGGGGACTCATGAACAGAAGTCCATCTGTGATCAATGTGACTCAATTACAACTTCCACTGGATTTGGTGGTGTGGGTACAGTCTGTATCCCTTATTTATCATCTTTGTCAGTCCTGTATTCACCATTTCATACAAACACAATGACCTTCCAATTATTGTGCATTTTATAATCAATAGGCATACTTGATGTTGTGTATCTTTTCATTATTACTAAATTAAGGTGATCTCTCAAAATTTACAATGATTTGAGCTTCACAGAAACATCACCATGCCTACATTCTCTGGGGAAGCTAGGAACTAGGCTTGTGGGTAAAACCTAGCCTTAAGATAACTCAGAGGGACTTAGGGTCATTGGAAAGAAAAAGTCCAGAACTCACATTATTCCACCATAAAGAGAGTGAGGAAGATGGTTTCTAGTCCTCAACAGCTGTGCCCTACCCTGAGAGAAAGGCTAACTAAGTACAGGGACACCCTGGACAGACGTTGGGGCCTAACACCACATGCCCGCCTGCTCACGCCCTCTGTTGGTGGTAGGCACCCTTGGTGATGCCAGTCTCCCACAGTTTTACTTTTGTTTTTCAAAGTGCGTAGACTGGAAGGCAGAAAATTGTGGCTTCTCATTGCCAACTTCTGTGGCAGATAATGTGCTCTAAGAATTTAGAGAAGTGAGATTGAAAAGGCCTAGGGAAGAATCGGTGAGGGAGCACTGGGGCTTAAAGCATTTCAATAGTAAAAAGAGGGCTGCAGGGGAGATAATGAACATGAAACTCCAGAGAGAAGGGGAGGAGGGCAAGGTGCAGTTTGAGCACAGTGCCTTGCTGGACATGCTTCCTGACTCTGCCCTGCAAGCCCTTTTTTTGGGTAAACTTGTGTTAATTTGCCATTCACAAGCATCTACTTGCAAATGATTGAAATGTGACATATACTTCTCCAGCATTTCCCTGTTGCCACAGAACCGGTGCTTTTGTCTCTCTGAGAATTTTCTGTCAAAGCTGGAGTGTGACGCCAATGTATCTCAACCAGAGAGGCCCATTCCTCATCTCACAAAGCTCGTGCCAGAAAACAACTCCTGCTGGCTCACAGAGCTGTTCTGGAACAAATAGGCTTCTGCGTGCCTGGAGCAGGATGCGCACGGGACACTGCGCATGTCTCCCTCCCTGTGCTCGCGGGGCAGCCTGGGAGGAGGCTCTGTTCCCCCAGGGGAAGAATCCCACACACTAAGTATAATTTCCAGGCATGTTGAGTAATGGGGCAAAATTAAGTTGGACTCTCCTTCTATCTTAAATCTAATTAATCTTCCTCTACCATGCATTCACTCCCCTGAAATATGGCATTAAAATTCCAGCACTTAAGCTTGCACTTTCCAGCAGCTTTCCACAAGCAGTGGTAACCTGATCTACCAGCTCCCAAAATCCTAATATGGAATAATTTAGAAAAGTGTGAGGATGGCTTCTCAGCAAATGAATAGCAAGACCACGAACTGAGGCATTTTAGGTTCCAACAGTAGAAAAGCAGCACCTTAGAGATATGATCACTTTGTTGTTGTTGTTGTTGTTGTTGTTGTTGTTGTTGTTATAGGGTATGTTGAATTAAGCCTAAGAAATCATCTATTGTGTTAGTTGTTAGTGGAGTTATGGGCTCCAGGAGCACATTCCTTGGGGATGATTTGAGGAAACAGAGCTGCTTAAACTAGTCCATAACTATTGGTAATTCAAATTTAATTCCAATTTGTTCTGGCTTCTGTTTTTCAAACATGTAAGAGTCAGATCTGTTGCTGTGCTGGGAAAAGAAAAATGTTTACTTCAGAATCAAGATAAAAGTCATTCACATCCTGATTTCAGTATAGATCACAGCTTCAGGATGAAGGTGCCCAGGATTAAATTAGTTGAATGAGACTATATTTTGAAGTCCTCTTCAAAAATGAATTACTACTAGGCTGCTCTCTGCCATGAGAGAAGAAATAGTAGACAAAACTGCTCTTGTACTTACTTGTTTTGTCCATACCAAGAGTATGGAGAACAACTTGCCTTAAAAGGAAAAGACTGCAAAATAATCTAGCATGTTGAAACATTTAGGAAAACACCACAAATATTTATGTCTATATGCTATTTATGAGTTTCTTTACATATACGTGTACCTATGAAAATGACAGTTGAAGCAGAGAGATTCTTACATGTTATAGAGCTTAATCTACCACCCACTTTATCTGGACAGGATGGATGATGACCAATAATACCCTTCAGCTTGAGATTGCATGATTAGTTCAGCAAAGTGGAGGACACAAAATCATGCTTTTTTTCTCTTCTTGAAGGTCATATGTGTAGGAGTGTTAGATTTCATAGACAAATGATTACAATAAGATGACTGGGGATATTCAGGTATACTTTGAAAGGACAGGAAAATTTTTCTTACTTTTTCATATTATAGTATTCACTTCATTGCTTCTATAATGAAAGATCTGTAGGCTTTGAGAAGGAAGGAAAGAAAAATGAATGAAAGAAGAGAAGAAAAAAGAAGGAAGGAAAAAAGGAAAGGGTGGGTGGAGGAGAGGGAAGAAGGAAGGAATAAACTAAAATTAACTACTTGAACACATGAATCAAAATACATAAGCTCAGCAGATTATATACTCTCTATTAAAGCTACTCAGTGCTGTCATTTTAGAAAGAAAGCTGCTATAAAGTATAAACAAATGAGTGTGGCCGTGTTCCAATAAAACATTATTTACAAAACAATCTGTGGGCTGAATTTATCCCATGAGCTATTTTTTGTTAATAGCTGATATAAAGTATCAAGGACAATCCTTTATTCTCAAAATAACTGATTAACTTTCAGGTATTTAAGTAATTTGCAGGGCCGCATTAAAGGATTAGCTTGGGGGAAACACAACTTAAAATTTGCTGTGCTAATAAGTCATCAAAGCACAGTCGGAAAACCCAAGCCCCTAGACACTTAGACGTTCTCCTTGTCACTAACTTCTCTTTGGCCATGCTGTGTTTTTGTGCTCTTCCCATTTCCAGGCTAAGAAGAAGAAGAGGGGGAGATGGCATAAGAGGACACTTAATGTGACTGCAGGCAGCACAAATATTCTATCTGTTAGTCACGTCAGATATCTACTGCAGTGAATACAGCATTCATTGATGTATTCAGAGATGGCCTGGGTAAGGTCCAGAGAGTCTGCTAGGGGAAAGAAAGCTGAAGGCAAGGAAGGCCTGTGTCAATTGTCCCCTAGTTATGAGCCTGAGAAATAATAGCTATGAATCAGCTTGTCTGCAGTTCTACTGTCTGCATTTGCAACAGTAAGGACGATAATATTTTAAAAAGTGTTTAGGAGTGAAATGAGTCTTAACCACTAGAGAAGAATCACAGTCTACAGCTACATGGCCTAGAGGCTTAATGATGATTCATTGTAAAATTAGACCAATTAAGTACTCCCCTCATACTTTCTTGAGTAAGATAGATAAGATCACTGGTTTCCTTTGACTCATGGAATCTTAAAATAAAGAGGATTTCAAGGATTTGATGGTCACGGGGTCATAGAATAGGAGAAATTTATGGTGTTGGGTTTGAGAACTGGTCAACCTTTTATTTATAGTTGAGGAAACTGAGGCCTAGTGGTATAAATGATATACAGTGATTTCAAAAGCAGTGGGTGGCAATGGTGGAGTTGAACTAGCACTCTTGGGTTTGGGTTGATAGCCTAATCAATGCATTCATCAAGACAATTACTATTCACTCTAGCAATGTAGTTTACACATTCAGTCCCAAAGTGAATTGATTAGAGAACAGCCTTAGTTCCTTGTGAGGTTTAGAGATTAGAGTTCTCTAGAACCTAAGTCAGCATCAGCAGATTACTATTTCTACCCTATATCCTTGTGGTTGTTCTTGACTCCACCCACTTGCAGTTTTCAGATGAGGAAACTGAGACACAAAGAATCTAAGTGGATGGCTCCAGGCTTATAAATATATCAGAATCACCAAGCGATACCTTAAAAATTTCAAAGCCCAGGTCACATCTGTACCAACAAATCCCAATACAGAGTATGGACACTATATATTCTGAAATTTCCTAGATTATTTTATTTTATTTTGTTTTGTCTTGTTTTATTTCATTTTATTTTATTTTATTTTATTGTACTGGGAATCAAACTCAGGACCTTGCCCTTATTTTGAAGGCGTTGTGCCACTGAGCCGTATCCCTGGCATTCTTAGATAATTTTAATGTGCACAAAAAATTGGGGAACCACTGGGCAAGGTGATCTGTCCTCACACTATAACTCATGTAGGAAGCCCAGTCATCCATCATTAGGGAAAAGTGATTTACAGACACCAGAAGAAGTGAAGTGACTTTTCTTAAAAGGAGGCTTCCAACATATATATATATATATATATATATATATATATATATATATATATATCCACATCACAGAGTGGTTCTGAAGAACAAATGTAGTAATATAGCGCAACGTGCTCTAAACATTTAAAGGAGTTATGTGTTATATATTTATTTTATAAATCATTCCAACCGAGTTAACTGTAAATACTGTTGGGTATATTTCTCAATTATTCAGAAACTGAAGAATAAGAAATTTTCCAAAACATGTAAGTTTTTAAAGGCAATTTGAGATTAATTAATGCTTTGTCCTGAGATTACTAGATTGTACACTGTCTCTGATGCTATTTTCACGGGAGTCTACCTGCTGTCATTCCCTAACTCAGTAGTTCCCTGCTCTGTATTTTTGAAAGCTTTAGTGTAAACACTGTTTAAAGATGGTAGCAGGAATCTGGGTTCATCAACCCTTTATACAAAGCTGACTTTGTTTTCTTTTTACTTCATTCCTACTTTATTTTCCTGTATTTTTTGCTTGTTTGTTTGGTTGTTTGGTTGGTTGGTTGGTTGGTTGGTTGGTTGGTTGGTTGGTTGGTGTTCTCTTGTGCTGGGTACCTAATCTGTGTCTTTGTACACGCTAGACAAGAATTCTACCTCTAAGCCCTAATTCTCAATGTAATTTATCTGTGCATCCTTAAAAGATAAAACTTAAAAATAACCTTAGAAATGGGTGTTTATTCTAGATTTAAAATTGCAAAATACACTTTGGGTGCATTCAATCAACAGAGATGCAAGATACATCGTAGTTGAGATGCCTCCTCTAACTTGGCATTTCCACATGAAAAGCATGGTATTATCTTCCATTTAAACACTATATTTTTTTTCTTGATTCCTCTTTATCAAATCTTTCCTTCCCAATCACAGTTAGCAAATAGATGGCTTTGGACAATAAACTGATAACTGGTACTATGCTACATCACAAATTAGAATGAAATGTCAGGTGTATTTTTAAGAGTATAATTTCCCAATTGAGTTCCTGTGTCTTTTGGAATTGTCCACTTGTTGCAAGCCAGGATCAGGTCTCTGGGCTTTGCTCCTCTGGATTATTTCAATTTCTATTGCTCCACATTCAGCTATAGCTCACACCCTTGAGGCTCTTCCTCCACCCACTGTGGAAGTGAGGCTGAGCAATTTCTATTGCTCCACATTCAGCTATAGCTCACCCCCACATGAGAGCTCTTCATATACAACCAATCCCAACTGAACATCTCAACAGTCACATGTGTCCCTGTTCCAAAGGTCTCAAAGCTTCAATTACCCTGTGAGCAACTTCTTGTCTAATTGTGTTTTATCAGGATAATTTTAGAGTTTAGGGGAGATTATGGGAGGGCCTCAGTATATACACTCCTGTTTGAAATCTAAATAAAATAAAATAATCTTCCAAGTCCTTACTCTGCTAGTTATGTTCAAAAACATGCTTTCTGTGGGAAATTATTTTGCAGGATTTAAGAAAGAAAAGCCAGGGCATACTTATTCTGAAAAATCAAAGAACTGGGATCTATAAGGAATAAGTTGATAGCTTTCTCAGAAAAATCTCAAAACACTGATAATTCTTTTACTGCCCTAGGGTGTCAGCCTTAACTAAACAAACAGACCATAATACTCCTCTGAGATGGTAAAAGCACTGTCTGAAAACTCTGTAAAAGTCATCATTCTTGGACACTCTAAAGAGGAGAGTCTTTTAAATTAAGAGAAGCTGAGTGGGGAATATGTGCTGAGCATCAGAACAGAAAAGGACTGACAGTATATCCATCTCTACCCCCTCAAAGTCTTGTCTTTGCTTTTATGAGTCTTTGTGAATGTCGTATTTATCAAACTCCCAGGACATCTAGGTGGCCGATGGCTATTTTCACCTATGGCCAGAGGACATTGATCTTGGCAAACATATGTTGTCAGATGCCTCAACTTCTGGAGCACCATTCCTAGGATCAAGCTGACAAAAAGTTAGCGACCATAGTGTACCCTATTGGGTGAGGGTGGGAAAGATAGGAAGAAGAGAGTGATAGTGAGACTCCTCACACACGAAAGATGAAGGAATTTTCAAGAGATACTTGTATCAACACAATAGAATATCATGATGGGTTTTTTTGTTTGGTTTTGCTTATTTGTCTTTTGGTTTTGCATGTAGAATAAAACCCAGGACACTGAAGTTGCCCTGAAGGCGCCGGAGCACTGAGCTACATCCCCGGCCCCTTGCGATCTGCTCTTGCTGGATCATCACTAGGATGACAGAAAAGTTCTTTACTGACTCAACCTTTGTTTGTTCCTTCTTATGGAGCACAGTTCTTCTCTTATCAACCCCAGCTTTTGGGTTTCTGGAGTAGTCATTTCTTGGCTTGTTATTCCTCAATACAACAAAAAGAAGTTGCAAGTTTCCTAGATGCCGGGCAAATATCTTAAGCCATTTTCTTCTGTGAGTATGGAAACTGAAACCAAGTGACTGAGGACATGGACTATTCATAGCATTATTAACAGATTCCTCCTTGAAATTTCTGACTCTTCACTTTCACCCAGGGTGGTGGCATTTTCTTTCTGTCTGTTCTGGTGTCCGTGTTTCAGATGTAGGTATGTGAATTCCTGTATGTGTGTCTTCCTTGCTTATTTGTCTAGAAGTTTCATTTCCTTTCATCATCTGTAGCAGGAGTACCGATGCTGTAGAGATTCCAGGAAGAAAAGAATCATACCAGGGTAAACAAAGCGGGGACAGTGACCCTACTTCTCATTGCAGAATAGACACTGGACACTGTTGTCTAATAGTTCTATGCTATAGAGTCATAACTTATTCCTATTTTTTAAAAAATATTTTCCTTGTTGGGCCCTGGCAATACAGAGACCCTCCTAGCATATACATATTAATAAATAAATCCCACTTCACCCCATTATCTCATATCTAGCTATTCTTCTTAGTTAAACCTCATCCTATCCATTGCCTCCTTTCTCTGTGGGGAAACCTCCTATAGCTATTATAAAAGGCACAGCACCTAAAAACTGGCATTACTGGGAAGCTGAGCTCCTTTAACAAGTCCTCCTATTTTGAGAGGAAGTACTTCCTTCAAACTTTTGAAAGAGAGTTTTTATGTAAGATAGGAAACCCTGATCCACATGTATCCTCACCTGCCTTGATCACAGATTCCTAAAATGTGAAATTTGCGTTGTGAAACTCTGCATGGCAGGGCACACAGTTATTAAAAACAATTTTGGTTTCTTGCTAGGGTCTAAGGATTTGAGAAGTATGAATTTGTTCATTTATGCAGCAATTCAAAGATTGATGTCGTGGACACCAGGCACAGCATACAAAGCTCAACTCTGCCTATAAATTAGCAGAGAGTGCTCAGCCTAGGAGTCTGGAAACAGTCTAACCGACACGCCTGGGATCAGAAGGAGCTGAGTTCACTTTCCCAAACTCTGCTATTTAATTAATGTAGAACTATAAGCCATGGGATCTAGATTAACTTCTCTAGATCTCTGTTTCCTCACTGAGAAAGTGAGAAGGGGGAAGACCCTGCCGAGTAGGGGATGGAGTAGAATCAAGATGACACAGGATGAAGAGGGTTTGTGGAAGGAGTGAGGTACTCAGCAGGAGTTAGAGCCTTCTCCTTCCCGTGCTTAGCCTTTCTCTTCTCCGAGGCATAATTCTTCCTACCTCTTCACCTGACCTTATTTTGTTCAATAACAGCAACCAGTACAGAAGCAAGACCTGCTGGTCTCCCCGCTCCTTGCATATTGATTTAAAAGAGCTCTGTATCCATGAAAAGAACAGGGTGCTAGCCCAGCCCAGCCTGAGTTTACTGCTGACTGCTCCCTGTAATTTAAAGGGTTAATTTGCTTTTATGTTGCTCCCACTGGGAAGCACTGTTATTATGGGATGCAGGTTCCCACAAAAAACACAGAGAAATGTTTTTTTCAAAGCAGAACCTGGCAAGACCATAGTTAATTTGCATGAGAGCCAAGAGAGCAAAACTCTGGGCAAGTCTTTGAAAATTCACTTGGGACACGTTATGTCAGAGAGACGGTGCTCAGCAGACAGGAATCCCATACCTTGAGTTCACTTTCCCATGAAAGCCGCTGGAGGACCACAGGAAACACAAGGCATTGTACCTTTACTCCACCCTCCCTCCCACTCCTGTCTGCAACCTGACAAATTCTAGTGTTTTGAAAGAACTTGCTTTTTTTTCCTTAAGAGATTTCTTTTTTAAAAATTCATTTCAATGAGAAAAATAAAATAAAATAGCAATAAAAAGAACTTGTTTTAACTCTTTGCTACTCAGAATATGGTCCAGGAGATAGCACCTTCAACCTCCCTTGAGGGTTTGTTAGACTCCCAGACCTACTGAGTCAGAGGGCATCTTTCCAAGTCCCACAGGCACTCAGAGGCACCCTGGGGGCTTAGAAGCAGCTCTTTAACTGGCAGTGTGGGAAGAAGACCCGTATACAGCTACATTTGCTAATCTTCAGAGTGCTGATCAAAGCCCTACTGATTGGCTTTTTAATTTTTATTTTCCTGTATAAAATTTTTTGATGTAAAGAAGAGTGTGCTGCACAGCCCTCTCAGGTGGCATATTTAGTTTTCACCTTTATGCATTCTCATAGGTCCCTCTGGAAACCACTAAGTGCATGCAGTGGTGTTTGTGGCTTCAGAATGTCATTGTCTAATCAGGATTATGTTACCTTGGGCCACGAGCAACACAGCGCGGCTCTGAGAACTGTACTTCATTTTGTTTTGCAGAAACAGTTTTATCTTCTGGGTAAAGTTGTATAAAGTTTTTTTTTTTCCTGATTTCAGTCACATCCAGGAAAGTAAAGGATGGAAAACGATTCACACAAAATGTCAAGACTATAACTGAAGTTTGAGATACTTTGCGAAACTCTAAGATTTTTGTTTTTCATTTTGGCTAGTTGTTTCTAATGCTAAGACAAGACTAGATAAAAAATATTGATTATACAAAATATGCAGGTAAGGTCCAAGTGTAATTATACATGAAGTTCAGTCATATCATGAATGCATGGATTTCTCACTTGTCTGTGAGCATCGTTTATTAGCAAATAGCCGTTAAGTACTGTGATACGCGAGCACAGATTTTATTAGAAAGCCTCTTGGGAAATATGCAATGAAGCTATTCCTGCTTCTAGGTGCCTGCTGTGTCTGGAGAGGGTCAATGTGTTTATGGTTCTCTAGGCAGCACATCCCCACAGAGTGAGCCCGAAGTAAGGAGGAAGCATGTGGGAACGTTGAATTCTGCTCACAATCACTGATGGCATCATCAGAGGAGTTGCTAAGCAGAGACTTTGTCAGCTGCCTCTGCCTTTCTGACCCTACATCCCATGTGCTACAAATCCTACCTGTTTCTCTTCACCCAGGAGAAAGGAGGTAGGCAGTCTTCTGATTGGACTTGGGGTAAAAGCATTTTGTTCATGAAAAATGGGAGAAGCAAGTTGGTGGGCACAGGCTGGCCCTGTGACAGGTAGTCTTTTCACACTGTGGCCTAATGTGGCCTGGTATGCTTTGAAGGCCTCCGATGGTGGTGGTCTTGACATGTCTTTCAGTGGACACTGATTTTTATCACCAATCCATAACAAACTATTTTGCTGACAGAAGAGGAGGGAGGAGAAGGGGAAAGGAGTGAGTGGAAAGCTGATAAGAGTCTACATTTAGACAGGATTTTAAAAGATCAATATAAGTCTGCTCCAGGGCCTTATGGGAAGCTAGCTGAGGGTCTCAGCATCCTCCTGGTGCTGAAGGTCCTGGGGGCTTTTGTTGTGCTCCAGAGCTCCTGGTTGATAAAGTTGTCACAGATTGGAAGTAAGCACATTGTATCCGATGTTTATGTCCATTTATGTGTGTACAGACAATTGCAAAACTCATGAAACTGTGCTGTCTTTAGATAAATGCATTTTGATTTATGTTGCTCAATAAATGAAATAACTCACTTAAATACCCTAACTGCATATAAGTGCAGGGAAGGAAGGAATTTGTGTGAGAAAGTGATTGGTTTGCTTCAAAGGGGTGGGAACATGGGGTCGTTCTCCCCATTTCTTCTTGGAAACAAAAAGGCCAGGCAATCTGAGGTCCGCGGTCCCTGGCTAGGGAAGGAGGGGTGCTGTTCATTGGGGCCAGACCATTGCTGGCAGCCTCTGCTTCTTGACCTGGAGGTGGCTCCCCAGATGTCAGCTTCATGACATATCACCAAGCTGTTTGTCATTGTTTTCTGTATGTGGGTTACATTTCACCATAAACTTTTTCAAACTTCTGTACCACACAGAACACCAAAGATCTCACGTATAAAAACACATGGTTACAGATTAAATAAAAGGTTATGCATTCAAAACATTCCTAGATCTAGTTTTCTGCATAAATTAAAATATAAAAGAAAAAGAACATGTCCCCAACTCTCCCCTGCCCTCGGCTTTCTGCCTTACTGATTGTTTCTAAGAGAACCAAAGAAATTCATCAGTCACCCAGAGAGTGAGTAGAACATAATTAAAAGCTCCTACATCTGGGGCGATTTCCTAGCCCAAGCCCCACTAATCACACAGTCTTTTTTGTCTTTTCTTGGAAAGGGAAGCCAACAATTATTTTCTCAGATGCCTGTAGGCAAGGCTGACATTCTTCAGGGCCTTTGCACTTGCTGTGGCCCCAGCCTGATGTCTGGTTTTTCCACAGAACACTGTGGAGCTTATTTCCTCATGGGCTTCAGGACACTACACTCACACTTGCTCAGTGGTGAGATCCACAGTGAATGTCACAACTCCTCTGATATTTCCTAACTCCTTTCTTGATGTTGTCTTTTTGTTTGTTTGTTTATTAGTACTTGCTTGCAGTAAATAATGATTAATGTATCATAACGAGCTTGTGCATGGATGCAACACCTCTTAATTCTTCTTTCCATCCCCTCCCTGTGCCTCATCTCTTGTTCCCTTTCCCATTTGAGAAAGCTCTCCTTACTTCTTCTTGCCTGTCATTTATTTTGCACTTTACGTTCTGGTTACCAAACTGAGTGGGATTTATCTTCTGACGTCCTATGAATTATGATTCATTTTCCCTTCTCTTTCTTGCCTTTGTCTCTGTTGTCCTTTCTCCTCAGGTTTTGCTAAAAATTGTTTATTGTTTTCATTCCCTGCATCTCCAGTACTTCTGGGGCATACAACAATGTATGCCCTTGGTAGGTGCCCATTAGACTTTGGGTAGATGCCAGCAACTAAATAGGAAAGCATAGAAGTTGAGGCTGATATTAAGAGGACAGTGTTTGATCTAATAAATTCCTTGTTTGTACATGACTTTTGTGGTTAAGTAATCTATTTTATCGCATTCCATTATGTCTTACTCTTTTTTATTTTTATGTATTTATTTATTTTTTCATAGTTTTATTGAGAAACAAACAGCAATGAGACAGTTTCAAATCAAATTGGTAGGACAGTTTCAATAGTTAACACATTGCATACTCTCTTCCTAGTGGTTATTTGCTGTACAAGATGCAGACATGATATCCTATTTACAAACACTATTAGAACAAATCCCTCTATTCATTAAGAGAATGTAACTATATATCTATCTTAACCACTTCGAATACACAGATACAAAATGGACATTCATCTGTATCCCCTTTTTTGTCTAGTTCCATCATTTGAAAATTATAGGTGTGTTAACTTCTTTTTTAAAAACTACTGCAGGTAGAATATATCTTGCATATTGAGGACATGCAGCTCAACCTCAGCCCTTTACTGGTATCATCAATTTCATCAAACCCTTGTTCTGAATTCCAAACAGTATGTGAACCAGTCCTTGAAACACGACCTCTTTATATGATCAGAACATACCTCCAGCGACCCCAGGGTCACACAGAGTCTTCCATGGGCACTCCCCAGACTTTTATTGCCGACAATTATTACACCAGTTGAAGGACATATTTTCTAGCTGATATCCTGCTGTTGTTACGAGGGGGATGGATTCTAATGGTCAGTTTCCTGCATTTTTCTTCCACATATAGGCTGCGCAAGGGGGGAAAAATAATAGATCCCGATGAAAATTCCACACGTTACTCAGATTATTTCACAAATAGAGCATTCTTGACTTTGGAATTCCCCCCAGACTCTGAACTGAATTTATCCATATAGATGACTTCAATTCATTTGGAAATGGCAGGAAAATGGGGCCAAATGTTATCTTTGCGCTATGCTACTTCAGCTCCTAGTGGACACAGGCAGTGGACACTGGCAGTGTCAAACACACTGATAATGGACAGGAAGCACCCGTGTCAACACAGCAATGCTGACCTGGCTCCAAGCTGGAGGGGACACAGGTGCTCTAACACCAAGCCCTCCCAGGCCGAATAATGCGGGGCTTCAGGTAGTGATACTGTGGACATCTCGCAGACAATCAAACTGAAGTCTGGCTAAGTCTGGCTAACGGGGAGGGTAGAGTACATTTATCTACTATCAAAGGATAAGCAAGGCAGAAAAATAGACCCCAGGTCCAAGCCCTCCCTGGCTCTGTTTGCAGGAAAGCAGGACAATGTAGTACAGAAATAGAATGGAGAAACTTCCTCTTCACCATCACTTTGATTCTATCTTGGCACAGATTTGCATAACATCAACTTGCAGCAAGTCCAACGTGAAATTTATCTTCATGGAAATGTGACCCTCGGCTGCCAATAGGCTTCAAAATGTAGCCAACAACCAGGCAAATAAAGATAAAGAAGCTTGTGCAGGATAAACGTCGCATATCCTGCACACAGTGTTAGAATTCTCTTGTCGCAGGAATGAATAGAAAGCAAATGTATTCAGCCAGCCACCAGAAAACCAGTGTGTTACATACACATTATTCATGGCAATGAAGTAGATAACCATGCTGTATGGATGGGGACAAGACAACTAATTGGTATTGCAATAAGTAAAGGACGTGTGACACGTGCAAGGTGAGCAGGCAGTGCTTTTCGAAAAAGTCTCCCATTTAACTCACTTGTGTTGTCTGCTGAAGGTGTGTTTCTGGTTTTACATTTAGGCAGGAAATGATTGTGTGTGAGCACTGGGTATGGGTGTGTATGTGTGTGTGTGTGTAGGCATGTGTGTGTGTTCACGTGTAAATGATTTATGGGTTTTCAAGTGTTGAATTTCAAGTGTTGAATGTGTTGCCTACTTACTCTTTACCAATGCAAGTTAGATTTTAATTAAATAGTGCCTGTTTTGCACTCAACATGTATGTATATTTTACTTTGACTATCTTTAGGCTATGACTTAATAACTGTGGGCTTAGTTTGCCCCGGTGCATGTTTTAGCTTTTCTTATTAGTTTCTTGCATTTATACAGCTGTGTTCGAAGTAGCTGTGAAATATTTTTAAAATTTCTTCCAAAGGGAAGAAATTTAGAATAAGCAATGTAGAAAAATAGGGGGGAGGGGAAAATAAACATTCCTCTGTGGAATTCTGTCAGTGCATTTCAGATATACCAGGAAATCAGCTAAGCTAAGCAAACATAGACGTTTTATATGGCAAGAACAAAGTAATAGCCTTTTTTTTTTACTTTAATAAATCACTGTCATGATTGTCCCAAAGCAATGTGATTTGAGAAATAGGCTTTGGGGGAAGTCCTCCTTCTCAAAATATCCACCTTATCTGGCTTTCCCTGATAGCTGAAATTCCACTGTTTAAGAGGGCTGCTATGGAGCTAAGGGTACAGAAATCCGTGCATAAGGAGGAGCGACTGAGATATTTACACTTCAGGGTGAGGTGTTTAATCAAATGTGATAACTAACTGAGATGTGTTTTTCTTGTGAAGCCACTGACTTCCAAGAGAGAAGGGTGTCGAGATAGTGGTGGGAAGGCCCTGCCAGTAAAGGTAGGAGGGTGCTAAAGACAAAAGTCAACATCCTCCTGATAGGCCACGGGGCCTATGTTTCAGCCCCTGATAATCCCCAGGTCTGTGAGTTAAACGACCGGACAGGAGACTGGGCACATAAGAATCTGGGGATGTGGTAGATTTTCTCAATTACCTGTGCTGCTGCTTCACCCCAAAATGACTGCAAGATGCTCCTGTGGAAAGTTTTTTCAAATCTGAGCAAAGAAAAGGCAGAAAAAAAAAAAACAACGAGAGAGAATTACTAGCAAACACATCCATTTGTTTATCATTAAAATAACTTCACCCCCAGTGTTTACTATTGGGGACTGAGAGCTGGCTTAGTGTCACTCTAGCTCTGCCCCTCAAACAAAAACAAAGGAGCATTTCAATGCCCATTTTTGGAGTGGCCTCTGCCTGTCCCTTGGAAAACTTTCCTTTCTCTGCAGTTCATCTGTTCTTTTCTTCTGCCAGGCCAGTGGTACCACATGGCTAAAGAGAAGACAGAGATGCCCATGGTTATGGTGGACCCTTGAATCTTTTTATTTTAAAGAGACAATGTAAAAAACAATAAAAATGATGCAGAATTTCAAAACAAGACACAGTAACTATACAGCAGTTATTGTATTACACATTGTTTTCTTCAAAGTAGCTACTCAGATTACCAGGTACAAGCATGCAACATTAATCAAACAATACAAGCATTAACTATTCCTTTCAATGAAATAAAATAATAGTTATTTCATTGAAAGGAATAGTTAATGCTTGCATCTTAGTTATCTTGTCTCAGAAAAGGACAATTCTGTGTTTATGTGGTTGATACAACAGATTGTGGACTTTTAAGAGCTGTGGGTTTTGAGTCAATGGGGTGGCCTTGTGGAGTCTCCAGGCATCCATCTATAAGAAGGAGGTGTCTGTATGCCACAGAAATCTAGCATCTCAGGCCACATTGACAATTTGTCTGTTCACTTATATAATCATTTATATAGTTTTTAATTTTTTTCTTTGTCATTTCTTTGCCTCTGAAATAAAAAGTAAACTCATCTCACTTTCACTTTTCCCAACCAGTATTTATTCCTGGAGGATGAAGGAATGAACACAAAGAGAAACTTGGGAGGGTGAAGTTCATTTGCAGAAGTTGGTTTTGGTGTGGAATGGAGGAATGTTGAAGAAAATACACAGAAGGCAATAGAGGTTTTAAGATTTTCAAATCTTTCCTTGAAGGAAATGTTTGATCATTAATACCTGATCTTCACATACTCCAATAGGGAACATCTCCCCCCGTAATGAAATGTTCTGAAGCAAGTTGACTGTGGGTGGCATCTTCTGATTTGTACTTGTTGATTTTCAGTAAATTCAGTGTATCAGTCAGGGTTTTACTAGAGAAACAGATATAACACAAAATGTACAAATGTATAAGAAGTTATAAGATTGGTTTAGAACAGTCAACCACAGAGTTGGATGAGGAAGCATGCAAAAAGCATCTTCACACTGGAGAGTGAAGGATTCTGTCCAAGGTCTGGAGCTCAGCGCAGTATTCCATGCAAGCCCATATCAGGAGGGCCAGTGGGCCTGTGACAGAAGGCTGATGAATCTATATCCCAAGGCTGAAGGAGCCATCCAAAAGTCTGTACTTAAAAGCTAGGAGAGGGCATCCAAGCTGAAGGCCAAGACTGGAGCTCCTCTGAAGAAAATGGAACTCCTGCATCCTTTCTCATTTCCATTTTATATCCTTTAAGTGATGAGCCACCCCCTAGGGGAGCCTCTCTACACCCTAGTGCATGGAATTACTGAACAATGCAGTTAAGCTTCTAAGTTTCTCAAGTTGACACAATTGATCAACCACTACATTCAGGCAGTCCTAGTGTAAAAAGTGAGGCTTTCTCCATTTCAAAAATTTCTTCTGAAACATATATATATATATGTATATTATAATGACTAGGTGATAGGAACTTTCTTAGTGGAGTTTAAATCAAGTGTATAAAGACAGAGTTCATTAGCAAAAGATGAAAATGTCAAACACCTTGGCAGAGCTGAACACAGGATGCTGAGGCCCATCTTTCTCCAGAGAAGGGCCCAGGTAGAAGGAAAATGTCCAGATCACAGGACCTAGACTCTGATGCTTGGAAGGTGGTCAGATGCCATTTTGTACATTTAATGAGGAACAGCTGGTGAAGACAGGGGTACAATGGATGCTTGGGGTAAAGGAAGATGGTAGGTACTGCTGATGATGATCCAGGGAACAGAGGTAGAAGGCAAACTAAGAAGAGACCATAAGAGAAGTCACGGCATGTATGTGTTGGGGTGGGGGGCTTCTCTCTTCTTTTGCCAGAAGGACTGGATAGAAATATGAAGAAGCAGCTCTGAGTACAATGTGAGAGAGTGTACTAAGCTATGACTAACACCAAGAAGAGTACGTGCTATGCTTTGAGGTGGTCAGCTCCTGACCATGAGGACAGTCAAGGAATGTTTAAATTATTACATATAATGGCTTCTAGCCAAGTGACCCCTGCATAGGGGATGCTTGATAATTGCTTCCTACCCTAATGTAGTGTCAAGAGTGGAACAATGAACTAAAAATATTTAGAATTTGAGACTATTCCTTCCACAAAGCTAAGCCCAGTGATGGTTCATTACCGTCAGCCTGACAGCTACAGACACAAATGCCAGGCTATTTCCTTACTAGGCAGGTTGTGTGATTGCATATGTTCACTACTCATTCAAATTTAAACTCTGTCCTTGTCTTCTCCCTAGGTGCATTTTCTTCTCCCTCACAGAATAAACACAACTTGTGAGGCTTTCTCTGTCTCTTACTAAGACCTCATCAAGGCATGAGACAGCCTGGTTTATTCATGGCTGTGTGCCACCCAGTGTCTGGAATAATGAATCAGCAATGAGTGTCTTGAAGGAATGCACAATGTTGTGGAAATGTTTATTTTTGTCTTCTTAATTTCTTATAACTTTTATTTTCCAATTTTACATACACATATCTGGTAATCCAAACAACTAATTTGAAGACAACGCTATGCAATACAGCAAATACTATTGAATTTGTGTTTTTGTGTTTAGTGAAACTCTATATTGTTTCTAATTTTTTATTATCATTATTTTGTATTCTCTTTAAGAAAAATAAATAAATAGAGGAAAAACTATTATA